>NW_020884872.1:81770561-81898846 GCF_003945725.1 Corapipo altera | reverse complement strand
CGGTCTCTAATTAGCTACATTCATTTCATACAGTAACTCTAGGTACAAAAAAGTCTTAGCAGGATTCTCTTCCCTTTTTTCTCTCTTCTAACCATTGTGTATAAGGCATAGCTGAGATTTTGAATTCATTATGCCCAAAAAGCATCACTTCTTTGTGAAAATGTATATTTACACTGCAAAATGAATGAAAGAATTTGCCAGCCCTGAGTATACTAGTACTGTAGCCAGCCAAACCTCACAATGCACAAACAAAAAGTACCAAATACAATAAATACAACTCCAGTCACAATGTAATATTATAAAAAAAGCAATAGCAGTCTGGCAAAAAAATCTTTTATTGCTGTTGGCAAAGAGTTCTTTCAGTATGTGTGCTTGTTCATCCAAACTAAAAACAAAAATGCAATGCAAGAGAAATCATTTTTGCTTCATTTTTTTCTCTGGTTATGTACTCAGAGAGCTAAAGATTGCTCTCTTATTGATTCAAAGTCTATTCTCAAATCTTTTCCTTAGGAATGCAGTAATTAGTCACCTAACTATTCTCACTGAAACAAACTCTATTCCAAGCAACATCCAAGTAAGATAAAGCAGAAATAAGTTTTTAAAGTCCCTATATCCCAGTTTTCATCCACTTTTTTCTTATGAGCTTGACCTATGATTTGTATGTGTTTAATTTAAAGTGTGATGTATATATATATATATATATATAAATAATGCAAACTCTGATTTTATATGTGTTTATGTAATACGTGTGCAATGAATGTCTGCCAGTGACTTGTATTAACCATCATAAATAGTTCTGACTCTCCTGTCACTCACTGAGGTTTACAACAGTTGTTCCATCAGGCTCGATGTTCACCTAAGGTACCTCATCTAAGAGCTGTTAAAGTATCATCAGATGACACTCCAGCCCTTTACTTTCAGTGAGCATGAGCCCAATTTCCATTAGCAGAGGTGAGGACATGAAGGACAAAACCTCTAAATTGCTACACATGGACTGAATGAAATCTTCCTCCAATTCCTTTGCCATCTTAGGCAATAGTGGTATTTAGTCTTTGTCTGAGATGCACCCGGATTTCTACCAGGAGCAAAACATATTTTGTCCTGCTGGTAAATTCCAGCAGCAGTTTATATACTCATATATATTCTGCCTTAACTGTCAGGGTGTCTGAAAGAGGCTGAGAAACAAAACGATTTAGTTTGGGTCTTCATTACCATTTAACTGTGAAAAACTTCTTCTAAAATATCAGAATGTTATGTTATATCGACCAGTAAATATCATATGCTTAATCTAAGACCCATAGAAATCTACGAACAAACTTCCTCTAAACTCACAAGCTGTGGATCTGTCACTATCCAACTAAAAAGAAACAACTTTGCAATCATACTCAGATATGATTTGCTGTAAAATTTGAGTCCCTGGTCTTTCAGTGTATAGATTTAAGGATACAATTATCACCTCATTAGACTGAGTTGATAGCTTGAAATTATCGTTAGAAAATCTAAACTAAGCCTTTTTTAACCCTACAAGTTGGTCATTCTGGCAGCATTTAACTTGTGGGAACTTATGTCTGCCATGCTATCTCCATCCTAGGGATCACACCACCTTTCCCTACCTACTCCCATATCTAGATTTCCATTTTCAAAGCCCGAGCTACAGATGGAACAGAAGGGAGGCTGCATGCCAGCTCTCATCCAAAGAAAGAGGTGAAGTTTCATTGGCCACAAGTTGCTGAAGCACATTTAGGCATAACTTGTTTTAAGAGCAAAATTAGCAGATGAAATAAGATTTGCTGTCTCTGGTCACATTCAGTGATTCTTTTGGTTCAGTTAAACCATTCAAGGAACCATATCCAATGCAGGTTGCACCACCTGATGTAGGTTTTCATTACGGCTCATGAGTGGGATGTCAGGATTGAGAAGCATTCCTGCCCTTATCTGAATGCAGTAAAAGTAATGTATGAGACCATCAGTGAAGAGGTGACTGTAAATTCAGACAGTAAAGAAGCATTAATGCTTGCTTGAGCAAAGTACAGATTCTGCTTCCACCCATTCCTTCTTCTCACAGTATCTCAGCATTGGCTCTCTGAGATTTACCAGATGAATGCCACAGCTCTTGTCTTCCCATTCTGTAAGGTTCAAAAAAGAATTTACTTATGCCATACAGATCAGACACTATTTTAGGGAGAATGGCAAATAATAAATTCAATAACAAAAACACCCAAGCAACCCAGAAACAAAACAAAACAAAAATAGAGAAATAAGCCCGTGGAAATAAGAAAGAGACTGCTCTCGCTGCTTGTGAAAGAAATTTGAGAGACAACCAAAGACGATTATGGCTGATGTTTCATGTCAGTTCTGACAGTAACAATTGTTCCTGTACATGTTGACAGCAGAAGATGAGCGGCTAAAAAGGAGACATTTCCTACGTTCAGTTCAGAAAGCAGTTACTTAAATCAGCTGAAACAAGTGACTAGGAATTAATTCAATAATTTTGAATGTGAGCTATGTTAAGCATTCAAAAAATTGATTCCCTTTTTTTTCTTCCCATACCTACTATTCAAAGATGATCTTTGCAAACCATCTGACCAGGTCATAACCCACTTTTGTTTGGTCTGTCATACTGATGAGTGAACATTACAGAACAAGAGGCATACAAACTAATGGACGTGTTCAAAGGCATGTTTTTTAATTCACTTGGAAAAAAGCACAGAAATTTAAAAAACAGTCTAAAGCAATTTGCTGTCACAGACTTCTATATGTTTAAGTTGGGAAATACCTTTATTATTATTCCTGATTTGTTTTACACTAGCCTTCAAACACATGAAAGACAAATCCAGACACTCACAGGAAGATGCAACATCTGCTCCCAAATCTTAGTCAGATCCATTCTTTCATCTGTGCTCTTCAGACACTTTCTGACAATTATTCTCCCACTACAGGATGGCTTTTGTGTCCAAAGTACTATTCATAAAACACATTAATCGTATGGAGAATGGTCATCAGCCTTTAGACACAAAACCATGGTTCCACTATTTATGGTCCTTAAAGACACATGGCAGCTTCTTTAAGATTTGACATAAACCCAAGGCCTTGTTGTTCACTGTCAGTAAAGAAAAACAGCTTGGTGATGAAGGAACAACTGTGGCTGGTAACTCATTAATTTTGAGCTGAATAATTGCATTCTGTTTCCATACAAAATACTGTCCTTCTAGTTACATTCCCCTTCATACATTTTTCTCTTCTGTGACAATGCTGCCAATTATTATAGGAGCAGGCTGCCGTATTGCACTGTCTTTAGCTGTGTTAGACTTTCTAGGCTCAATTTCGAAGAGGCTATTTGAAGTAGAGGCAGGAAAGAAAGATATTTTTCAGCACATTAAATCACATGGATAAGCAGAGCAAGAAATTTAAGCAGTGTTGACACTATGCATAGTCTTCTAAGTTCATCCCCAAAAACAATTGTAATACCTCTGAGGACACACCGCTTCTTAACAATTTTCTCTTACATCGAGTGGCTCTGCTGATCAAGTATGTGACCACGCGTTTTTGGTTCATTGTGTATGGCCTGCCTCAGTGTAATGCATAGGATGATTTAAATGATCTGCCTTGCTATCATGTGTCTAAATTTATGTGTTTGGCACACTGTAACTCACCTCTGGACACAAATCTACAATTTTTTTGCAGAAACACTTGAGTGAGATGATGGTTGCCATAGCTCCGAGTTAACTTAGACTTAACTGAGATGGTTAGATAGGTCTCAGTTTCAACCTCATAGAAGTCAGGAAAGAGATAGTGCATGTGTTGTTACTCAGGGAGTGGCAAGTTCTCTGTGCTCTGGTGGCCCAGACACAGAGGTGAGAATGGTTTCTTTATCTCTCACTCCCAGGGATTGTGGTAGGGGATTCCCACCCACTGAATCACCTGTGTTTGCCAAAATATCACTGAGACTGCCAGGAGGGGAGCAAAATATTTTGGTATGCTTCATCCTCTGTTTGCAGCAGATGGCCTGCATCTCATTCTCTACACTGTTTAACAGGCAGTGTGGTTTTTTCTAGGGTTTGGATGCAATGTGGTTCTGGGTAACAAGGAATCACTGAAAGTTTCATACAGGTGAAGCTACTGCAATACGGGTTAAAAGAAGCAACCCAAGAGATCGGTGAGTACCACTGCAGAAAAGAGCTGGCAAACCTCTAGGAAGGAGATGTGTGGGTGATCTACTCCAATTGCTCCCAGAATCCTAAAAATATTTTCTGCTATTAAAGTGAAATAACCCAAATATTTAGTAAAAATAGCTCAGATTTTGCTAGTGATGTTTCCAAGAAGTTTATTTGTAGTTGAGCTTGTTATGACAGGTATCTATTTTCTGCTTTTACTTAGAGGAAAAAGAGATGAATGAATTTTTAGAACCGCAGAAATTAATAAATACGTCAAATACAGGAATTGTTTGTTAAGTTCTGTCAAAAATATTTGTTCTCTGCATTGTTGAAGAGCCATTGCCTCACACCAACGAGGTGGCAGAATTCAAGTGGCTCTAGGAGTTTAATAAAGTTTGTAATACATATATGATGGGAGAGATATATGCATGTACAAACACAAGACTAATTTATTATTGAAGGATCGTTGAAACAAAGGTGTCCACACAGACATGTGTCTGGCACAGATACATATACAAACTCAAATACTCTCAAGCTGGTTCCACCAAGCAAATCCAGTCCTTCCTGTACAAAATTTGAGAGAGGTTTGGGGTGTTTCAGCCTGTACGGATTTTAGAGGAAAAGGACTTACGAAGAAAACTGCAGTAAACAATGAAAAGAATTTGAAACAATTTTTTAATATTAACTTTGGAACTACTACCAAGATACATTTTAATGCAAAGGTGAAACATAAAATATGACTGTTACAAAGCGTGTGAATTTTAAATAAATTGGAAAATTAACAGCTCATTTAGTGTATAATAATACTAAAAGAAATAGTTGCTCATCTCCTCTAGGAGTGTATCAATGACCTAAGTTATTACCTTGCACAAACAATTCAAATTAGTATAAAAAATCTGTCCTCTCTACCTGGTGTTTCATGGTTGGAGAAGAGCCCTGCAGGGTCTTGACTTGGGCACAGAGAAAGATGTTTCTTTAAAAACACGAAAAGAAGGGGCAGATAAACTGCCTCTGTTATCACTGCACCCACTATTCAGTGTGAATTACTGAGACCCCTATAACCTGGATATCTAAAGGTCTATGGGAGAGTTAAGTAAATGCTATAACACAAAGAGTGGGTTGAGCCTTGTAGAAAATAAAAGCCAACTTATAAAATTATGTTTAAGCACTATCAGCTATTCTTCAGTGCATGAATAAATAAATGCTCCTGGGTTACATCTAGTCAGGAAATCACATCACCATGTTATTCACAGGACTCTGAAAACATGAACAACTTGTCAGTGATCCTAATTATTCCTACAGGAGTTACAGGTCAGTTACTAAGTAGAAAGTGTTGATGAAAGAAGCGTTATTTTCTGGCAGAACACACTTTAGCATCCAACAGATAATGGACAACTACTTACACTCCACTGTAATATTTTGATATAAATTAAATATTTTTCTTAAGATTAATAATGGAAATCTTTCATTTCTCTGATGGCTTTAATCCTGAAGCTTATCAAAGTGTTTTACATATTCTTCTACTGGATTTAGAATTTAGAGATCTAGCCCAATGACCTCTCAGGAACTGTTTTTGCTGTGGTCACCAAATTAATCCTCATTGCAGGAGTTAATAAATAAACCACTGGCATATCTGTAAAGGAAGCCAAACTCCTTAGAAAGTCTCTTACAGCAACACTGTCCATTATCAGAGGACAAGAAATTTTAAAAGTTGTCTTGCATGGAAGTTATAAGTGGTATATGTTTAAAGCTGAAGTGTACCCATGTCTTTATATGGAATAGACCAAAAGACTTGTCCGATCACAAGGACCTGTTAACCCATCACTGTCCTTATGAGGAAACACCACATCTTCTTAATACAGTGTCTCAGCTTCAGCTTTCTATTAACTTGGGTTCTGGGATCAGTTCTTATCTCAGTTAAGTAAGCAAATATTATTTATTCCTTGACTATTTCTCATAAGAGGATTTAGTGGTGGAGGCACTGAAATCCAGAGCTGTTCTGCAATGCTAGTTTTTGACATCAAGCCTGAGGTGACTTCATTATTGAGGGCTTTGACCCACAAATGGTGTAAACTGACTGTTGAACATTTAAAACAGAAACTATTACTGTAATACATTACGTGGGCCTTCCTGATTGATTTTTTTTTTCTTATACAGATGCTCCTTCTAGAATCTTCTGCATATCGAACAGCTCATGAAACAGATCCTAAAATGTATGTAGGAGCCTTTGGCAAAATTTAGACACTTTCAGGAAAAAATGAAGGAAAGTTCCAACTACACTGCTGAGGCACTTCAAAAGTGAAAACTTTCTGTAGCCTGATAAAATCACATCCTTAGGTGCCCCCAAAAGTTTGCTGTGTTTCATGAACTAACTACCTAGTCCCTTCAGGCCACTTGGAACCCAAAACCCAGAAATCTTTGGTTTGAAGCCCCCTTGACGTTGAAATGTATTGGGTATGGTAAGAGAATATCCAATCTTTTGGGCTGTTTTCAAGTTTAAAATGCAGGTGAAACTACTGGTCTCAGAAATGAGACTAGCAGATTCTAAGACCTGTCAGCATGAAACAGTTTGGAAACATCGACTTCATAATCAAGGAGAAAACTCCAGTAACAGTGGTATGGGATTATTGAGTAAATATCTGTCTTGTTAGGTTCTTTCTTGCAGGCAGCAATGAAATATTTTGGAATGTATCAAGCTAGACAAAAGAGATACCTGATCTCTAATCTAATTGTTGAGTTGCTCAGCTCAGAAAGAGGTCATCCTGCTCCTTTTTTTTTTTTTTAACGTTTATTTTACATCAGTACCGTACGCAAGGTGAGTGTGACAATTGGAAAATGTGGAAATCAAAGTCTTGTAAGGGAAAATAGCTGGACTAGACAAATTATGAGGAGGATACACAAGAGCATTAGGTTCTTCATAAGTATGACTCCTATCTCTTCAAACAGACTTTTCCTGCTCTGTTTTTTTAAAAGAAATAACATTGCTGTTTAAATCTAGGATCTCTTCTGGGTTAGCTGGATGTTTCTCTCACAGGGTCTTCCAGTTAAAACAGTCAGCTGGAGTACTGCTGACTTCAGGT
This sequence comes from Corapipo altera, assembly GCF_003945725.1. Lineage (NCBI taxonomy): Eukaryota > Metazoa > Chordata > Aves > Passeriformes > Pipridae > Corapipo > Corapipo altera. The sequence continues at coordinate 81,891,612 of NW_020884872.1, read as the reverse complement.
TTTGTCACAACTGCCAAGACAAGTACTCTGAAGCAGTAACGCTGTTCAGTTCAGCTCAGCAGAATATTTTCATATCATCGCTGGGTACCCATCATATTAAAACAATATTTTCATTAAAATGGATATTTGAATCATTAAAAAATAATATATTTTAAAATCTCTTTCTTACATGAATGAAACAGTCATTCTGTGCTACACTTAAATATCACAAAATTCACTTGTATTTCAGAAAACCACGCGATATTCATGGTCACATGCATGTATATGAATTTCCCAGAAAATATAATATCTGAAGAACATAGGTGATGATTCCTCCAAGAGCAGGCATGCCTGGATCCCTTCAGGCAAAATTTTTATTCCTTCACTATGAGAAGAGATAACCTGCAGTCTGAAGATCTTTTTACGTGAATCAGGAAAGAAAGAAGCAGATCCCAACAGGAATTTGTGGTAGATTCACTGAGGTGAATTCTAAGCCCAGTCTCCAAGTAGTTTTACTCTCTCATTTAGTTTTAATTTTCATCTTTTTGCTGATAACCCTGTAAGCACTCTCCATTTCAGACTCCATGTTTCCTTCTCACGCCTCTTAGTAATATTTCCTTTCATGTATGACAGCATTATCCCATTTTTAACCCAGAGCAAAAAGTTTATAATCTTCTCCAGTAATTTTTTATTTTTGTTCCTGGCTTTTATCTAAACTAGTAAAACAGCAAATTCAGCTCTCTCTTCATAAATCCAGAATATTTGACAGATTTCTTACCTTTCGCTAACATAGTTTGTGGTTTCTTTCCTTCCTGATAATGCAATTGTTTTTTCAAGCTGTCAGTTGTACCATCTCCCTCAGCAACCATTAGAGTCTCTTCTTGGTACTCTAAAGAATAAAACTGATTCTCCATTATTATCCTTGTGGGTCCCTTCCAGCTCAGCATATTCCATGATTCTGTGATGTGTTCCCACAATTCCTTGTTGCAGGCAACTCCCTGGCTACACATTTTAGCACACAGTCTTTAATGTGGCAAAGGCCAGAACACTATACAAATAAAATTAAATAAATCTCTCCTCTTAAATATCCAGTCAGGGGAAAATTATTTGAGAACATTTACCATTAAAATAAGTATAAGCTTTAGAATGGTTTAGAGATTTTCTTGTAATGGATATGCTGTTATGCCTCATTTCAAAAAATTTAGAAGCTATATAAGGATCTACTGTTCATTACTTTGGAAAGAAGAGGAAGTACATTAGATATTGGAGAAAGTTTAAAATTAAATGAAAACTCTGGTTTCAGAAAGATCTAATAATCCAATTTACTGTAAACTTGTACAGCACCTGCAAAAAGATATTGACAGACTCAGTTAAGTTTTTGCTTTTTTCAAGCTGAGAAAAATTACTGCATATTTTTTATTATTTTCCATCTGTCACCATACTGAAACCAGTTTACCAGAGACCGGTTCTGATGCTATGCAGTCCTGTGAATTCAGAGACATTTAATAGATATTTGAGCCTGAGATGGATTGTCTACGCAAGTGCGTTCCAAACTGCCACTTTCTGCATTGAACAGCGCCACATCACTGCTCCTGCATGAAACTGCCATATTGCTGATGGCTGTGACAGCTTAGATGAGCCCCTGATGACATAGTTTCTACTTGTTCTGGAAAGCAGATTAGCCCAGGAGACCTTATGAGAGCCAAGCTGCAAGCAACTGCTTGAACTACTGCTGGCATGGCCAGTACTAACTTTCCATGACAGATGACAGCCTGCATCTGCTTTTCCTGTGAAACATCGGTTCTGATTGAGCTCGGAACTCATCAAGAAATGAAATTTCTATCCAGAACATGCCTTTTGACATTCCCATGGAGGAATGCAGAGTTTCAGAACTTCTAATGAACCTGAATTCACACAAACTCACTTCTGAGGGGCTGAAGGAATTAGCAGTGAGGGACACAACCCTCGCTAAACGTGTTCTATCTCCTGTCACAGCTCTTATTTGATACTGAATGACTAACACACTCGAAACCACATTTAGGAGAGGAAAGCCATAATTGTCCTGGAAAGGGCATTTCCTATGGGTCAGTATGGACCCTTACCTCCAGGCAACTATGTCTGCTGCTTCTCAGTGTCTTTGCAGGAGAATCTGGATGACAAATCTGATGAAGAGGCAGAAGGATCAAGAGTGATGGTCCAAGGGAAAAGAAATACAAATAAAGACAATCTGCAAGAAATGAAAACAGCTTGCTGGTCATGAGGACTGCAGTTGGAAGCTGTAGAGAGAATTAGGGTTGGAGTTCTGTACAAGTCTTTAGAATAGCATTTGCAATAATGCTTATAATCTGCAACATAATCTCCTTTATTGCTCCAGTAAAAGGTTGGAATTTGTGTGTACATGCTGAACATACATGGCAGGAAAAATAAACATGAATTAATAATTACATGATGCAATATACATGACAAAGTACTCAGAGGCTCATTAATAATGGAACATGTGCAAAAATAAACTGTAGTGAAATCCAAATAAAATGAACCTGGTACGGTCTTGCAATGTAATGTTAACTGATGTGATTAAACAAACATGTGACAAAGTAATAGCAAACACATGCATTGAACTACTGTGGAATTCAGGACTGGCCTCTTAGGTTCAGAAATCACATAATTACCTTTTTAGGAGAAGCTAAAGTCACTGGTAAAATGTTTTCTCTAAGTAAGCATCTAAATATTGCTTTGGAAGAGCTAGTGATTGCAAATCACTGTGAAAAAAAAATGATTCTTTGTCAGTGATACAAATCAACATTTTTTTCCTATTAACTGTAAAAACATTCGTCACTGTCAAAAAAAATGAGACCTCTAGATGTAAGTGCCTCTAAAATGTAAGTGGTGCATATGTACTAACTGTAAGATTGAAAAGAACAAGACAGAACACATAACCTAGACCTTAAAAGATAATGTTTACTGTTTTTACAACGAATGAGCAAACTTACTGGAATTTGCCCAAATATATTCTCTTTTGAAAATTCACACAGACACACACACTGGAATACGTCCATAGTAAATCCATGGCTTAGCCTGAGTCACACAGGATTCATTGTCCCCTAACTGCTGTCAGAAGTTGCAGCTTCACACTGGGCAGATATGTGCCTCCTGCAATTCCCACCTCTCACATCTCCTAACTATCAAAGACCACCAAAGAGAAATATTTAGATTTTGCAAGGCTTTATGAACTGAGGAGGATATTTAGAAAGTCCTCACAATCCCATGCTGACAATGCTCCTCCCACAGATCTATTCCCCCCCTATTCTGTCAACCCAAATCTCTCATTCAATTTGTGCTAAGGGAAGTAGCACACTTGCTGCCATAGACTGATGTCATCACACATCCTCCATTGCAACTCACTGTAATCAGACCCATCATGGGGTCTAATATGGGATATATGTTTTCCATTTTGTGCTGCTGTTGTCTTTTATCGGAACCTGGAGAAATCATAATATTCATATCAAAAATATAAAACCCTGTATTTCTCTACACTGTTCCACTCATGAGATTCTGTGTCTATATGCACCCTTTTGAGCTCCCAGGTGTGGATACACACCTCAACTATATCTTTTTTCATGTCATGAAGAAATCAGGTTCATGCTGATACCCTCATCCTCTCAACCACATGCCTACTGTTGTGTCGACAAAGCTTCCTGTTATTTCAGGAATTCATGACCTGTCAAAAACTTTTTAGGGTTAAAAATTCAAAGACCTGGGGTAGAAGATGGCAGTTGAGAGTAAGGGATTTCTAGTCACAAATATTGATGAATACAGTTTAATAAAAATATTAGTGTGTGGTACTGCTTCCACAATGTCACTGTAAAACTATCAACAACTTCACTGTGATAAAGTTCAGCTCCAGGTACAAATTGATATCTACATAAGTATTTGGAAGTCTTTTTTTCTTGATTGCAAACATTTGCACAGGAAATACAAGCTGTATCTGGCTTACAATTCAAGGTACATGCTATTGCTAAGCAATGTTGTCAAGCTGAATTTAGGATTATTATGTTTTATTAAATCACGAATATGTAGGTAAGCTATAAAGTTTACAAATAGGTTTCTAACACAGACTACAAGATTGTTTTTACAATTTTTTGTTTACTTTTAGCCATATCTTTTAAGAACTCTTCTCAGAGTTAACATATCTCACTTACAAACATATATTATATGCAAGCACAAGGAAAGACTAATGAATGGAGAAAGTTTATTCTGTAGCTGAATTACTCCATTGGCTGCTACAGGGCCAAGGAGCTTGGTATGATCTGTTGGATCCATATTGCCTTGTAAACCAAGCACATACTGACTGCTAAGTAGCATGAGAAATTATCAACGGTGTGGGCCATAGCTTTCAGAATAAAATAATTAGATGGATTTTAAGACCGGGGCAGTTTTGACCAAAAGTGACCAAATTTCAGCCATCTACTGGCCATTTAATGGGGGGGAAAACTGTGCTCTTTATTCTGATTTTAGAAACTGTTACCAGCACTTTAAGAAAAAAAAAAAGTAAGCAAGTAAGCAAAAGATTGTATTATATAGACTATTTAAATAACTCCTAAGAGCCAGCTAATGTAAAATCCATTATCTAAACAAGTTCACCAAGTATAGATGGAACATTTTGGCAAGAAAGATCCATAAAGTTATCGATTTTTCTTTTCTCTCGAAGAAGCTAGAATAAATACATTTAATAAAATTGTTGATGCCTTTTCAGTACACTATTAAACAAAAATGGTATACTTGAATTCTGTGGAAAGGAAACTGGTATAAAATCACAAGTGTAAAACCCAGTGGGGAAGTGTTGAATTTCAGATATAACAGTAATAAAACACAGTATACATTACTCAAAAGCTTATTAATCATTCACATAAAAAAATAAAATGAGCACTGATTTATGTGGGCAAGAGCTGAAAAGAGCGATACTGGTTCCCTAGAGTCAAATATCAGACTAGCACAATCATAGGAGGCCAATATTGGATGAGTAGGTACATATATTCACAACCGATCTGCCCTGTAAACTAGATAAAGCAATGTGGTGATCTGTGGATCATCTCACAGACTAGTCTGATGGACTAGAGAACTTTTTAAATGATCATCATATAAGATGAGTATTGACATTTTCATGATCTGGTCCTTTGTGGTTCAGTCTCATAGAATTACAGAACCATTTGGGTTGGAAGGGACCTACTTCCAACCTCCCTGTCAAGATGAGGGACACCTTCTACTGGAACAGGTTGCTTAAAGGCCCATCCAACTTGACCTTGAATATTTCCAGGGATGGGGAGTCCACAGCTTCTCTGGGCAACCTGATACAGTGTCTCACCACCCTCTCAGAAAATAATTTCTTCCTATACCTAATCTAGACCTACCCTCTTTCAGTTTAAAGTCATTATCTCTTATTCTGACACTACATGCTCTTGTAAAAAGTCCTTCTCTGGCTTCCTTGTAGATCCTTTTAGTTAGAAGTCGTTAGAAGGTCCTCTAGAGCCCTCTGTTCTTCAGGTTGAACAACATCAATTTTCTCAGCCTGTCATCGTAAGAAGAGCCTCTGATCATCTTTGTGGCCTTCTCTGGACCTTCTCCGGACCTTCTCCAACAAATTAACATCTTTCTTGATCTGAGGCCCCCAGAGCTGGATGCAGCACTCCAGGCAGGGTCTCACAAAAGCAGAGTAGAGGGGCAGAATCACCTCCCTTGACATGCTGACCATACTGCTTTTGATGCAGCCCAGGATACAGTGGGCTTTCTGGACTGCAAGCGCACATTGCCACCTCATGCCAAGCTTCTCATCATTTTCTCTGGAAACCCATAAAGAAGTCTGGCTTCTATTGAGTATTCACAGGTCCTTCTGGGTGGCATCCCTTCCCTCCAGTGTGTCAACCGCACCACACAGCTTGGTGCCTTTGGCAAACTTGCTAAGGATGCCTTCAATCCCACAGTCCATGACACCAACAAAGATGTTAAACAGTTCATCTTTGGAGAGGACATATTACCAATGCAGATAAATGAAAACCTCTGAGTGTCTTATCATATGAAGTAATAAATACATCCACAATTCCTGCAATGCCTATAGGACTGAGAATATTGCAGAATTTACCCAGGCAAAACACAGAATTTAATGAACAATACTTATCAGTATGAAAGTCTTACGCATATAAACATTACTAGCATTATGCTGTCAGAAGAGTGTTTGACATGAATGCTTAGAAACAAAATACTCAAAAAAAGGCAACTTTTTTCTTTTGCTTCTGAATTGCCTGTCTTCATTCCTTCTCTTTTTGTAATAAGTCTTGTGAGATCGCATTTCTGCAAGTGAATCCACACAAATTCCTGGTAATTTTTAATACAGGAGAGCTACCATAATTTCATGCCTCTTCAAACAGTGAGAGCAATCAAGGGAAAAAGAAATTAAAAACTAATTCTGCTATTTATTCTCCTCATTTATTTTATCAGTCATCCCACTGTCACACTGAATAATAATCAATAATACTTGATATACACACTTAGCACAGGACCGACATCTTCGAGGCTTCCCAAAGAAAACCGCAAGCCCAAGGCAAATACTGATATTGAAGGAAAGACTGGATTAATTACAGCAAGTGTGATGCCAGTGTTAACATTTCTGTTCACTCAGCTATCCAGGCAGGCGAAGCACAATGCAAGTTGACCTAACCAATTAGGTCAATACGGGGGGAAAAAAGGCTTCAGAGTAGATTACTACCACAGACAACTGCTGGTATGTGGAAGGTAAATTACACAGAATGCCTACAAAGAGGTATAAAATTATGACAGAAGTATTGTGACAGACTACAAATAGTTATTGCTTATAATGTCTAGCTGCAACTATATGATTCTGTACCATTTCACATTTAGTAGCTTAGTGGTGGAATTAAGAGGCTATGAGGACTATTTAGAGGAATTCCATTTCAGTCTCTGTCACTTTGTAAGTTTGGTTCAGAATGCCTCAGGCAAAACAAAAGATCAAAGTAAAACCATTATTTAGTTTTCATTTGAGATCCATTCTTGCTGGGGAAACTGCCCAAGCAATTTTAGTCTTAGGGAATCTTAAAAGCCAGAAGATTTTTTTGGTGTGTTTTTGTTTTCTTGTTTTGCTTTGTTTATATGTTTGTTTGTTTTACCTTCTTATGAAATCAGTTATGAAAAGGATTCATTCAGCAGGGTTAGACTCTAAAGAAACTTGAATCTTGGGTGGTGCTCTAATTTGTCTGAAGCATATATCAAAGAAAGACAATGCCACTCCTGCATCTTCTCATGGTGCAGCATACAATTTGCTCCAGAAGGATTATTTTGTTCAGTATAACAGTAGAATAACTTCCAGTGGACAAAGCAGAATGGAGTGAAATGTCCTCAGCCCTCCAGAACTAGAATTACAAAGGTCCCTTAAGGCATCTGCTGAGATTTCCATAAGTACCCAGGTTCTCTAACTCCTTTTAAAATTAAAATCACACAACTAGAGCTCTTTAAAACCTCTCCAGATATTCAGTTGCCTTTGCCTGACTGTCTAACCACCTTCACAAACTTGGCACTTGAAAATTTTGTTCCCAAAAAGGGAAATTTTCTGTACCTGTTTTTGTATCATTTCCTGTACAAAGTTCTGAGACAGCATTTAGGAAATTGACCCAGGCCAGAGACTGTCTGAAACAAATGTGGGAAGGTGAAAGGAAGCAGGTTATCATTTACTGTGCCTCTGAGTGCAGTATATCCTTAAACCATTGTACAAAAGCACACCTGTCTGTGCCATTTAGAAGCCGGATTTTCATCAGATGCCAAGGCTCAATGAATAGGAAAGACCAAGAAGAAACAGATTGATCTAGTGAAGCTCCAGACACCAGAGAGCTACTCTACTTCCTGACAGCTCAACCACCAGTTCCTCGCACTCCTCTTGGAAAGTTGACAAGAAACAAAGACAGCCAAGACCAGCAGCCCTTCACTTGTTAGCATTTCTAAACATGGACCTCAGATCAGAGAATTTCTGTGGTTTAGAGCATGCTTCATGTTCCCCAGTACTTGCTGACCCTTCAGAGCAATCCCTTTCCTACAGTAAATTTTGGAGTAGTATATAAAATTTCCAATATGGTTGTTTTTTAACATTACCTCTCCCTGTCCTACTCTACTTCAGGAGGATCCAAGAAGGAGTTGAAGTCCAGCTACCTACCTCTGCGCAAGTGCTGCACATTTCACTGCACCCGAAGCATAGGAACTGGCTGGAGCCAGTGCACTCAAATACAGAAAATCCAAAAACTGGATAAATTTCACTGTTGTTTGTCCTTCCCCTTTCCTCAAGGCTCTGTACTCTCAGATTTTCTACTTCTTTTCCCTTGGTTCCAGAAATCTCTTTCCCTCATGCCTCCCCATGCTTTTTCTCCTCCAACACAGCCCAGGCTGTTTATGTCCCTCATGAGATGCAATGCACAATGCCTGACTTTGGAGTCCTAGAGAAAAGACATAAGAAGTGCTCTAGAAGACATGTAGCTGTCTAACAACTCTGAGAAGCTGGTAGGGTTCATCCAAAAGCACCAAAGTACCCTGGTTCTTACTGCTACTATTTTCAAAACATTCATTGCTTTTGTAAACCTCACTAGATGCCTGTCTTGCACAAGATGTGTAAATACTTTTTCCAAATATAGCCCAAATATCCTTACATAAAATAAAAATATCCACAGCAGACAAAGTCTCTATGCAGGTTTAGTGACAAACAAATATTATTATCATAATTAATATTGTCCTTAAACACACATGAAGCATTTCACAGCACAACTTTAAAGGAAATTTGCCTTTTCTCCTGGATATAGTTTTTTTCCTAACAGAGGGAAGGAATTATGCTTTCCAAAAGGAGAGTTATAAATTTTACTACTGGGCTAAATACAATGTGTGTGTAAATTTGGCAACGGTGAAGTGTTGTTAAATAGATAAATGTTTAGGGTTTTAGCTCTGCCATATATCAAAAGGACCTTCTCCTACACTCTTCATCCTGACAGAAGCAAGCATTTTTAATGTTGGAAAAAAACGTATTTTATTGTTTGAAAAATAGCTGTGGAAAACTAGGCTCTCGCAGCTATAAAAATACTGGCCTTCACAGTTTAATGTAAGCAAGCAGCAGCCTGCTAGGTTTCCCAGACTTACAGAGGTTCATGGCCATGCCCGTCTCCTCCAAAGTGCTTATTTTGTTCTGCAACACAAAACTGAAGAAGAATGTAAAGCAAAAAACATTTATCTCTCTCCAAACTACTACTAGGGAAACGTGCTTCCCATTCTCATCCTTCAGTTTCCACACCACGAATCTCCTCAATTACTGCAGATACAGTCATCCCTTGCACCCTTTGCATACAAGGACGCATCCTGCTAGCTAATGGTCAGTATCTGTGGATTTCCCAGCATTTGCCACTCCATGACCAGAGATGAAATGAAGTCCTATCCTGTGAACTCATGGTCTATCTATAAGACATGTCATAATGTGCATTCATGACAACTACCATGAGCTATAGCCTAGAGCCCAGCTCAGAGGCTTTCTTCTTATCACTTTCCAGCAATAAGACTTTACTGGGCATCAGTCCACACTCATAGTTCCCATATTTTACTTAATGAATTATATACAAGAGTGAAGGAGGAGTCAACAGGATCCATACATTAGTGAATATACAGCATCACCTCTTCACCAATGTACCCATACAAATTTCTTTAGTTTATAGTGTTTACTAAGTTAAATCAAGTTTAATATTACAGGAACATGTCATGTCACTTATCCAGAAAGCACCATTCACAATTTAGAACTCTATAAAAATGATAATAAGAAGAGGAATTATAGTTCTCATTGACTGCCACAGTTGAAATGAACCTTATTCCTTTTTATTAAGTGCTTATATGGTCCTCATTCTCTCTTATCTATTGCCTAAGGCACTCATTCTCTCCAAGAAAAATCGCTATTAATCCTTGTTTGTGCCAAGTCCTCGCAGTACAAGAGTGTGTCCAGAAAAAGATGCCATCTAACAATAAAGTTCAAGGTTATTACAGTTAGAATAAGTGTGGGCAAGCATAGATAACTTGTGGATCTTGCTTTAGAATGCCTGGAAAATTGCTCATAATTAAAAATTCCCAAATAATATGATTATTATATCAGAGATGATACAAAAGCAGAGAAATTGCAATGTTTTAGGGATTCTGGTTATAGCTCTGTGAATCTTACAGTTCATAGATTTGTACATATTAAATAGATGTTAAATTTATTTGATATTCTTAGTATTTTGCAAATTTGATCTTGAGGGAAGGTACTTCTTTCATGTGGGAGATGTTTTTGTGTCCTGTGTAGGAAATCACTCCTCTGTGTCAGGAATTTGCAATGTCCTGAAGCACTGAGACACATAATCCCAGCAAGCAGGGAGAAAGATTGCATATCCAGGTTTAAAATCCTTCTTCCTCTCTATGGGAAGGTTTGTGTTGAACAGATAATAGTTTATAGAAACAGAGTGAGAAAAGATGGTCATGGAAATGACCAGGTCCAGACATATCACTGAGAGAAACTGTAGGCAAACAGAAAATTGTAGTGCTAAAGAGAAAGGAGCATCTCTGCAAGAATTTGGTATTAATGGAGTTTTCTTCCCCCCTCTCCCTCCCTTTTACCCTTCCTTCCTTCCTCCCTTTTTCTCTTCCTTTCTTCCTTCTTTCCTCCCTGCCTTGCTCTTTTTCGTCTCATTTATTTCTCTTTTCACCTCTTTCCTTTTCCTCCTTCCTTTCTTCTTTCTCTCTTCTCCTTCTTTCTTTCATTCCTTCTGTATGCATTTGCATACTTATGTTCTTAGTAGAAAAAAAGCCTAGAATAATGTGAAACTTCAGATTTAATTCCCCCAATGTTTCTGGCTTAAAACTGGAATAAAATGAAGTAAGTAGTGAGACTCTTACAGAACATTATCCCTTGAGCGTATCTTAACAGCATTTCCTCAGAAATGGAATAAATAGTTCAGATTCCTCCTCTTCTCTGGCAATATGAACAAACCAAAAATGATTTAATCTACATAAACAGGAAATTCTGTGAGGGATGCTCAGTTCTCTTGAAGCTGAATAATTCTATATAAAATATTTAGCTGTTGATGGGAGACCAACAGAAAGACTGATTGTAGGAAAGCTTGTTACTCAGTGAATGTATGAAGAATATCAAGCTTTCAATTCATATCTCACAGAGGAATTAGAGGTTTTCTAGATGTGAAACAACCCATGACATTCCTAGTCTTGAATGCCACTAAAGCTAGCACTTTCTGAAAGACAGACAGCACTTTCTGAAAACCTGCATTTCAGGCTGGTGTTCTGAATCACAAAGTCAGTTTATGCTTGGATTTTTCATATGCCACATAGTGAGTCATGTTCCTTATTTCCTTTTATTTTTTCATATTTTATACAAAGTATAACAGAAAAACTAAGAGCAGCTTCATCTTCCAACACCCTATGTTACAATCAGCTCACAAAGAGAAACACACCCTCCAAACAGCCAACGTGCAAATGGTTTATGAGTGATGGACAAAAAGTGAGCCAGATAAATAGGCATGAATGAAGTTTTGCCTTTTGCCTGAAGGACTCACACGTCATGGGGGCAGTTGCTGTGAAATAAAGAAGAGGTATATGAAGGCTTGTATACCACAGTGCAATGGCTTTCATGATGCTCCTCAATATCGACATGGATCAATCCTAAGTGTCAGACTACATTTGTGTTTGTGTAATCTAGGGAGGCATCCTTGAAACACAGCAAGTGTGAATGTCTGTCACTCCTGCTCTGTGAAGTGGAGCTTAAGCTCAAGCTGTAATTGTGTGAGCTAAAGGCATTTTACTAATGACCTCAAATACTGTCTGAAGACTGGACGCAAGGGAGGATCTTCCAGTGAAGCACAAGACCCATATTTGTGACAGGAGAATACGTCAAAATACTGAGGACTGCCTCAACTACAGCCTCAAAGGCAAAATCTGTGTGCCCTGGGACAGGATGTGCAAATCACGAAGGCAGATTTGGACAGGGAGTGGGGAGAGTTGTTACTATCTTCTTATTTTCTTTTCTAGACCTTCAGTCTCTTTTTGTGATGGAGGGAAGTTCACAGTTGTATTACCTAAATACAGGAATTTTCAGGGCAAAGGAGTGAAGCCAGCTCTGGTAAATTAGCTAATTCCTCCAGCTCATTATATCAGAAGTGTGTTCAGACAAGCTGAGACTGTCTGCTATTACAATGTACAGCATGGGAGGAAAAAAATAGCATTGTGAAGGTTTGGACCTTTTCTTCCTGAAGTTGCTTTAATTAGAAAATCAGACTCTAGGAGTCTTTGTACTGTGAAAGTGCAATTGTTAAAGAGGATTGGGGGTGGAATACTCACATTTGCCCGTCAAGTTACTGAGCAGTCCATCCCATATATCTCAGTTTGTGTCCTTTGTCCAAAACTGGCTCTTATCGCCTGGGGCCACAAAGGGTAGAGAGAAGAGACATTTATTCCTCAAGCACAAAGAACCACTTTGAAGACGCAGCCTTTTGTTCACCTTCAAACACTCCTGGTGTCAGTTAAGGAGTATTGAAATTTGTCTGCATTGGTTGTTTAAGAAAAAAATTGTACAGGTGTCTGATATACAGAACAAGCTATTGTCCCATACTTCTGCAGCACTTTATGTTGCAAGAAATCAATCATAAACAGTGGGAACAAGCCCCAAGAGGAAAAGAATTGGTGCTAATGTGGTCATGGTGCCAGCCCAAGCTGGAGGAGAGCTGTAGGTCCTTGTGTGGCTACTGATGCAGGTGTTGCTGCACAGGTTCTGGATGCCTGAGCTTTACAGTCCATGTCCCTCAACTCTTCAGTGGTGAAATGGCCCGAGTAGCATTTTTCAGATTTATTCAGTATAAATAAGTGAGGGACTTTCAGGCATTCAGGGGAAGATCTAAGAAAATATAGGGATGCTTGACACAGTATGGTATGTATTTCACTAAATACAGAAAAGTAAAGCTCTGCGCTTCATCAACTACCTAAATGCCAGAGGTATCTAAACTTGTTCCATGACACCTGTGCTGAAGCTGATGCTTCCAGTAAATATCAGACCTCAAGCAGGTGGTCAGTGCATGTACAGTCATTGTTAATGTTTTTGAAACCTCTTGGCTCTACATGTGCATAGATCAGAGCATGCACAGACTGCTTGGTGCTTCACAGAGGCAGCAAACTCATACAAAAACCAGTAAACAGACAAGCACGAGAAGCCTGACCAACTCAGGTTATGGGCAGAGGGACCACAGATGGGCATTTGCTCATGCAGTGTATCATTAATCTCCCTATGCATGATTTGTTGGGCACCTCTACCATAGGTCATGCATGAAAAAAGCAATAATTGCATTTCTTCAGCTTGTTGATAATGCTGCAGTGACTTATGCCCTCAAAAGCACTGATGAGAGATTTGCCTCTATTTCAAAACTCCAAGGATGTTAAAAAAGTAATTATTATTTTGAACAACCTCAGATAAGAAACCTATGTTGAAAAGGGTTGGCTGGAGAGAAAGAGGGAAGAATCCAGATCAGAGAGAATTAAGATTAAATCAGACAAAAGAAGAAGGAACAGCATCAACATAAACACATTTCCCCTGAAGTTCCAACAGCAGATAGAACTCTTAGTAGGAAAGACAAGTTTAGCTATTAAGAGAAAATGTATATATATATATATGTGTTTGTATGTGTGTGTGTATCTGTATGTTTACATGGGGTTTGTTTTGTTCAAATCACTGAAGGACTAAGGCAGATGTGAGGGATGAGGAGTGCATGATGGAGGAGAAAACATCAAATTAATTTGGCATCACTCCAAGGCTAGTAAGAGATATTCACAAATCCTCAGGGACCATAAAATTTCCCCTGTTTTAATGATAACAATCACAGTACCTATTAGCCCTATTATAGCAAATTATTTCTCTCTCCTGGGGTTTTAGTCATGAGCCACTGACTTTGACTGTGCTAGGAAATAGGAGTATTCCTCCAAACTGTGTTTAAAACATGAGTGTCACCCAGAGGTGTTTTATCAGCAACCTACATTGCTATGAATATTTTTGCAAGGACTGCCCAAGAACAAAACTTCTCTCAGACACTAACACAATTCGTACTGTGGATTTGACTGAGTTGAAAGAGACGGAAAAGAAAAAAAAAAAAGAGGATGAAGGAAGGAATAAGTTTGAGTCTCCGTGGAAGACAAACAAGGATGAAGATAGGCGTTAAAAGCCATAGGCAAACCAAACCGTACTCTGATCCTCAGGAACTTATTTAATCTGATTTATTGCTTGAGTATATCTCCACTGCTGTGTTTTGGAAGACTTGCTAAGGCTCTTCTCAAGACCATAGATGATGGTACCTTTCATGTTCAGGCAGGTTTGAAAACCTACATCTTTAACAAGCAGCTTTATGTGTGAGCACACAATGGTACACAAGGTATCTGTGTGATATCTGATGTAGCAGTGCATAGAACTTGGGGGTAGATCAGAAGATGAACATGAACACATGTACAGTGTCCATGAACATTTACATGGGCAATCTTTGAACCAAGGCTTTTCTTATCAGTGCCATAAGAGTGTGCTTCAGGGTCCTCTTCTAAGCAATATATTGATGGAAATCTTTACAATTCATTCCTATAATATATACTGTTTAAAATAAAAATTCATTAAGAAACTAAACCACTCTGTAACAATATGAGAGGTAGTTTTAGAGTGAACTGCCTCAGGATGATTCCATCCTGTATCTGTTTATTTTAGGTCATTCTTAAAAGCACTTGAAAATATTTTCAGAAGTCTTTAGTAACTTACTTCCAGTACAGATGTTTTAGTAATACACTTTCATGCTTAATACTCTGTATTTGATGAAAAAATCTGTAAAGAAAAGCTCTCAGTAGTATCTGAAAAGTGCAATGACTTTTCTGTCCCGACACTCCTCGATCATAGATTCAGAGGCAGCCAGAAATGTTGCCACATTAAATTAGCATAGCTTGACCAGGCTGGGCTCATCGACCTTTTAGCCCTCTTGTTCCCAGCCCAGAGGGTACCAGGTCACTGTCCTGGTTTTAATATAATGAAGCTAATCCTTAGGTGAATGATGATTCACAGTTTTGTCTAACCTCCTAAGAGACATCTTATAAGTTTGAGTGCCAAGCCCAGGCAGGGTAGGATGGGCTTTGATAGGTTTCGGAGAAAACTCATCCTGAAAATTGAGTAACTGCTAGTGGACAACGAAAACCAAGGATTTATGGCATCCAGCTTGAGAGGACTTGAATGTGTTGGTAACACCATGACAGCTAGCCAGCTGGAGCTGCCCAGACTTTGCTGGAGATCCGCAGTTTTAGATCAGGATAAAAAAATGTACTTTATCTGAACTTCCAGGTGATGAGATGTGGCCATCACATCTGAACAGACTCTATGTGGGGTCTGCTTCATTTTATATGTTCAGCTTCATCCAAAGGTGCTCACACAAATACAGAGAAGACTGAGACTTCTCCACAGATAGATATTTGCTGTTTGCCTCAGTTTATCAACAGGAATGAAAGCTTATGCTGCAGCCAGCCTTCAGTAGCTAAAAAGGACAGTTTTTCAAGAGGGGAAGGTATAATCTTGCTTTCCTTAGAGTATTCCTTTAGATTTTCATTTAGATTATGGAGGACTTTAAGTTCAAACAGAGGGATATCAGCTTGGTCTCTCAGTTCCAGGTCAATTTGCAGCAGTGACATTGACTATGACAATTAGTAGGTAACCAGCAAAATTTACACAGAAATATGTGACACTGAGTAAACAGGGAGATCCAAATAATTTAGTTTAACATATTCGATTTTGCAATTGCAATCATGTTTAATGGAAAATATTAGCAGTCCTTTTCTGCTAATGTCTATAATAAGAATCAGAAATGTGATGATGTAACTTCAGCAGTTTTAGAACTTACTGATTCCTGAGTGTTCATAACAACTTCCATTTCATAGATAGAGCACTTGCCTTTAAGATGGACAAAAACATGTGTGTTTATATACACATTTAAAAGTTTTAAAGAAAAGTTCTGGGGTCAGATTTCTTCATTTTATGGGTTGCTGTGGAAACAGATTAGCCCTCTGGAAATAAAACCCTGTGTTTGACTATAATGCAAAGAACAATCCATAGCATGAAAGGAAAGAACAGCTGGGAGTTGGAACAGTGTAAGCTGACATGTCAGACAGTAGCCAGACAAAGTGAGCCAGGGACTGTCTGAAAAACAAGGGGAGGAAAAAGAAAAAGTAAGAACTAAGCACTGTCAACAAAGTCTGCAAAATGGTCCAGCTGTTCGCTCTCATCATAACTAAGAAAATAAGGAGAGAATTCCAGGGTTGAGGATTAAATTTATGAAGAGAAGAAAACCTGAATGGAAAGAGTGAATAGCATTTCAGACAAAGCAGACCCCGCGCGGAGGGCTTTATTCAGAACTAGCTTGGAAAAAACAACACTGGGTTCTGAACAAAACACACATCCCTACACAACCTTGCTTATAAAAATCCAAAAAGAATCTTAATACACTGTATTAAGCATACTTTTACAGTAAACATCTTTTGTATAATTTCATTGTTTCAGGCTGAGCATTAATATCCTAGGCAGTTAAATAGATTTAGAGAATTCAAGAAATGGCATATCCAGCATCACAGGAAGGGCTAAAAGGTGAACAAATTTCACCACAAATCCCTGCTAAAACCTGAAATGAAAGCCCAAAGGACTTCTGATATACTGTAAATAGTCAGCCAGTTCCTAGCCTTAAGTGATGTCTGGTCTTTTGTTCAGACAATGGACAATTGAATCCAAGATGAACAGTTCCCAGGATTATGTGCACACAGAGCAGCACAGAGGGAAAGAGAAGCCTTAGAGAGGTTAATTCAGAGACATGCTTACCTACCAAACAAAGGCATTCAGCAGTACAGAACCTGATTAGGGACTCTTCAAGAAATACAAATAATGTCATTCACATTGCACAAGCATCTGGGACTATGCATGTGTGCATAGTTAGAAAATAGTAATGAACGCACTTACTTCCCTTTGATTTTTTTTTCTTTTTCTTTTTGAATAATGTCTTCTGTCCAGTGATCTCTTAGGAGCAAAGCCAGCTAAATAGCTAGCAAGATGATTGATTAAGAAGGTGCTTTGTTTCCATTGTCTATGTGATCACTGCAGGCATTCAGCAACATAATCTGTTAACTGCTGTATCAGTAAGTATATTACAAATCAGGAATAAAAACCATAAATTACTAGTGAAGAAACTTCATATTCTTTAGATGAAATTAATTATGAGTGTGGATTGCATTAATGATAGGACAGCTATGAAATATCACTCATAGTTATTCATACATGCTCTGGTACCCAAAGATAACACTTGCAAATGCCATGGTAATAATAGGATAAACAGGCTGAACTAATATCCAAAATAGCAAGTCATCTGGGTTTTCAATATTTACACTTGATGCCACTTAAATGAGTAGAATCTGGTGAGGAAGAGCACAAGATATACTAAGCTCTCATAAATCTCTCACTTTTACTACAGTCATGGTGCATTTGTGTGTCATCTACCAGTTCTTGTTTTTGTTTATGTTCAGCAGCACCATCACCTTTGTCAAACATGTCCTAAGTACGCTAATCTGTTTGGGTTTTCCTTTTTTAATTTATTTCTCTAGATAAAAAAACATCCCATCCATCTCTCCTGACTTTCACAATCTTTCTCTATATTTCCTCTGCCAATTTCCTTACCTGCAACATTAAGGCTCTGATCACAAAAAGAGTCAGGATTCTAGGGTAATGTGTGGACTGTGATTCAGCAGGCAAGGAGGCATCCCCAAACACAGTCCTAGACCCTATGTAAAGAAACAATCCCACGTGTCCATGTACACAAAAGCCAGGTGCAAGCCTGGATCAGGCAACACCCTTATGGTTTAAATTATGGGTGGGAGTGCAACAGTGCAAAGTCAACACACCATAGTGGAAGAGGTGTGAGCCTGTAAGGACAGTGAATTTCCCTGAGGAACCATGACTACAGTAGCAGCCCTATGAAATTTCAAGCTGAAAACACTCAATGGCCTTCAAAGAGTCTCAGTGATATATCAAGCTGTTCACGTAGTAGGTATCATATCTTGGCACTGACATGGCTCACTTAAAATGAACCCAAGCCTAGATGGAAATTTTAGTGTTTTGATTGAGGATGTTAGAAAAAAACCTCTTTTGCTATGCTTTACTCTGTGGTATCTATCTCTAACATTCCTGCTGCTTTCAGAGAGAAAAAAATGACTACTTTGACTTGCATCTTCTTGTGATCAAGATCACACATTTTACAGAACCTTATTCTGATTGGCTGCTTGAGACTTTTTCATACTGTCGCTTATACTTGTGTTGTAACCCAGTCGGTGGGTTTGAAGCCCATTCACTTGGCCCTGCACAGTGACTTTGATACCCTAACGTTTTCAAAAGCAGGAGCCAGTGTCCTGGCAACACTTGTAGGTTCAGGATGTCAGGCTGAAAACTGTGCTATAGGTCCAGGAGAGGCTGTAATGACAATTTTATGTGTAGTACTTCTTGTATATGGTTATAAAAGAATTACACCCACATCCTCTAGAATATTTTCAGTGCTGTATTGCATTATCTATTTAGGATTCATCTACAACCTCAGTGCTACAGTATGTAAGAAATACCTTCACCATGGGAATCTGTGGTCCAGGTAAACAAGAGCTGTAGTTCCTCTTTAATACACACAACGGTGTGGCCATATAACAGCTAGGGGAGCTGTGAGTAACCCATGTATGAATTCCCAAATTGAGACTAGATGAACAGGAAGGGATGCGTAGGATGGAGGATATGGTGCCAAGGACCTAGCATCCACACTGTGCACATCTAAGGGACTCCTTACAAATGACTTCCAGTATGGTCTTACGGACTCTATCAGATGGAGTGTGCTACCTGTGCACATTGTCTGTGGTAGTGCCATCCAAGAACAATCTGACTCAGGTTCTGCAAGACTCCTAAGTGATATGAACCAAAGTATGAACAGAGACATTCATTTCAAAGCAGGCATGGAAATGCTAATGCCAACACAACAATAACCAAATCTTAGCCTGTCTTGATATGGGAGGCCAATGTGCAGAGAACTATGTGTTTCTACAATATTTAGCCCCTTTGCCTTTCAGAATATACTGACAGCATGCACATTGTCTCCTGGGAACAGTGCTTTGCCTGTGTTTGCACATGAATAACAGCTCGGACTTACTTAGGAGAACAGTATTTTAACATGAGCCAAAAGCATGCCAAGAGCCACTCTGAAAACTGAACATTTAAACAATGCAGATGACAGAGCTCAAGTACTTCAAATATACTGCTTGGCAAGGTTTAGTGCTGGTACAGATGTAGTCCTGCTTTCACAGTGTCCCCCCTCTGGGTGCTCCCAAAACCAGGTTGCAGTACTAATGTCCTGATCCAAGTCTCATAGCAAAGCCATGAGCAACCCAAAGCTTTGGAGGGGTAAATGTTACTTTCTTAATTTTGTTGGGCTACTCAACACTAAGAACAATATTTACCCTTCAGTAATAAAGACAAAACAGCTAAAAATTTAACTGTCATCTGCACTGAACTGCTTTGAGTTAAAAATGCTGGAAGTCTGTATTGTCATTTTAGAGAGACTGTCAGATGCAACAGCTTGATCACCTTTAACCAAGAACAATCAGTTCTCAGAGTGAATTGACATAGTCTTTAGAAAAGTGGGTGGAATTGATTAGGTTTTTTACTTTCTTTATCTTCCTAAACAGCAGTCATTTCATCAGAATAACTGATGTTAAGAAATACTAGGAAGTACATCAATAGGGAAAATGCCACTTTTTCATGGTCTGAATCACCATTCTAGCTGCCCTGGTGGTAACAGACATTTGACCAGTGTAAAGAAGCATATTTCATCTCCTCTCAAATTTCTGTTGACTTCTGTCCTCCTGCACACAGGACAGCATGACTAATTTGATTAATTCCTACTACCCTTCCATCCTCAGGCCTTGGTTCTATAAAAGCAGAAGGAACAAAACACACAGGCTCTACCTGCAGTAACAGAAAATGACCTTAAGATCCTGCCCCCAATATGCTTAAAAGTGGGGGCTTCATGGTCAAAAAATAAAAAGTCTAGATTGAGCCAAATATGATATCTTTGTAATGGGGCGTGCTGAAACCATGATGGGACCTCCTGATCTGTGCCATTATCTAAAGTGTCCATGTGAAATAAATGAAAGAAGCTTCTTGGTTGAGCAGACTGCCTGAGTGGCATATTCTTGCTCTAGACCCTACTCTATTTGGAGGGGAAAAAAATATTTCTAGACAAAAGTCACATATCCAGAAAATGTGATGAAAAAGAGTATGGCACAAAAGTTGTTTCAGTGTTTTAATTGTCAGGTTCTGTAAACAACAAAAGGGAAGAAATTCCACATGTTGTACTGGACTGGAGAGGTGTATTGTGCGTTTGTACAGCAGCTGGTGCAATGGACCAAGCCTGGACTGAGAGACCTGGGGATGAGGGTGCATGAGAGGAAACATGCACAGACCCCAGTCAAAATAGAAATATCTACTTAAATGGCATGTATGCAGTCCAAAGTACTGTATTAACCTGTTTTAAGTTACGCAGATTTTTACCCAGAATCCTGCAATATTTAGCAAGCTTAGCTGTCCACCTAGCTCTTAATCCAGGGGACACATTTCTGTCTAATTACTAAATCTTTGTCGGAAGAAGAGAGTCTTGTGTTTCAATTGTACTGACGCTGCACTGGAACCTCACCTTTTCCTCAAGTCAGAGGAGATTTCAAGGTAGATGCTACCAGAACACATTGATTTCCTCTAAATAAAGCATTTAGTATCCCTGCAGAGCAAGTGGCTTTTTAAGCCACTGGGATATGGTGAACTCTTTAGCAGTTCCATGCTCAATTAGTCTCCAGGGACATATTGTTAGAAGGGGCAGATGGAACAGGTGTGTGACGAGATTGTATATTTTGCTGCTTCCTTTGGATTCCTTTATTTTCACAAAAGACTAGGTCATACCCTGTATTGCTCCTCTCTCTTTGTTATTAATTTCTACAATTCCTATCACCAGTGAAGGCTTAGTTCTCAGTTCCCAAATTTGGAAAAAGCTCATGAATTACATGTACAACCCATTCTGGTGTTTTCCAGATTAAAATGACTGTTGCTGCAACTGTTGCCTTCAAGCATACCCAGACCAGCTGTCAGAGCTGATAAAATACAGGCACAGAAAAAAAAGCTAAAGCCAGACCAGAACAAAAAGATCAGACCAAACTCAGACAAAGTTGAACATCCTCCAGCATATCTCATACTCAGGCTGAAGCTCTGCTCCAACAGAAACAAAAGTTGATGGTCCCCATTCTCAATGGGGGGTCCTTTCCCTCCAGCAGCACTGCAGACCCTGGTTACCAGGGTCTCCTTGCTCTTTCCCGTGGATGATAAGTATCATATTTACACTCTTTTAGAGGAAAAGCATGACTTTGCAAGGCCTGTAGCAGCTGATAAAGGATTAAGATTCCTGCTAGTGGTATGTTGAAAAGGCAACAAATACCATCAAGTCTTACAACACCTATTAAACCTCCTGCAGAAGAGGTCCACAGTCCATGTGCTGATGAACAGTAGCCTGATCATTGTATAAGGGTTGTAGTAGCACCGCTGCTGTATACAATTAGCATTCCAACAGACATACAGTATGGATGCATTGCTAATTGCCAACTACTTGCTTCTTCATCTGTTCCTTCATTTCCATCCTCAAAGGAACCCTAGCATTTCCCTCCCACTTGTCATTTCCTTGTCAGAGTCCAGGGACTCCTGTTACCAACATTTTTCTAAACCTTGTCTTCTAATTGTCTTGTATCAATTTCTACCTGTGTTAGGCTGAAAAATGTCAAGTCCTTCTCTAATCTCTGACTTTATAGCACAGTGAACACCTCAGTCCCAAATCATTCTTCCAATTGCTGTGCAACAGACACTGTAATTAACGAAAAGTTTATAGCTGAAAACAAAATAGTTTTTGCTGTTCCTAAAAAATAGTCACCCATTTCACTCCATAAAAGGCAAGGGGTGATAATGCCACTATATGGGGGCACTGTTAGAGTGTTTTATCTGTATGCATGGTCATTTTTATACTGTGTGTAAATTATGGATTTTCTTTCCAGATATCATTACATCCTTCAGGGTCTGAGGCAGTTAGCAATTACAGTAATTTACCTTCAGATTTGGAAAGCTTTATGTGGGAACAAATGAATTTTTGATACAGTAGCCAAAAAAAAAGAAAAAAAAAAAGAAAAAATCAATCAGGTTGACTTCAGAGATTCCTTTCTTTTGTTTTCGTCTTTCCACTCTTCAAAAATGATATTATGTACTTTGGATCAAAAAATATCTCAGTTAACTCCTAAGGAAGTTTTTTTGTTCATTTTCAAGTATTTATTTCTAAAGTTGGGTTAGTTTGTTTTGGTTTTTTTACAACTTAAACTTATAAAGACATCATTTCAAAACAAAAATTCAGTTAATTTAATTTAGAAAATATTTTTTAAATCCACTTTTTTTTCTTCATTTTCAGAAGCAAATTATTTGCTTAATTTAACCTGAATTAGCACATGTCGATGTTTACTTGTGGAAAAAAATTATTATTGATCACAAAAATGTTGCCATACTCTACTCATGACTGGAAGGGATGTTGAGCAAGATAGGTTTGGGGCGCATCTACAGGGGTGTCTGAGGACAGCTCATGCACTTACTGTGCTTGAGCTCTGCCATGCTATGAGCCTGGTACAGTCCAGCAGCTGCAGTAACAAAACCACATCTCTGAGTGTGTGGGCTCTTTCATATCCCCAGGTGTGATAGGCTGTCATAGAACACAAAAGGAAATGGGGGTGAGTAAGTGATTTTAAAAGAATTTTAACATTTGTAATCATAACCCATCCTGTAGCCTTCTCCTTTTGCTTCCAGCAAGGCTGCTGCAGAAGGAAACTGAGACACACAGGAGGGTTTGCTCCAGACAAGATAAGGCCAAACTCTTTCATCTGTAAAGCTGCAGAGCTGACTGACTTCAAGATGGGTTCCTGGCCTTCTTTGCCAGGTTCCTGACCTTTTCCATGTAGAGCTATTCCCTCTAAATCTCTGCAGCACATGGTAGGACATTTACATCTATCAAAGTCCTCTCAAACCTTTTTTCCTACCCTTAGCTGTGTGCTAACTTTAAAAAAAAAAAAACATGAATAAACAATAGAAACAACATGAATAAGAAGAAATCAAGAAAAAGGCAGAAGAGGGGTATGAGCAACTGTTTTCTATCTGCTGAGGGAATGCATCCCAGTGGAAAAATAATAACTACACAATTAACAGAGAAGAGATTCCTGGTTTGAAAGTCACCATCCATGTGTCACAGAGTCTTAACGATGACATTTATCACACCACAGTCTTTGAAAAAAGTAAGTCCAGAAAATAAAAACAATATATTTTGAAGATAGCTAATCACATTAATTACTAAACAATGTTCATGGACTATCTAAAACCAGCATGGTTTCTGGTGATGTCAAGTTTGTTAGAAAGCTCTTCTCATTTCTAAATGGTAGGAGCGGGCACTGTGACATTAGACAGTAGCAGTGGTGAGCAATCATCTCTTTTACAGAGCTGTGAGTGTACATGATTAAAAAATAAATAGGGGATCCATTTTCCAACTCCTTCTAAGGCAAAGAGAAGGGAAATATTGTCAAATGTAGGAAAAATTCTTTCTTTTCTTCTAGCTCAGCTAATTTTAATTTGGCTTTCATGAACCACAAGCATAGAAATATATATTCTTTAGATAATATACCAGGAGGGAAAAACAAAAAGACCGAAAAGATTTTAAAATTACAAAGAGTGTACTGTGTCCTCAATAGAGAGAGAGAGAGAGAGCTGTTAGGAGAGGGAAAGAAAGAGTTTATGGGGCCAGACTGAATGTCTTCACTGGGACTGATCAAGTTATTCCAGCAGAACGGATTTTCCATTAGCAAATGTGATTATCTCTGTATTGATATATTTTGTGGAAATATATAGAATTTGATTATGTTTTTCTGGGGAAAAAAACAAAAACTGGTTCTATTGTCCTTAAAAGTTTGCTTTGTTATAGTGAAAATACTTCAGATATTCCTTCAACTTTCATACTGCATTGAAGTTAATCTCATTTGTGCATATATTTATATTATTATTAATATTGTACAGCATGTTTACTTTCTTTCATTAAAATACTGTAAAAAAATGAATCCCTCAACTAGTTGAACTTAAGTATGCTGGCAACTTTATTCCATGAGAGAGTCCATATTTCATATTATGATTTTTTTCACAGTAAAATAGTAAGTATAGTCTGAAGTTCCCTGTTGAAAGTGGGTCCGCAATTCAGGCACATGCAAGTGCAGGGAAACATATTCCACAGTAAAGCATACTCCTAGCAAAAAAATTGCCTAAATCACTAACACTTTTGTAAACTCCAGGCATCCTTAGGCATTAAAATCCCACTGTAAATTTGGCTAAAAGATACTGCTGTCTGAAATCACACAGTACCATCCTTGTTCTCCCAAGGAAAAGTTTATATCTGCTGGTGGTGACGGCTGCACCTGATGGAGAAAAGAACATCCACAGTGGTTGTCCCCCACACCAATCAGCAGGGGTAATTCTGCCCACCTGGCTGTCTGGACTAACAAACCTGCCTGTCCTGAAACAAAACCACCCCCATGTCTCTGGTGCCCATTTGCTCCTGATCATGCAGAGAATATCTATATACACCACCAGGAGGCAAAACATTTGCTTCACTTTTTGCACTGGTGTCCTTCAGAGATGGATAGTGAGGTTTGGCTACTGCTTTACAGCTACACTGGCACAGAATTGGAGTCAATAGCATGGAAATGGGAACATGTAGGGGCTGTGCTTGAAATCCTGGGATTAAGAGCCAGGCTTTGAAGGGATTAAATGGCTAATTTTCACTGAAAACAGTGGGAATTCAGCATGTAAACACTTTTAAAAATGTCAGCCTTCTTTTAGATGCCAAAATAAAATCCTCATATACTCAGTCTTAAAAAAATAACTGGCTTAGTTAAGTAACTTTTCATTGGAATTTTCTCAGGTTTCTGCATGCATTTTTATATTATATTCATATATTAATCTTGTGGTAGACAGCTGAAATGTAAACAACCACCTGGAAATTCATTGAGGGTGCTAGCTGCTATTTTTTCTCCCAGTGATACAGAATTGCTGAATATCACACGCAGCTGTGTGATTCAATGGCAGCTTACCCCTTACCAGAGTGAAGGTAAATTACAGGTCTCTTTACTCCCCAGTCCAAAGATGTGACAGTAGAATATACAGCTGTACCACAGTCTGGCATCTCAAGGTTCAGTTCAAGCTTCATTGTGGCCTTTAGAGGCTATCTGGGCTGCTGGATGGGATCACAGCACCTAAGACATTACATAGCCATGTCCAGGCAACAGAGCCTCATCTCAACATCTATGTTAACATCAGTATCTTCTCTGCACCTACCTCATCTGGCACTGCACCAATGGATCCTACCATCAAAACATATTTTTTATGGATTAAGCCAGCTGATTTTCTTGGGGCTTACTGAACGAGGAAGATCCTAAAAATAATTTATGAGGCTGTGGCAATTAAAAGGTGTAACTTTGGCTGCTGGTCACTGCCAAAACGCCTGTGTTCTTGGTCTTCTCTGAACTGCAGTCCCAAGTATGATTTCTGCTAAAAAAAACTTGTGTTTGAGAATAGACACAAGATAGTTCTGGCAGCAGGGACAGTAGCTACAGCTAACTGTGAGTACTGCTGCTACTAGTAGTACTCACAGCTACTGGTCCTAGCTACCAACATACCTGTACACACCTACATGTACACATGTGAATGTAGGTGTCTGGAGTGGAAACCACTCCTACATTGTAGGGAATCTAGTTTACTAAAAGTAGGCTTTTAGCAACATGTGGTATGTGGCAGGGTAGCTCACCTGGCTTCCATCTGCCATTCCAGAAAGGTGAGCAACTTACCTAGGGTAAGTTGCAGTAGCTGACAGTCCCATGAGGGTGTCTTGATAATCCTTATCATCCAAAACCTGCGTTTAAACAGCTAAAGCCCTTCCCAAAACTACATGATATGAACCCCAAACTGAGTAACAGCAGCAGGACACAGAATATTGGTTCAGTCCGTCTTCTATTGGAGTCAATAACATAACATGCATTTTTATTGTTTTTTTTAATATCCTTTTATTCTTGCATGTTTCATTTCTTTGACAAAAATAAATGCAGATGCATACAGAATAACAGCTCCTATATAAAATATAAGATATTCTTCCTCCATCAGAGTATTTTGATTTTAAAATACTTTCACTTACTCTATTCATCACTTCTTTTAGGATCTAGTTTGATTTTAGTTTAAGTGACATTTAATCATTCTATTATTGAATTAAATTCATCAGTACTATCTTAAAAGCACTATCTGTCTTTTCCAGTAAAAAACTACCTACTTTAACTTTCTCTGATATTGTGTAATTTAACCCATACAGACATCTGTCTATTATTTCCTAAAATACGTACTGCAGTTTGCTTACACCAAGTGAAGTGAGTAAAAAAATTAAGCTCATAATACTGGAGACAGTCAGATGCTTTCTTTTTGGTTTGTAACTTTTTTTCTCTCCTAAAAAAATTA
Source organism: Corapipo altera (assembly GCF_003945725.1). Taxonomy (NCBI): domain Eukaryota; kingdom Metazoa; phylum Chordata; class Aves; order Passeriformes; family Pipridae; genus Corapipo; species Corapipo altera. Next base: position 81,864,866 of record NW_020884872.1, on the reverse strand, counting down.
AATAATTCCCAGCAAGCCTGATGAAGAGAAGGAATTGGATAAATGGGCAGAGTTCATTAAAAGCTTTGAAATGTAGTAGGTCTGTGTTATTACACAGTCCTCCTTCTTGCAGCATACTTTCTCAGTATGAGTTCAGGCTGCATATATATCCTATTGATCCAGACACTGCTCCTCTTCCATTTAACTTTTCTTTATATGACAGCATTTTACCTGCCAGTAGGTTTATTTTCGAGACATCTTCCCCATGACTTGAAGGATTTGTTTATTCGAGGTTTTTAAAGACTGTTCCAATTTTTATCTCCTCTCCTTGAAGTGACAGAGATCAAAACTAAGTGAAATTACCCCCATGTTGTATAGAGCTGCATCACCTCTTGTGACTCTGTACATGCAGTTACATTACCTGTGCATCTTAAATGTGCCTGCCATACCTATCAGCATAGTATCTGCAATATGATGGATTTACAAGGCAGTTATATCTCAACGATCCAGTTCTCATCCACAGTGACAGAGATCCAAGCTAGCAGAAACCAAAAGTACGTAAAATAACCCATACCATTTCAGGGTTTTACACCAAGTGGTCCATGAAGAATCTAGAAGGGGATAATGAGAGCATTGACCAAAACAACACATGGGTGCAGCCAGGAGTCCAGACTCACCGTACTTATCAGCATAACCTTGGCAGAGCTCTGGCCCATGCCAGCATCCACAATTTCACCCAGTGGGCTGAGAACCAGAACAGAGCAGCCCTAGGACTGCCCCCACTAGTTTTTGAGGAGAAATAGACTCAGTTACAGATGTAAGAGCTGCAAGCTGTCATTCGTCAGCAAGACAAGAAAATAGTCCCTCACCCATTTAACTTACTGATATGAACATCACCTTAGCAATGAATCAATTTTCTGCAAAGATTCAGCAAAGCCTCTAAGCAATTTCCTTATCCGGATGAGTTCCTAGTCACAGCTTCTGTTGGTATTTTTTTTTTTTTTTACATTGCTTCACAACTGGCCTAAAGGCTTTGTAAGACTGAGACCTAAACAAATATTGAGACCAAAACTGGGGTTAACCTTCCTATGCAGAAATAACTACCACGGTTTATTCAAAAAAGCAGGGGTTTATTCCTTAACTTAAAAAATATTTCTTATATTCTTTCCCCCCATTCCTCATATTGTCTTAGATGTTTCAACAAAGCAAGCTTCTCCTCTGCTTAGAGCAACTTTTCAGAAAATTTTATTTTTCATTTTTCTTTTCAGACAAAAGTTGATGCTTTATCAAAGCTGGAAAGGTCTGGTCAGGACATACTAACCTCAGGTTTGAATGAGCCTGAATGTTCAGGTCCATGTTATGGCTTAAAATGTTCTTTATTGTATGGCACGTAGAAAGCTTAAACATGATCATTCACAGTCCAAGCAATTAAAACAGCAAACAGATGTCTGTGTTGTGAGAAAATACAACTAAAGGAAAGAACCACTTGGTTCATTTACCTCCTTGAGAGGAGGTACTCCTCCACCTTGAGACTGCCCAGGTTTTAGCTCATCCCTGAACCTGTCTTCTAAACTGGGCATCTACTTCCTGTTCCTCAAGCTCAACAAAAGAGTCTCAGACAGGGCAAGCCAAAATTGCCAATAGCATTTTAGTAAGTCTACCTTAATAAGGGATAAATGTTAATTTGAAAGTGCATATGAGTGGATTTAACAACAGGCTTGCTTTGCTAAACTTAGTCTTACTCTGACCTATGTGGCTTAATCCTGTGATGTTCCACCTGGCCTCATATCCATCCCTCTTGCTGTTCTACTTCACCCTCTCCACACCTTCTGGGAGGCTCCACACACCAGGGTTTGATTCCCATCTATGGTTCTGCACCCTCTGGAAGCCCTTTCTTCTCTCTAACCAAGTCCATACCACTGAGTCCTTTTTAAACTGTTCTCTTAAAGCTTTCCTGTACACTTCAGCTTCTGATTAATGTTAAGCACCATTTCTGTTCTTTGTATTTCCCCACCCTTTGCAGATAGTCTACAATAATACATTTCTGGCACATTTGCCTCTTAAATTCCAACTTTTCCCCCCTTCATCTCTCTCTGTATATTATTTTCCTTATCTAGCAGCAAAAGTGCCTTTGTTGCCCACTCATTTTTCATCTCTTTCCTACCAATTTCTGTATTTTCACATAAATTGTAACAGGGATCTGAAGTAAAAAGAAATTGTTTTTCTAGATGAAAGGCTTTTTCTAAGTGCTACACTGGTTGCTTCCTGTACCTGATGGTATTTTCTAGCCTTGGGAAACTCTATTTAAGCAGTAAGAGGCATACCAAGTGGGAAAAAAATAGGCTTTTTTGACCAGAAATGATGGTGCACAGTAAAGAGGAAGGCATTAACCTCATTAATTGCCATTTCTGTACAGGCTTTGCATGGGGTGAGAAGCTTCTGGGAAACTTTGACCCAAATTCTATTCCTTTTGCTATCTTTCTCTACAGCAGCATCAGCCATAACTGGATCCCCCTGTACTACTGCAGTGACATAAAGCAAAAGATTCAGAAAACAGAGAATTGTTCCCTTTTTAATTCTCTGTGTTCAAAATTATGATTGTGGCAAAAACTGTAATAAAAGTAAACACCTCTTATAAACCTTCCATGATCCCCAGGCTGGGTTCCTGAAGACACAGTGACAAACTGTGCATCTAGTACCTACACCCAGCCCTGCTTATCTGCTTGCAGAAATGACCAAATGCACTGGTAATTACGCAGTTACACCAGGACTGTTACTAACACATACCTTTCCACATAACTTTCAATTAGCTGCCCTCTGGACCAAAAAGAAAAATCCCAAATAATGTGATGCTGGCATGTATTAGTCTGAGATCCCACTGACTGTTGATTAACTATTACTTCCTTGACATAAATTGACTCATATTTGCAATTAGTATAAAAATATATCAGTGAAACTTGTATCTGATGTTTGTGTGAAATTAATGAATTTGAGAAACAGAGAGCTTTGCAGCATGAGATTGTCTTTTACATTGGGAAAAAGACACATCCTGTGGCTTGGACTCTGTTAATCCTCAGAAAAACACATCTCAGAAGTCTGCAAAGGTGTTTGTATTAATTTAAGTTATTTCATTCAGTAAATGAGCAACTTCAGGAACTCTAATCATTGCTGTATGAAACAGGAAATTGGAGAACCCTATGCCTTCAAAAGCTGAAATGAAGGGTTACACAGGGAGCATACATTATTCATAGAACATAAAATGTACATTATCAGAACAAGAGAAAGCTATTTTCTTTGGCGCAGTAAAATAAGGCAGCCTGAAAAATATGCAGTGGTGTGTCACTTGGGTAGAGCCCCAAGTTAAACAGCATTCTCCACCTGTCAGGACCCGTGTTTCACATGCCTGCTGCTGGAATGAACGGGGATTTGTTTTCAGTGAAGGCTTCTGGTTCATCCACCATGGTACAACTTGCTTGACTTTATATTCGTGTCCTGTAATTACAGAAGTGAAAGGGATGGCAGTGGTACACCCTGAATCTTTTGTTGGTGTAAATTTGTACTGGAAAACTGCTGTGTCAAAAAGTGCTTTGAAAATGAAAACTGAGAAAAATAAACTGTTAGGTGAGGACAAAGCTTTCAAAGAACAGAATCAAGCTACATTTTAACTCAGATCTGCTGCTTTGGCATCCACATGAAGGTAAAAATTTTAAATTAAGTTGTCCTTAAGTTGGATTTTTGACTATTATGTCTTTGAAGATCCCAATGCTGTACATCTGGGATATTGAAATTTGTACTGCAAGCCAATAAAATAAGTTGGGATTCATCTGAACTAACGTCATTAAAAGTTAGGCATCTAATTGAAATCAACCCTTCAGTTTCTTTCTGTAGTCAAGGGGAAAAGAGAGGCATTGCCAGACAATAGTTCATCTCTCCATATCTTATTTGCTGTCCTAGGAAGGGATGAGCAACTTTTCAAATATGACTCTGACATATAGACTATGCCTAGATTTAGAAGTCTAACTCACACATTAAATATTAAATTTTTACAGATTGAAGTAAAATGAGTTGAATACACCCCATGAGTTAGGTAAGGTCCAGTCCAGTTTCTCTGCTGGTTTTCTCAGTGAGGGTAGGGAAGTAATTTCATATATTCATGTTTCTTCTCCCACTTCCTTCCTTAATTACCTAAACTGTAACCAGCTAATATGACAGGGTTCCTTACTCCTGTGTGTGTTGTCTAGACATTGTTACAATAATAGTACTCTTATAATGGTGTTTTAATAAGTCTGAATAAGGCTGGACATCAAGAATACTGTGTTGCTTAGCCACTTACATATGCAGCATTTTACTTATGGTGGTGATTTGCAACATATGCACTTACCATACCAGTTTCTGTTTCTTCATTATTCTACAGATTTTATGACCAAATGCAATACGTAAATATGTCTGTACAACTCATGAGGAAGGTCAGAAAGAGCTGCACATGTCTCAGACAGAAACCAAATGTTAAAATCTTGATATTTTTTTATAGGTCACAAATACTAAGCAAAATATGAGGAGGAGGGGGAAACAAACTGGAAAAAAAACCATGCTGGTAGGTTTGCACAGCCTCACTAGTATTTTCAGCATTACTTTTACTCTGAGTCCTGCTCTTGAGCAACAACAGTTAATGGAAGTCCTGTGTCTCTGTTAGTGGAATTATATGAATAATGCAACATGATGTTCATTTGCTTTTTTCATCCCACCATTCTTCCACTAAGCCAGCTGCCAGCTTTAACTGTCATTTCCAAGGGCCTAAGGATCAGGTGGGATTATATGCTCAGGCTTTTCTTACTAATAACTGCGAGAATCAATAAGGCGTAAGCCATTTAGCATAATATACCTATGAAATACTAAGTTTCCAAGCTCAATTTTTAGTTTCTATTTCTTATGCGTCTTGATATAGATGTGTCTGTTAAAGTGGAATAAATTATCATGGTTAGGGAGTAGATAGGTTTCCTGTATTATGCTGAGTACTTTCTTCTTGTTTTGACAAGGAGAGGAATTAGAAGCTTTTAGAAGTGTTATTTACAAGACTTTATTTTTCAAGAATGCCAGCAGATTTTGGATCACTTTATGAAGAAGGTGATTCATTAATAAATAATTAGGTGCTACACTTTTAATTTTTTCAGTCAGTGAAATTTCTTTGAATCTTTTCAACATTGTTTCTTACCTCATGAGCTTCATCATTAAGATTAGAAAGAAATCAGAAAGCAGCAACTTTGAAACAGGAAGAAGTGCTCCATTCCACAGGTATTTGGGGAATGGAAACCTATCTTATCTTACTTATCTGACACCTCTCTTGGCTGTGTTGTCACATAGAAACAGATAAGAAGTGGGAAACTATAGCAGGGTAAAACAGATCTGCCAAAGGGACCTGAAGCATATGGGAAGTTATAGGAAGTTAGATATCCTGAATAAATCACAGAATCATAGAATGGCTTGGGTTGGAAGTGATCTAGTTCCAACCCCCCCACACCACAAGCAGCAATGCCATTTTGTTGACTAACATGAGGTTCCTCTTTCCTATGCCCAAGGTGTCTTGTTTGGCAATGGCAGTAACATCTCTCCAGCCTGTGCAGCAAATGCGCCTGAAATTACTGCTGCAGAGCCAGACACAGCACTCAAAGGTCCCTGCTGTCACGGTCCTCATCAAAGCCTGGGACTGACATCACTTCTTCAAAGAGTTTATGTGATGTCTAAAAGCAAGAGAGCTGCAAGAAAGGCAAATGCATTTGCGAAGACCAAAGACTGGTCAGCTACACTACGATTTTCTCTTTCTATTTCTTTCTTCCTTTTCTTGTGACTTTACCGTTTAGCATTATTGTACTCCAGGGCTCAGTGATTTAAGATACTGTCACTAATGGCAATTCAGCCTTCATATTTCAGAAGTTACTCTACAATTCTGCAACTGTACTTTTGAAATGGACAAGGGGAAATAAAAAAGTAAAAAAAAAGCAAAGGTTACTAACTAGAGCTCACTTTAGAAACATTGTTCCTAATTGGAGACCAGCATTAATGAACTAACTGGGATAAAATAAAAAAGAAAAGGCAGTATTTGGAAGAGCCAGTTCAGTAATGAACTGTCAAGGCCTACTCTCTTCTTACCTAATTGAAATGCTGTTTCTGCTGCTTTTTTTATTGAGTTGCCTTTGGCTTTCAAGATACTTCCCACAGACAGATTGACATGTGGATTTTATATTAACTTCTGGATTCGCTGCACTTAACTTTTATAGCATTGTTTAGACATTGAGTGAGTTTTTTTCCTATTTTTTTTCCTAAATAAAAGAAAGAACATTTTGACCTTATTAATAACAGTGAAAACACTAATTTTCAGGCAATTTTCAGGCCCACACAGCTCAGCCCACACAAACGTATTCTCATACAAGCACAGACTACACGTAATCAGGGATTCGGTTGTTTTTTCCATCTAGAATGGTGATTACACTAGCTGATGGATTAATTTGTTTTGCATTCCATTTTCAAGTATTTTCTATGATTATATCTTCATATGTTTTTAAGTTTTTAAGAGGCAATTTAAAGACTGCTGTTCTGTGCCAATAAAAATACAGTTTTGGTACCAAGAGAGAACTCACCCAAACTCCTTATAGTAAGTGATGCTACTTACCAGCACTTCTGTTTCATCAACAAAAATTATAATTGCTTCTCTCATGAGAAATAAAAAAGAAATTTGTTTTCCCTGCCACAGTTGTGACCTTAGGATCATTCCTGATGAGGATTTTTTTCTGGCTTTTTCAGTCACCAGAATCATCCTGGGAAGCTTTTGTGCAAAAATAATATAAACCATGTTTTCATCTCACAAAATAACCAAATTACCTTAATCTACAGGATAGTGAGAAACTTTCTTTGTGTAGGACTGTAGCCTCTTCAGCAAGTCCCCCTTCAACCATTGCTGCCGAGGTGTCGTGGAGCACTGGGAGAAGTCTCCTATAAAGAGAGAAGATTTAAAGCTTCCTTGGGTTTTGTAACAAACACACTGCACATCTGTGAAAGGTATCACTAGTGCCAAAGCCAACGTAAGTTTTACAGCAGATTTCAGCAAGACTAAGATTTCCTTGCTTGCTCTGTAGCTGGATGTTTTCTAAATCTAGGTTGCTGAGTCTTCACTCCCATATGCTGGGATTGAGGTTTCTTCATCATCAGATTAGAAAACTTCTGGTGTGTGACACCAGGTTGATGTTTCTTCCCTGTACAAAACCTGGGATGAAGAAGAGGAGGACAGCGTCACTAGCCTGAGTCTCAGCCCAGGGTGGAATCCCAACAGACCAAAGGCATGAACTGTCCTAAGGTTAATATTTACTCTATTCTATTCTAAGATTAATATTTCTGAAACTAAAGTCCTTTTTACAGATGCAGATGTCAGACTTTCATTGAAAGGGAACAATCGAATGGATTCAATGGTGAGATAATTTATTTAAAATAATAAAAAGTAATATTTGAAAAAATAAAAAGTAAATGACAACAGTATAAGTAAATCAGAGTCCTTCCTGTAACTGCCTTAAAGAAGATGGATAAATTAATCTAAGATAGAATCCACCCTGCATTAATTACCATTATAACTGATCATCTCTCTTAAGCCTTGGTGTTCATTCTGTTGCACAATATAATTTGCTGTTTATTTTGTATTTACTTATCACCACTAAACTACAAGTCTAAGAATTACTAACACCACAGGTTTAGCATAGTTTAGTGTCATTTCTGCTTGTATCATAATTATTTTTTATGTTTCATTAAGTTTTTATGTGATTTTAGATGTTCTCACAAATCGTTTACTTCGTATATGTTAATTTGTTTTATTTGCATTTCTTTGTGATCCCTTTACGGCTAAACTGCCAATTACTATAGAATTAGATATTAATTCCATCATAAACTATTATATTTATTGCATATAGTTTAGAATAAATAATAAATTAAGCACATTTAAATGCCTAATTTCTCCTTCTATAATATTGTCCGTAGACACATAGAAAACACTCTAAACATCCCAATGTAAGTAATTATTAGCTGTCCCCAAGTGAACACATAAACAAAGAGGCTCAGAGAGATAAAGTGACTTGCTTATAGGTACTAATTTTAACGACCTAATTCAAAACCCTATTGAGTCTACCCACTGCCTCCAATAGGATTTGAATCAGTCCCCAAAAGTCAGCAGGAAGCAGAAAGCAGTCTCCTGTATCTCTGTTAGAGACAGATCTTCTAATTAAGAATCCTGAAAATGATTCATCAAAATAAGAATTTAATTTTATTTGTTGTAGCAAGAAGTAGGCTATTAGCCTCCAATGTCACTTTGGATCCCAAAGGTTCATTAGTTGCCAAGGCTGTGAAAAGAGATCATACTTGTAAATTCTGACTGATCAGTTTTGCTGTTGAGATTTTATGTCATTTGCTGTCCAGTAGCTCATAATTTCTTTCTCTCAGGAGTCACTGTCAATGAGTTTCTAGACAGAAACCGTCTCTTGGAGACTGAAAAACAGTTTTGTGTCCTGTTATCCCCCTCATTTTGGTAGTTTCACATCTGCAATAGAAGATGTACTGCCTGAATATAGCAGATGAAGTACAGATGTAGCGTATAACTTCCCTCATTTATCTTACTTGCTAATTATCATTATTAGCTAAAAACTGATGGATTTGGAACCAAAGCTGCAATGCTCAGGCCATCAGTAATGATACAGCTAATGATGTTTGGTGACCCTTTAATATTTTTGAATGAACTGCATCAGACTGAACCCTTGTTAAAGTGATCATTTGGTAGCAAAAGGGACTAAGGGGCCCTTATTTCTTGCTGAGTGGAAAAAAAGTCCTGGAACTTAAGCAATCTCTTAGGATTCCCAAGCAGAAAGGAGAATACCCCATTTTAAAAACAGTTGTCACACAGAAGCAGCAGAAGACTTTTTCACACCTTCATGGAAAAGCATAGGCCAAACACCATAGCAGAGCCCATTATAGACTCAGGAGTGCTCTGTCAGACATGGGACAGCCAAGCAGCTTCCATCAGGAGGCACAGGAAAGCTTTGGTAATGCTGTGTCTTTCTGCTAGCCTGCAGCTGCTTGAACATAAAGGCAAGATCTTTCGGTGAATACTGTCAAGATTCTTGACAATATTAGCATGTACTCTGTTTGGGATATGCGGATCAGTCTCAGCTCTTTTTTTAGCATGGAAGCAGTGTCAAAAATAAATGTATCTCTTCCCAGTATGCCCACCCAAGGATTATGAAAGAAATTTTTTTTGAGAGATTTAGCTCAAACTGTCATCTCCAGTTTATTTTTTCAGAAGCAAGTATGCAGCTGCGTTTCAATCCAATCACAGTAAACATTATTCCACAAATGCTCTCTACTCTCTTTACAGTGTCTAACTTGCAAATAGCAATCCTAAATCCATCAGTAAGTATGTGTTGCCTTCTCTTAATAGGCTTTCTGCAAAATCCTAGGGATGTAATAAGCTCTCAGCAACTAAGTTACTTTATTTCCTACTACTTCACATGGTGTCAAAAATTGTCTAAGACAGAGGGTAACACTGAAATATAGCAGAGTACAGGAATATAAGAACTTCTGGGGCAATATGGGCTGCTGCAGACCTGCTCCAGATCTGTTGTATCACCATGGAGAAGCTACTTCTTCTCTTTTTCTATTTATCACCCATTGCTGATTTATCTGTCAGCCCTTGTTCATCTTCCAGGAAAAGAATGACTCTTGCCACATAAACATGCAAGCAGAGTCCAGCACAAAGGGCCTCTACTTTACACTAAAGAAACATACTTTAATAACTGAGACTGTGTTCAGATTTTACATACAAGTGGCAGAAAACTGAACAATGTGTCTGTTTTAAGGAGCGAAGTCCAAGATGATCAACAATGAAATTAATCTGGCAGTTTTACAATTTAATAACTTCTTGTTGTCACCCCTCAGCCCATTCTTTGTAGCAGAGGTACTGAAACAAGAGCATATGCATGTATTTCAGCACAAAACCTGCCAAGGCTGAGACTAAGCACATTTAAACCTGCAGTTATTTTAAGCTGCAGGAGTTTACACTGAAGCAGCAGAGATTCACACATCCATCCCATTCATCTGTATGTGTCTCTTGCCCTGAGATGTTCTGGCTACACTGCAGCACACTTGAAGTCTTATGGAGATGAGCCAGGGGTTCCTGAGGTAATAGGAGCCAACAGGGAAACTCGAGTGGAATACCTCAAAGGAATTCAGCAGTGTTCCTCTAGGAAGGTTACACAGCCGACAGCCCACCTGGGGTGCCTCTACACCAATGTACTCAGCATGGGCAACAAACAGAAGGAGTTAGAAGCCACTATGCGCTAGAAAGGTAGGATCTATTTGCCATTAATGAAAGTTGGTGGACGAATCCATGACTGGAGTGCGGCTATCGATGCTCACGGGCTGTTCAGAGGGACAGGAGAGGTCAGAGGGGTGGAGGGCAACCCCTCCACCCCTATCAAGAAACGGATAGATTCTTAACAAGTTCTTAACAAGAACTGAGAACAAATAGCCATGAGCAGGTGAAAGCTTACAGGTAAGAATTAGAGACTGAAACAACAAAGGGAACCTTGTGGTTTGTGTCTACTACAGGCCACCTAATCAAGGTGGGGCCTATTGATGGAGCCTTCTTGTTCCAGCTAGAGGAGCTATCACATCTACAGGCTCTAGTCCTGCTGAGGGACTTTAGCCACCCGAATATCTGCTGGAAAAGTAATACAGCAAGCTGTAGGCAATCCAGAAGGCTCCTGGAGTACATTGAGCATAACTTCCTAAGCCAAGTAATAGATAGATGTCACCTGAAGTCACTTAATAGAAACACCTCTGCAGACACCAAAGCCAGTGCAGAGGGAGGGGGAGGAGGTGGTCCACGCACCAGAGTAGAGATTCCCCTGCAGCCCATGGTGAGGTAGCACCCCCACAGCCTGTGGAGGTCCACAATGGAGCAGAGATCCACCTGCACCCCTGGACAACCCCATACTGGAGTAGGTGGATGACTGAAGGAGGTTGTGACCCCATGGGAAGCCTACACTAGAGTAGGCTCCTGGTAGGACCTGTGACCCTGGAGAGAGAGGACCCCATGCTGAAGCAGATTTCCTGGCACGACTTGTAACCCCATGGGGTCCTAGGCGGGAGCAGTCTGCTGCTGAAGGACTGCACACCACTGAAGAGCAGTTCATGAAGAACTACAACCCACGAGAAGGACTCACACTGAAGAAGTTTGTGGAAGACTGTCTCCTGTGGGAGGGAACCCACACTGGAGCAGGGGGAGAGTGTGAAGGGTCCAACCTCTGAGGAGGAAGGAGCAGCAGAGACAACGTGTGTTGAACTGATCGCATTCCCTGTCTCCCTGTGACACTGTGTCGAAGGAGGTAGAGAAAATGTGCAGTGAAGTTGAGACCAGGAAGAAGGGAAGGGTGGGCGAAAGGTGTTTTAAGATTAATTTTTTATTTCTCATTACCTTACTTTAATCTGATAATTTCCCCAAATTGAGTGTGTTTTCACATGACAGTAAGTAGTGAGATGATCTTACCCTCTCCTCATCTCAATCCACAAGCCTTTAGCTATGTTTTGTCTCCTCTGACCAGTAGAGAAAGGTGATAGAGTGGCTTTGGTGGGCACCTGGTGTCCAACCAGGGTCAACCCACCACACAAAACCGAGTATCTCATCAGTGGGGATTTGGGGCATTTGATGCATCTGGCCAAGGTGTGGGGGCAACCAGGCCAGAATTCCCAGCACAAGCCCAAGAAGAGAGTGAGAGGATGGTGATAACCTGAGCCCAGCACCTCCTAGAGAAGTTTCCATCACATCATGCTCACTGTGCATGTATCACCTTTAAACATGTCAGGCAGCATCTCTGCTCAGGAATTGCAGGAGGAAGCTAAGGCAGTCAGTAAGTCCACCACACATTGCAGGGTTACTCTGAGCTACTTTGGGGTTCTCTGCAACATACTCCATTGCACATTGTGCACTCAGCTTTGCTCTTCATGAGGTGATATTCGCATGGGTTTCTTATCTAGGTGCAGGCTGCATGGACAGACAATGTTTCTGGACATGCTCTTCAGTTTGTTCTCATGACAGATTAAGTAATTACTTTGGCTTGTGTCACAGACCATGAAGTCATGGCTGAGCTAGTCTCTTCTTCATCCCAGAGTAAGTGCATGCATATGAGAACACTAGTTGCAATTACTGCAAGACACCAATCAAGACTTTTTAATGAATTCTTTCTGGTTTTACCAGAAAGTTTTTCTTCTTTAAATTTTTTTCTGCACCAGTTTCACCTATTTTTCTTATAACTATCTGCTTCCATGAGAAAAAAATCCCAACTGGATGTTGAAAAACTACTTTTACAGAAAGTATTTGATGGTTTATGGTATCTAATTAACATTTGGAAAGTATTTCAAAGATGGAAAGAGTTACAGCACTGCTAAATATAGTAGCAGTTTTCCTCTTCTGGTCAGAAACAATTACTATTAACCAGCATTTCTAGGTGACATATCTTCCCCACACTTCTTCCATTGACAGATAGACACATATATATGGACAGGAGCATAAATAACTCATATATAATAATTCATTCTTCAATCTTTCCATTAGTGGCACATGAGAAAGAGGGAAATATGCAAAAATTGACTTTTACAGTGCTACAGAAAGAAGTTTGCATCACAGCATATATATAGTTAAACTGATATTTGAAAAGCTTCAGTAATGCACACTTTTTCTGTCTCTACCTCTCTTGATTTTTTTTTTAACACATTTATGTTATTGATCAGATGATTCTGTGATATGAAAAATAGGGTGGGCATCTACTGTTCAACACATATTTCTATAATATGCCCTCTAGATGCGCCTTGGTTGCTTGGTGGGCCGTTAGAGTCTTGTTTTCAGTATTTTGATTGTTTGAGAATAATGTCAAGAGTGACCTGCACAGCAATTTCCTTTCTGCCAAATCTCTTTTATTCTTAATTAAATGTTGCACTGCAATGTGTTTGGACGTATTCACTGACCTGTAGAAAGGAAAAGAAAAAGATGTGTTCAAAGAATGACTTGCCCAGAAAAGATCCCATAGGGGATAAAGTATCCTTATTTCCTGTAATTTATTGCTACATATGACTGTAGCTATAGCATCAAGTCGTGAGATCTCCCTAGGTCCCTTAAGGTCAGTCTAAGCTTATCCTCGGACAAAGATATCCAATGAAGACTGAGATACACAGGAAAAGCTTAAAGCTTTTCATTCATTTTTCAGAATCTAAGTCACAGTACATATCACATTGCCCCCCTTGACACTGCCACTGGTAAAGGTGTCCAGTAAACCTTCGGTATGCAGGTTTTTTGGCCTTAGTCATTTTGATTGTAGTCCATAGCAGAAAAGCTAATTTAATTAACCTCTTCCATGGAAAGTGGAGGGATCTCCCCTTCACAACTACTCTCCATAAGTCATCCTTTTCCCCTTCCTTGCTTGCTGTTACTCTGTCCTCCCTCCATCTCTTGTACCAGCTTTGGTGCCCAAGAAACATTATTATCTCAGCTCACAAAAGCAATTTTAGCTTTATATTAATGAATTAAACCAATACATCTATTGTGCACCAGAATTGGCACAGTGTAAGTGGTGGGAACACACAACCAGAAGTCAAAAGGAAAGGTGGAGATAGTAGGATGGGGTGGGAATTCCCCCATTCACAGTAGCGAACTTCTATCCAGGCCCACCACATTTCATACCAGTACACCAGGATTCATCTCACTTAACTACAGCCAGATGAGAACAGGATCATTTTTACACTGTTTTCTCCCCTCTGTAATCAGAAGAAAAAGAATGGCACCTCTGTAGAATGATTCATCTCATCTCATCTCCCTGCACTGACTACAGAGAAAACCTTGAAGACTGGCTTAAATTAGACTTCTCTTGAGCAATTTGAGTGTCTAAACAAGTGTGTCTAAGTGCTAGATGGGACACCCTAAGGTGTCATATCCATCAGCCTCATACAGACATTTTGGATATCCTATAACATCCATAATGGTACTAATTTGTAAATGTAGGTACCTACATTATTCTCCCAACATCCCACTTTTTGAAGTTCCCATTCTTTCACATTGGTGTCACCTTGTGAACTCAAAGAGAATTGAAAATATAAAGAGAACTCCCATATGAGCATGTTTTCTATCTTTGTTCCAAGTGCCTAGTCTAACAGGATTTGTTGAAGTGATTAGCTGATAAGGACCCTGTGTGTTCTTTTCTCCTACCTCCAGAAACAAATACTTGAAGGAGTTTTGTTACTGCTCTGAATCTCCTTTGAAAGACACCCGAGCCCATTAAATTCTGCTTACTCCAGAAAATCTGCTCATGGAAGTTGTCACCATCTTGTTGTTGATTCTGCTCAGTAGTATAAAAAATGTTATTTTTTTGTTTTCCCCATTGGCTTCCTTTACTGTGGTATCTAAGTTTCTCACCATATGCACAGCCTCTCACATCCCAGTTTTCAAAATGTCTCAGAGTTTACTGTGTTCACATACTCAAACTTTAATATGTAGTGAATTACCTGCCTATACTTTAGAGTGTCTTCCTAGTCTATCCAGGCTTCCCGACCAGGATCCTCAGCCTTTGCAGCTATACTTCCCAGAACAAGGCAAAACCTCCAGTGCTTTAAACACACATCAGTACAATTCAAAACACAAAAAAGACAGGGATATTTTTAGTAAATATACTCTTGACCAAACAGAACAGTCCCTTCATACCCTAACTGTAAAGAACACAGGACAAAACCGTCAAATAGATTTGAGTGGGAAAAAACCAGACAACAAAAACAAAGGAGAAAAACAATGGGACAAAGATGCTTTTAACCTAATGTTCATGGTACTTGTTCCAAGCACTGAAGTGCAAGTTCACTTCCTTGGCTATAGGATTTTTCAACATTTTTCCCAGGTCACAAAACAGATTCAGAAACACTGGATTCAAGAATACTGCTGGCATACTTCTTCCAATATCTCCAGCTAATGGTACTTGACTTTAAACAGTGTGCTTCACCGAGGTAGGAATCAATTTCCAACACAAAGTATCTTCTAAAAAAACTACAGATCCCTTATTTTAGAAAATGTTAGATTGCATAGTCCAGCCTCTTGCCTAGGGCTGGATTCAGTTGGATCAGGTTTCTCGGAAATTCATCCAGTTTGAGCTCTGAGGATCTCCAGTAATGGAGATTTGACAATCTGGGTAACATTTTTTAACTTAGTTCCTAACATCTAATCAGAATTTCACATATTCTAATTTGTGTCTGCTGAGCCTTGTCCTAAAAACCTCTGCATCTGTGTACCTCTGATAAGAGTTCGTCTTCTAGGTAGCCTCCCATTAGGTAGCTGCAGAGAGCAACAAGATCTCTCCTTCCCTTTTCTTAAGGCTCAAAACCTTCAGCTTTGTCAGCATCATCTTTTACATCCCATGCACCAGCCCCACGACTTTTTTAGTGATTTTCTGATAGACTTGCTCCAGTATATCCTTGTGTTTTCCTTGTGCTGAGAAGCCAAAATCTGGGCACAGCACTCCAGGTGTGGTCCCACCCATGCTGAGAGAAATAAGAGGTGCACTTGCTCTTGCTAATTTCTCTCAAGTTTTTAATACAAAAGTACAACTTTGAATATGTAATCCAGAGAGCATCCAGAGGGATCCTGATGGAACACTAAATGTGAAAGCAGAGCAGAAATGTTCCAGTCTTATCAAGATAGAAGATTCTGCTTAATCAGAAATAACTTTCCTTTCCTCAAAGAGATTCCATCTGGGGAGTGAGATCTAACTAAATGTTTATTTTTACATGCTTCCTGATTCCTTAACCATGACTTATGGACTTCATACAGGATCCTGTCAAACAAGATTTTCAATCCACTTCATGTACGAAATCAGTTAATTTTAAGGCACCCTTTTGACCCTAGATTTACTTTAATTTTTTTTGCTTCCAGCTGCTACTGGCTGCTTCAGGCATAAACTGTGCTCGATTTCTGTGTGTAAAAGACCCATTAACAACATTCAGACAAATAACTGTAAGAATAAATATGTCTAGTTTTAACAATATTTGCAACAGAATAAATTTGGGTGCCATGAAATTACATCATGATAAGAACAGGGCAGTGTGTCAGATTCTTCAAAGCAATTGATAAACATGAAGTTGTTCCCAGCACAGGCTCACAAGGACAATCAATTTTATTCCTCTGGACAAGCTGTTCACTGATCATCAGTGTCACTTCAGACAGTAAAGAAACAGAATGTCTCTCTCTCCTTCACCACCAAGACATTAAGAAAGACAAGGTAGGAAAGGCTCTGCTTCACTGGGACCTGCACAACGAGGTAAAGAGATTAGGGAGCTCTTGTGCTAAACGAGGGCTCAATGAGACACATAATCTTACTCCAGGTATATCCTCTTTGGAGTTTTTCTCTGTAAAATCACCATAGAGTGCCATGTTCATCCACCCAGAAAAAACTGGTCACATTCCCATTGGTTTAAGTAGCCTGAGAATACCTACAATGAACAAAGAATTCCTGTGCTCTAATGATTTGCCTTCACTGAGAAATGCACAGCTTTGTGTTATTGTTCTTTCTGCTGGTCCCTTTTGCAGATATTTAATTGCTTTCTGGTGGTTTTGTAAGCATTTGTTTTGTCATATTCTTACACTATACATAAAAGATAAAGCAATTCTCTAGACATCTCTTACAGTCATTTTAGCAAATACTCTCTTCTCTCTTAATGCTAATTTAAGACAGGACCCATTCCAAGACAGACCAGGGCTGCACAATGTTATACATGATGCACAAGCGATTCAAGTGGAGAGAATAAACCAAGGACCAGACTGGAACAGCTTCCAGACTCATCCTTTTTTATTTAAAAAAGGAACTTCAGTTAGTCCTCTGTGGCATTTCCAGGCTGTAATTTAGTGAATTGAGTGAATAATTTACTGGGGCTAGCAGGTTGCAATTTTACATTTTCCATCTCTGTTCTATAGGAGCTTGACCTCCATGGCTGTCAGTCACTTATCTTTCCCTGTTCATGTCCTCACTTCTTCAAAGTAATAACTGCACCTTTTTGAGCATGTGCTCACAGGGTTCCATTGTAGGAATTTTCAAAACTAAACTTACTGTAAAAATCTTCCTCTATCTTCTGTAAAAAATCCAAGAGTTTGTTAATTGTAATTTTTTACGGTGGTCTTCATGGTACAAATATGTCTATGGTAAACAAAAATAGAAATAAGTATATTCATCAGGCAGTAAAGTGAATGAAAGGCTGCATGACTTCCCATACCCCCGTGAGGGCAATAAACACCAATCTCCATCAATACAGGGTATTAAACACAGCAATATGAGTTGGACATGCAAACATCTTTTATTATTATACAGGAAGACTGAAAAATGACAGCTACTGGTGGTATCTGCCACGGCACAACAGCAGAGGTCAAAAAGTGTACCAGGTATGTCATCTACTAAAATGCTCAAGAGGTTTTGCTGTAGTCAACCCCTTCCCCATCTCCCACCCCTCATTCTTGCTTTTGGGCAGAGTGCAGACAGGAGGTCATTCATGATCCTCTGCATGTCTTTGTCTAGCCCTGGGTATTAACACTCAAACCCATTGACATCAGATGAGCAGATGTGTTGGGTCACACTGAGGTCCCATCCAGCTCTATGCCCTGTGTCCAGCAGGGACATAGTAGATGCCTATGAAACAGTTAAAAGTCAGAGCAATCATCATCAGAGCCTCCCAGAATATTCTCCTAGTACTCCACAATCTGTAACACAGGAAGCCCCAGAGTCAAAACTAGTGTCTTTAAACTAGCTTTGAATATGTTTGACTTCCATGAATTTATCCATGCAACCAATTGAAACATTTACTATTTATGTAAATGTTTAGACTCTGCAACAGCCTTTATCAATGCATTATAAACTCTAACTTCATGTTGTGGCTATAACCACCTCCTTTTATTAGTTTTCAAGGTGTTAAATTCAAGTGTCATTCGATAATCTCAATTCGTGCATGGGAAAAACGCAGAAGCACCACCCCTAAGACCACTGCTGCTCATTAACCAGGCATCCAAGGGAGGGAATACTTAAAGTCCACTCACTGGTGGGTTCTTAAAGGAGATGGGCCAGGAAATCTCTACAGTGAAATGATTATCCTAGCACTTCAAAGAGCAAATGGAATGACATATAGTCACCTAAGGTATAGCCTTATTGTCAACAATTGCAAGATATATCCAATCAACTCTATTACTACAAATTATCAGAGCTACTGACAAGCAAGACTTTTTCATCTTTTATTCTTGTTTATATTGGAGTGTAGGTTTTTGAGGGGTATTTTTCAGATCTCGGTGGTACTCAACTGGGAATTTCTTTCTGTTAGATTTTTTTGGGGTGTTTTAATTGTCTTCCCCCCATTCTTTATAAAATCCTAGATCTTATGCAGAACTAATATCTATTCAGTCTGAGGCTTTATCATGGACAGACAACCCTCACATAGCCACCTCCATTTTATGGTCTTCGGAACAGACTCAATCCACTTTCTGTTACTTTAGCTCAAGGTAAGTAACATGGTCTTTGTCACAAGATCCACTTTTCAACCATTCCTTCCTTTCCAGGTTCTTTGGCAAGGGGCAAAGAGGTATACAATAATATTTCCATAACATTACTTCCAAATTATTGTCTAAAGTGCACTTGTAACAATATTGACTGATGACTGTATGGACCTTCACCATCTTTTCTGTGGGCCAAAGAGCTTTGATCTCTTCAACCACTATTTGTACAAAAGTGTTCTGAATCTATGATTTTTTTTTCTTGGCTTAGTACTTTTTCTAGCTTTACTGTATCTTTTAGTTGGATACACAGAGTTAGATCCCATACCACGCTGAAGATGAGGACAAATCGTGGATTACTGCAACCACACTACAACTTGTTTTTTTTTGTTTTCTGAAGAGTTCCTACCTTCCCATTTTCTGTGTATTTTTTTACTGCTACTCAACCCTGAGCTGGAGTTTCCATATTCCTAGCCAGAAAAATGTCATCCTTGATTCTTAGTCAGCTCAAGGTATCATCATATTTGCAAAGCTAGGATCCACCTATCCCCCACATATGTATCTAAATTGAATGTTATTTGCCATTTTCTTCACCTGGGCATTCGGAAAAGCAAGGATATTTGGCAAGGATATTCTTCAATATCTCAGTCAACCCTCAGCCTTGAATAACTGTCAGTAAACTCTGTCACCTCATTGCTCAATCCTTTTACCAGACCATTTTTAAATGTGGGTTATTGCAGGCTGCAGCACAGATGCCTGTGGGTTTATTTTGGTGATTTTCCTTCCCTGTGAACATTTATTCCTACTTTGTTTTCTATCTTTTAGTGAGTTTTTTATCCAATTACTTTATTCTTTCACATCTCCATGTCTTTAGCAGTCTTCACTGAGAAATTTTCTTGAATGCCTTTTGAAAATGTTATAATACTTAAGAGTTTTCCATGGCAAATTTCTGTTTTCTCTTGTCACAGACGTACTAGAGCAGATAAGGGATCTGTAGCATGATTTTCTGGGTCAACTACAGAACTTACCAGCAAAATGGTTCACGAACAAGTTCAAATGCTGCTTAATCAGAAAAAATACTCCCTACCAAAACCTTAAATAAAGATAGTTGAACAGTATCTGTTCTATTAACCAAATGTTAATTGTTGGGGTTTTTTAAATTCTAGACTTAATGTTGAGCTTGTTTGGTGATACCCTATCTCATCAGGTAGGATGTCACATTAGACAATCACGTTAACCCTTTTCTATCACTATTCACAAGAATCCTAAAAGCTATTGGCAAATCTCAAATGTCATATGAAATAAATAAAAATCACTCTTGATGATCACTTTGATGTTAGTGAAAAAGAAAACAGCTCCTTAGTGATCCCTCTTACTCCTTTTTCTGGTCATCTTGGTGAGGTTCCATTTAATGAGCAGTTGAAAAGAGTAGTCCATGCATACAGGGGAGAGGAAAGATGGAAAACAGACTTGAACTGGTACCAAAATCATAAAGAAGGACCATTACTCCCCTGCATTCTGTCTCCTGATGTGTGACCTTTAACAGAAGAGGTCATAGTATAATGCATGATTGAATAAAAAATGTCATGGAAAACAGTAGCAACAAGAGGCACTATGCAAAAGTGCTTGTAAACTGAGCAGGAACCTAACCAAACACTCTGTATAAAAAACAGAGGGACATTTGGCACCTGAGCTGACCAGGAATGTACTGAAAGTTGGATGATAGCTATAGTCCCAAAGCACCTAGATTTTTGGGGAGGAGATCTAACTCATTCCCTCTAATTTGTTTATATTCTATCTTTTTTTAAAAAAAATATAAGCCTGTTATTGAAACCAATCTTCCTGCTCCTAGCAGCTATGGGACATGGAAGAAATGTTTCTGGCTCACTTTGCCACTTAGGATGAAAGGATTTTGATAGTGGCATCCAAAAGGATATCAAAGGTAGGGTTTGAAGAAAATTACCTCGAAGACAACATTACTAGAAATCAAAGTGTTTCACTGTTTTTCTGGGTTTTTACTGCTGCACAGGCTGATGCCACTGGAAGTACTTGTATTCTACCATACTGTAGCTCATAATTTACCCCACAACTTAAG
This sequence comes from Corapipo altera, assembly GCF_003945725.1. Lineage (NCBI taxonomy): Eukaryota > Metazoa > Chordata > Aves > Passeriformes > Pipridae > Corapipo > Corapipo altera. The sequence goes on along the minus strand of NW_020884872.1, from coordinate 81,844,203 downwards.
GAAGGAATCTATGAATAACAATGAAGCTGAAAACACAAGTCATACCTCTTATACTATTATAATTATCCTGACAAGAAAACATTGGATCTGAGAATTCATTTCACTGATAAAAAACAAAATAATTTTTTAAATTATTTCAATAGTGTGATAGTTTTGCTGGATGCTTTAAAATAAATAACTCCATAAACCTGGATAAACAAACAAAAACATCAAGATGACAATCAAGTGGACAAAGATTCTAATTCTATCCATAAGCATATATATGCCATGGTCCTAAAATTGAGCTTTATTTGTACTGTTTAATAGACAAAGAATGCAGTGAGTGAACACTAGGCATAACATGAAATATTGACTCAGGAAATGTTGGTCCAAAAGATTACTGATAGTAAACAACATGAAAAATATTGTAATGTTCTTAAGAGTCCACAGTAGAAACAGCTCTGGATGACCACGGGTTTTACAGACCACATATCTGAGAAGTGATATGGGAGAAATCAAAGAGTTTCAGAGAGGAATAATAAGTCTAAAGATCACGTTTAAGAGAGATTAAAAAAAAATATTTTTTTTTTACTTCCTTGAGTGGAAGATAACGCAACAGAAATAATGAGTCTGAAAAGAGCAGAAGGAAAAACATTCAAATTGATGGTTGAGAATAAAAAAAGCTGTGCACAGAAATATGAATCTACTACATACCTTGTGATTAGCTCATTGACACAAGAATCATAGAATCCTAGAATGGTTTGGTTTGGAAGTGACGTTAAGGATCGTCTAGTTCCAGCCCTTTTGCCATGGGCAGGGACACTTTCTACTAGAACAGGCTGCTTAGAGCCCCATCCAACCTGGCCTTGAACACTGCCAGGGATGGGCTACTTCTTTGAGAAGCCATGTGACTATAAAAAGCAGTTGATTTTTTATTCATACCTATATCAAACAAAAAAACTATCTGATTATGGATAATTAATATGAATAAAAACTTCCATTTTATTCATTCTTATATGGTAGAACAAAGAGAAAATTTCTCGTTATTCTACGATTCTACAAAATTTAACATTTAGAAATCAGAAAAGCAGACGTATCTGTCCGCTGCATGGTTTTTTCTTCTATGTTTCTGTTTTCAGGTATGCTCTGAGACATTGCAAAACTGCAAAATGTCGCACCAAAGAGCACTTGAATTCTAATTTGCAGTCCTATACTTATCTTTGTTTATTTGTTCATATGCCAGGAAGCCAGACACATCTATAAAACTTCCAATGCTTGTATATTCTTGTAGATCAGAGAGATAATGGGAAAATGCTTTTATGCTGAATATCTCTGTCTTATTCCCAAAGGTGCTATGCCAAATCCATGTTTCACTTGACACCAATGAATGGACTAGATCCTTTGTGGATATGAAACAGTATAGCTTCATTGATTTCATTTTACTTGAGTGATTAATGATAGCTGAGAATCTGGCTCAAGACTTTAATTGGCTCTAAACAGCGAGGGAAAATGAAATACCAAAATAAATCAAACAAACACAGGTGTATTGAGTCCTTATTTAATACACTAAACCTTATACTCTTTCACCAGCAGATCTCTGCACCACTCAGTTCAATGTCTTTTTGATGTTGTATTGCAGTCAACTGGGGAATGCAAATGTGCAATATCAAATAGAGTTAAAGTTCTGGAGACTGAGGGAAGAGAAAGGAAAAGAGGGAATTGTCTGTCCCATAAATACTACTTCTGTGAGTAATTGACTTGAATTTCCTAATCCACTCTTAAACTCACACACAGAGAAGCCAGTCAAACACTGCCTTTTAATAAGATTCCTTCTCTTTGTGGCCATGAGATATTTAAGTTCAAATAAGCAACACTTTGTTTATGCTTGTTATTAAACACTCCTCACTGGAGAGTGGGATAGAGTCCCAGTTACTCAGGTGCTGTGATTTGCAGCCCAAGATAAATTAAAGTCCAGCTTAGCCAGGCATTGAACAAAACACAAAGAGATACTTTAGGGACTGTGGAGCAAAACACACACAAAAAAGAAAGAGCAATGCCCATCTCTATGAAATTCATGAGCACTCAGAGGCAGCAAACCAGGCTCAAAGCCCTCACTGAAGACTCCTTTACACAGTGATTTGGCTAGTGTGACCAGGAAAGGTTCTGTGGAGCTACAAGAATCAATCCAAACCAAAAGCCTTCTCTCCAGCTAGAGTTTTAGAAGGAGAAGAATTTCGAGGGGGTATAGACTCAAAGATAATAGTTGCAGACCCAAGTTTTTCATTTTATGGATATAGGTTAAAGAGGACAACTGAGGACTGCAATCCCCTATGCATACACAGTCCTGCAGCTAGTAAAGAATATGGTTGTACAAGTTCACCTCTTGACACATTTTGGCCATGTGACAGCTCTTGTTCTACATTTGCACTGGGGCCATGTAAGGACTTTTGTATGCTCTTTTCAAAATATCTATTTTGCAATTCTGATCTTTCCAAATGCAGCATATGGCATCTTTCCAGGAGCTCAGGGCCCTATCAGATATTTATTTTAGGGATTTTGCTAGAAAAACACAGATGCAGGAGAGTCGTCCAGGCAAAACATTTATTTTTTTCCGAGAAGATGATTCCCCTGTAAGACAGTCAAGGCTATTGGAGTTTGAAAACATTTTGTAGTCAGGTAGCAGGCTCATCTTTTGGTTAATACAGCCTCCAAACTCCTCTGTGTGTAAGACAAAAACCCATTTAAGAAGAGTCACAAGCCCCACAATTAATCATAATATTTATTCAAGACCATTCAGACAGAGATTGTTTTATAGAGAACAAAAATATAAAACTTATCAAATCTATCAAATTTCTGAAATTTATTCCATGTTCCCAGGACTCTAAGCAAAGAAGTGATGTTTCATGGTGAACATACCAAAGAGGAAGTTATAAGTACTGACATTTTGCTTCCATATGTATCAGTGGGCCAAATTTTATATTGCTGTAAATCGAACTTAATATATTTAACTAATTATTTTAGTGACTTTGTGTGACTTTTTCCCCAGCTGATGTTGGCAAATGGAGTTAAAACTGGTACAAAACTGAGTCAGAGCGAACAGAAGCTTCTGCTGCTTTCTTCCCTCTCACCAGCTTCTTTCCAAGACAGCTTTCCCTGGCCTGCTAACTGGCAGCTATACTACATGGTCAATAAAGCCAACCTTGCATGAGCTGGTTGTTGATCTGGCCCTATATTCTCAAGACTTGGCAATGGCAGGATTTTTCAAAACCTGTGCCAAAGGCCAGGTATGACATGACCACGAATAAAAAAGCAGATCTTTACCCTGTCCAACCAACTTCTCTTGGGGAGGTAACAATGCAAGAAAGATGTCAAGTCCTATACTGATACCTAAATATTTATTCAAGTGTATTATTCTGATTTCTATTCAGATCAGTGTTTCCTTCACAGATGTAGACCGATCTTGCAACTAATGCTGGAATTTGATAAACTCTATTTAAAGAATGCCACATATGTTTCACTCTTTTCAGCATAAATTAGGAATTTGTTTACTTGATTTATTTCAGTGTATTCTCTTTGTCTATCTTATCTGGAGAGTACCTAGTATTGCTGTCTTATAGAGTATATTTTAATAACATGGGGGAAAAGTTCCAGTCTTGAGTTAGAAAATTCTGTTGCATAACAAGAAAGGAGTATAGAATCTATATAAATGGTTTCATCATTTGAAGGAGAAGTCTTTTAGACAATTATCCCTCTCATTGGAAAGAAGGAAAAATGGCACTTGTTCAGATGTTAGAATGTGATAATACCCTGTTTATGTAATGGACCATATTCAGTTTATGTTTGCCCACTGAAGTAACCATAAGTTTAGTACTCAGGACTGGAAGAGAGCTTCTAAATTATTATGCCCAGTCCTCTGCAACTGCAGGTACAACGGGTAGTACCTGAAGGGACCTTACAGAAAATACACTTGAAGTCTTTAAAATATCAGAGCTACTCTTTATTTGCACCATTTGCACCATTCACTTCTAATTAATATTCCATTTCAAAATGGTTTATAAAGAGTTAATAAATGATGTTTGGGGCTTTAAATAAATGAGTAATAATGGATGTACATTTTATGCAGTCCAGTGGCTTGATTGATTAGCTCCTATAACATTCAGTATTGTCATCTATTGATGTACTTATAACTAAGGCATGGCTCAAATCTGTAACGGATTTACAGTTACTATTAATCATTTATTAACCCCTTACGTATGTTTCATAAATAGAATCTTAATATAAAGCCAAGTTAACACCTATAATGTTTTTGGGAGAGATTTATATCAGTCAAATATTATGGAATAAATCAGAAACAGTCTTCTCTTATATTGCATAGAACTACTTCTAAAGGTATATTGAGATTTCTTCTGTATTTATATCTTCTTAAAATATTGGAGGATTAAGGAAAGCACTGATTTCTATAGCAATATATAATAAAAATCCGTTATGATGATCTCTGTGTTATTTTCAGGAAAGTAAAAACCCTGGTTTCTTTTAATCTTCATTTTACATCAGTGAAACTCTCAGAGACAAGCTACATGATTTAAGGTCTTAGATACTAAAATGAAAGGAAAGTGAGGATCTATAGACCCTCTCTGGACCATATTTAAGGCTATTCATTCTAACCTGATGAGCTCTACAAAGCACTTTTGAGAATCAAGTACTGTTGAAAATAGCATCACACACAGAAAGACTAACACATGTAGCTGATGAATGAAGGCCATATTTCTGTAAGAAATTCCCCTTACTACAGATGTACAGAATGGTGGAGGTTGGGGGTGACCTCTGGCATTTCCTCCCACGACAGAGCTAAGCAGTCAGGTTTGCTGCATTTGTCTCTGGAGCAGGAGAAAGGCTCAGGTGCATCCCAGCCCCCAGGCAGAAAATTCTCTGTATAAACATATGATATTGAGGCAGTTTCTCTATCCATGGCATGGGCCTTTCTTTGATACAAGAACTTGTTTCCACAGAAATCAATAGCTATAATACAACTGTCTTCCATTTCAAAGAATTTCACAAGTGTAACCATAGACAATCTGTCTAAATTTCCCTTTCTTTTGTTCCCTTGAGTCTAGCTATGAACTAAGAGAATATTGTAACCAAGAAGTTACTGATTTATCTTTTTTTCTAAGTGTTTACTAGCCTGAATACGTTTGACAGAAGACTGCTAAGGAATATTTTCAACGATGTTTCCAAAATACATTTGAAAACCTGCTGGTTCCATGATTACCAAATAAGAAGAATTTTTTATTTACCTTAGAACTGATGCTAGGGGCACCAGTTATTAACACAATTGATTCTGATTGCCACAGCGTTCAGCTCAATTCGCACTTACGCAAATCAAGTCTTATTGTACTGCATCTTTTGAAAAGAAATCGTGCTTTTCAAAAAGTGTTTCAAAGTCTAGAGGCTGAACATCAGAGACTGAAAGAGAACAGGTGACCTCAAAGATGATATTGGGCATTAGTTAGCACAGAAAAAAAAAGCGGTATTGGCCAAACAAGGACAAATGATAACAACTTTATTTCAGACTGTCACATTTTTCCCCTTATAACTTATCATGCAGATGCAGCTGAGCAGCAAACTACCACTGTTCATTGCCAGCACCATACACTGCTTTGCAGCAATGGAAATATGAACCAGTAAGAGGTCTTAAAGGTCAGTATGAAGACCCAGCTGAGCTGAACTGAAGCCTGAGGTCTTCTGAGGACTATCTCAGTTTTGCTATGATTTTGCAATCTGAACTAAACCTTTTGAACTTGACCCATCATTCATCACGCTGGTCTGGCCAGAAGCCGCATCTGAAAGGGACCCAAGCAAGACATACAGCAGTGGGTACAATACTGCCATAAATTTAAAACATTAAGGCATGAAGCGGGCAACAAAAGTCATGTCATCTACTACATCTGCCTGGAGTTTTCTCTTCACTGGTTCCCCAAGTGAGAATAGGATTTTAGTCAATACCAAATGAGTTCTGAAAACCTTATGTGTATTTTTGACTACCTTTTCATCCTGAAGTCTTTTTAATTCCTCACTAACACATGCCACCATTTAAATAATTCCAGTGAAAAACACACAAAACCAAACTGCAAGGGTGAGAGGTGGTAGCATACAGAAAAATCTCGACAATAAACTCTGCACAGGTCCAAACATAACCTCTGTCTTTTTTTTTTTTTCCACACAAACACAGCAAAATGCATGTGAATGACTAAAGAGTCAAACAGCCATGTGAATCTAAAAGCTTCTGATTATCCAGCCTGCCAGGTCAGTGCTATAGAATAAGAACTGTTAATTTAGTGTGACTTTTTGAATACACATAGAATTAATTGATGAGGTAGCATAGTATCTGCAAAAAAAAAAAAACATTTAGAAGACACAGAGATTATGAAAACAACTGTTTTGGACAGCATTCAATTTGCCCAGTGATCAGCCTGCAATAATTTTTCATGCAGCATACGGCAGAAAACCCTGATCTGAGCTTTAAAAATGTGCAGGATTGAGTGGGTTAAAGTACTAAACACAGAGCAAAAATAACCACTAAATTCTACCTCCATCTAGCATATATTACGTGGTGAGATTACTCTGTGTCCAACAGACTTCCTACTGGACTGCTACTGAGAATATGGGGTAAAGATATGCTTTTTTTCATGCAGATTGAAGTAAAAATATCTTAAAAGCAGAAATCCTGTCAGTATGCAATTCTTTTCCCTGATGTGTCTGTACTGACAGTAATGCCAAGTGAGAACAATCATAACCCTGGTAAAACATCAATGAGCTGTTTGCACCATGCTGACAACTTTAATAATAGCCAAACAATTCATAGATTGGCACAGTAAGAAAAGGGCAGACAGTTTTTCAGATTTTGCTTTGTCCTGGTGCTGCTGGCTAGATGCAACATGACAGCAGTTCAAATACATACACACAGGGCTAGATAGCTGCAGGTAGATATAAAGCAGAAAACAGTATGCAAATCTGTGTTGGGAGTAGAAAGGATTTAGCTGTAACAAACCCAAAACTGTACATGCCTTTGTCAGCAAATCAATTTCTTCTTGGAGTTCTTCCTCTGTCATCTGCTGCATTTTATGTTTGCTAATCAAATGAATTATTAGAAACAAATGAACTGTCAGGAAACCAAATAGTGGGACAATACTGTACATTGAAGTCACATTTTATTATCTGCTACATCTTTCCATGCAACCAGCCCTCTCCTCACTGCCACACTGCCATCACCACTACACCATCTCCGGTGCCTGATGAGACTGTCTGCTGGGAAGCATTGCCAATTCAGCATGGGATTTATTACTTGCATATAGGCTACTGTTAGAGCCAGCCATGCTAGATTATCATTTTAATAACTGGAATCAGTGTGATTTGTCAGGCCAGTGTAGCCTTTGTACTGTGGAAGGTTTCACTGAACTGCTTATTCCTGCTCAACCCTCACCCAAGCAGTGGCAATAAACACTAGAGAAAGGGAAGGGTTTGTGTCCCATTCTGTTGTTACCAGTCACAAAAATTAAAGCAATATCCCCAAGCTACCACATGGTATTTATTTGAGGGCCAGAGAGGAATTCTATTTTGAGAGAACATTAGAGTATAAATGGAGGCGAAAGTCTCTATTTCTTCCTTTCTCTTTCGCAGAACAAGTCTCAGACATTGTTCAGTGCTTCAAAGCTAACAATAAAAGACCGTCATCTTATTCAAGTTGCAATGTTCAGCACTTTTGTTCTCCAAATCTATTTTACCACGTGGAAAGGCTTTCTGAGGAGTTAATACACGCTGTACAAGAATTGTCTCCTTATAAAAGAGTTGTTGCAGTCTAAAAATAGCGGCAGCTCTGTTATATGTATTTGAGATTTTGTCTGATGTTGGGATCAAAGTTTGCAACTACTGAACTAAAAATCAGTTACCAATACAAATGACACTAGCTTATAAGCAAGGCTCTTATATGCCAGATGAATGTGAGCAAGGCCCACAGCAGGTAAATATGTCATATCAGGTTTTTTCCTAGATATAGTAAAGTGTAGTATATTGTAGCGTAGTGTAGGGTCTAGTAGTGTAGTGTCATGTGGTATGGCATGGCATGGTATGACACAGCATAGTTTAATATAACCATATATATATGATTCTCCTAGAAGCTATGCTAAGGCACGTGGAAAACAGAGAGGTGATTCAGAACAGCCAACGCAGCTTCACCAAGGGCAAATCCTGCCTGACCAAGCTAGGGTCATTCTACAATGGAGTGACTACATCAGTGGACAAGGTGAGGCCTCCAGATGTCATTTATCTGGACTTCGGTCAAGCCTTTCACACAGTCCCCCACAACATCCTCTCTAAATTGGAGAGAGGTGGTATTTGATGGGTGGACTGTTAGATGGATAAGGAATTGGCTGGATGGTCACATCTAAAGGGTAGTGGTCAATAGCTCAGGGATGACTGATGTCCCCCAGGGGTCTGTACTGGGACCACTATTATATCTTCATCAATGACACAAAGGGATCAACTGCATCGTCATGAAGTTTGCAGATGACACCAAGCTGAATGGAGAAGCTGACACACTTGAAGGATGGGATGCCATTCAGAGGGATGTGGACAAGCTCAAGAAGAGGGCCCATGGGAATCTCATGAGGTTTAACAAGACCAGGTGCAAGGTGCTGCACCTGCATCATGGCAGCCCTTGGTATCAATTGAGGCTGGAGGATGAACAGATCAAGAGCAGCCCTGCCAAAGAGGATTTGGTGGTGCTGGTGGATGAGAGACTGGACATGAGCTGGCAATGTGCACTCGCCACCCAGAAAGGCAATTGTATCCTGGGCTGTGTCAAAAGGATCGTGGCCAGCAGGTCAGGGGAGGTGATTCTGCCGCTCTTCTCTGTTGTCATGAGACCTCACCTTGAGTACTGCATCCAACTCTGGGGTTCCTGGTACAGGAAGGACATGGACAAACTGGGGAGGGTCCAAAGGAGTGCTGCTAAGGTAATCAGAGGGACGGAGTACCTCTCCTATGAGGAAAGATTAAAACAATTGGTATGTTAAGCCTGGATAAGAAAAGGTGTTGGGCTGACCTGATTGCAGCCTTCCAGTACCTAAACAGGGTATACAAGCAAGAGTGAGAGAGACTTTTTACAAGAGCGTGTAGTGATAGGGCAAGGGGGAGTGGTGTCAAATTGAAAGAGAGTAGGTTTAAATTAGATATCAGAAAGAAATTCTTCACCATGACAGTGGTGAGGCACTGGAACAGATTGCCCAGAGAAGTTGTAAATACCCAGTACCTCGAGTGTTCAATGCTAGGTTGAATGAAGCTCTGAGCAACCTGTTCTAGTGGAAGGTTTCCCTGCCCATGGCAGGGGGGGTTGGAATTAGATGATCTTCAAGGTACCTTCCAACTCCAACCATTCCATGATTCTATGATGTATGTTATAATATTGTAACATAAGTCCATGACCATATCATGTATCCTGTGCATTAGATACACTGTCATGTCTTCAGAAATCTTGAACTAAGAGTTGTCCTTCTGTTCTTTATATCCTGATAGAAAGACAATTCCTTGACTCTAAGACATCATTATTTATCAATTACGATGTCTCCATACAAGGTCAGACTGAGTCTACAACATCACTAGTTATCACTTATGATGCCTCTGTACAAGATCATGAAGGTTAACTCATTTCCATCAAATCCAGAGAATTTTTGTCCCCAGGCTTTTAAATTGAAAGAAGTAGAGAGCTCTTACAGCTGCAAAAACCACCAACAAAACTTTTGTTGTGCAAGGTGTTGAGGTTAAAAGGAGCAAAATAAGGGCTTTTCCTAGTCGAAGAAGTCCCCAGGACACATACTTAATGCTAACTACCAGCAACATCAGTCATTCATGCTCTCAGACATCTCTCATTCATTTGCAAGCAGCCACCCACATCCACAGCTGAGCTCTTCTCTGGAGAATGTGCTCTTCATGCTGGTGATCTCCTGCGTCACAGCTGAGTTAGCTCAGCTTTCTGCTTCCAAAGCCTGACAGCCAACATGCATCTTGATTTGAAGTCTGGGATTTCCCAGTGCTGCTTAGCCTTGCCCTGTGTACTTCATGGAGAGAGGGAGTTTGTTTATTTCCTGCAGGCTGATTAGGTTCTGTGTTGATCCAATGTCAAGCAGTTTATTCTCCTCACCAAATTGCAGTGTATAACTAAACTGTCCTGCACATAAATCCCCACATCAGCCCTGGTGGGATTTCACACATGCACAGCAGTTTTGTTTACATGCTTTTTTAACGTCAAAGCAAGCCCTTAGCTTAAGCAATAGGTTTTGAATAGCATTCTTGATAGTAATAGGAGTTTTTGTCATGCCTTCAGTGGACATATGCTTAGGCTGGCAGATTGGTCTAATTAGGATCAGATGATGGTCTTTTATGCATTTGGAAATCTTACAGAACTCCTTCCTTGCCAAGTGCTTTTCAATAGACCTTTCATGATAAAGAGAAGCATGTTATATAAAATTTTCTATGCTCTCAATTCTGAACATACTCAAAAGCTGGCAAAAGAACAGTGGTGGCTCAGTAGCTATATGAATCTGGGACTTATATGGAGAACAAGATCAATTATTTAAATGTTTTCAGGAATTATGAGAATTATTACCATGAAAGCAAGGATGGTCATTTAGATAGCTTTCCTGTAGGAAAAAAACTCCAACAGCAATAATAATGAAAGTGACATAAAGAGATATGAAACATAATTTTTAGGAAAATTACCTGCCCTCTAAAGGGACCTGGACAAGCTCAAGAAGTTGGCCCATGAGAACCTCATGATGTTTAAGAAGGCCAAGTGCAAGGTCCTGCACATGGATTATGGCAACCCTCAGTCAGTATCAATACAGGCTGGGGGATGAACAGATCAAGAGCAGCCCAACCAAGAAAGGCTTGGGGGTACTAGTGGATGAGAAGCTCAGGATGACCCAGCAATGTGTGCTTGCATTCCAGAAGGCCAACTACATCCTGGGCTGCATAAGAAGAAGTGTGGCCAGCACATCAAGGGAGGTGGTTCTGACCCTTTACTGTGCCCTTGTGAGACCCCACCTGGAGTGCTGTGTCCAGCTCTGGGGCCCCCAACAAAAGAAGGACATGGACCTGGAAGGAGTCCAGAAAAGACCACAAAGATAATCAGAGGCCTGTCCTATGAGGACAGATTGAAAGAGTTGTCATTGTTTATCCTGCAGAAGAGAATTGTCCAGTGAGACCTTATAGCACCTTCCAGTAACTAAAATACACTTATAAGAAAGATGGGGACAGATATTTTATCAGGTCCTGTTGAGACAGGGTAAGTGGTAAAGCTTTTAGAATGTTTGGGTTTTTTACCACTTAAAAAAAAATGTGGTTTGGGGTTTTTTTTAAATGGTTTTCAAAGAGGTTTGATTTAGATCAGATATAAGAAAGAAGTTTCTCATGACAAGGGTTACAAAGCATTGAAACAAGCTACCCAGGGAAGTGATAGATATCCCATCCCTGGAAATATTCAAGGTCAGGTTGAATGAGGCTCTGAGCAACCTACTCCATGGCAGGGATGTTGGACTACAAGGCCTTAAAGTTCCCTTCCAATCCAAAACATTCTATGATTCTATATTCTGTGTAATAAAGGAAAGAACTTTAAGAAGGGTTTGTATATAAGCTGATGAAAAAATGGAATGAAGAGAGTAAAATGGGTAAAAACTGAGAAGAGATTCTCAAGCAGACAAATCACCATGTACTAACAAGACAGAAAAAAAATGCGAAAAATAAAACAAAGATGTGGCAGCTACCATGTCCTAAGGCAGAAGAGTTAGAGAGACATGGTATCTCTTACTAAGTCAAATAATAAAAATGAAAAAAAAAAAGGTAGCCTTCACATTCAGAGTCCTGGTTAGTCAGGGAACCAAATTAATTTTTTAAGCAGAAAATAACATTCATTTTTCCTCAGCTCTGTTAGCTGGTCTGGTAAAATATATCTCTTCTCCCTTAAAAGCTTGCATTTAAAAATAAAAACAGATATGATTCTCAAACAAATGACAGTTTTTTATGTCCATCCAAGATGCATGTTTCAGGAATGTCTGAAACAACAACTTGTCTAAAAATCACTGTCCTGAAACTATAGAAGGAAAAACAGATCCCTGCCAACCCACTCATCCTTGTGCCCCAGAATGGGGTTATTATGCATAAACATCTTAAAACAAAAGACTTCCCCTTCTCATGTTACTCAGTAGAAACAGTTTAACATAGGATACAAGATGGAAAGTACATAAAAAGGTAGTACAACTGAATTATTCAAACCATCTATGTAAGCATTTAAATGAATAAAGGGGGGAAAGAATTAGAAAGAACATAAAAGGAAGAAAGTCCCATTACATCACCACATGATGCTGGACTCAAGGTCAGAGGGTATTACAACTCAATTAATAAAACATCTGTAGTGTCACACTGAAGTAGCAAAAGGTAGACAGTTATTGAAAGCATGTATGCTCTTCTGCAATTATAGAAAGTACAATCTCGTTTTGGCTTCTGTAACTTCCAGCTAAACATAAGAAAACAAACACCCACTTCCTTATGTATATTTCTGCCTTGTTCTCAAATATACAGACAAACACTATAATCTCATGTCTTCTTTTCTTTCCCTTGGAAAGAAAGGACTGCTAATTTGCTGGGTTTTTTTCAGTTTCGTTGTGTAACATAGTTCACATGCTTGTGTATAACATCTGTGTTCTTCCGAACAACTATTTACCACTTACCGTTCCAGGGACCTAAGTTAGTAGGTCAGACAAGTAAAACGTCTTTTCACGTTCTTCATCCTCTTGACTTTTTCCAACAGGAATGGATACTTCCTAAAGTACCTGTTACTCTGCAGGTGCTCCTGGGCACTTACATAGAATCATAGAATCATAGAATAGATTGGGTTGGAAAAGACCTCCAAGATCATCAAGTCCAACCCCTGATCCAACTCCAATTACTATATCATGGCACTAAGGGCCACGTCCAATCTCTTTTTAAAAACCTCCAGGGATGGTGAATCCACCACCTCCCTGGGTAGGCCGTTCCAATGCCTGATAACCCTCTCTGTAAAGAATTTCTTCCTAACATCTAACCTAAACCTCCCCTGGCAGAGCTTGAGCCCATGTCCCCTTGTCCTGTTGTTGGTTGCCTGGGAGAAGAGACCAACCCCCACCTGGCTATAACCTCCCTTCAGGTAGTTGAAGAGAGTGATGAGGTCGCCTCTAAGCCTTCTCTTCTCCAAACGGAACAACCCCAGCTCCCTCAGCCTCTCCTCATAGGACCTGTGCTCCAGTCCCTTCACCAGCCTTGTTGCTCTTCTTTGGACCCGCTCCAGCACCTCAATATCCTTCCTGAACTGAGGGGCCCAGAGCTGAACACAATACTCAAGGTGTGGCCTCACCAATGCAGAGTACAAGGATCACTTCCCTGCTCCTGCTGGCCACACTGTTCTTGATGCAGGCCAGGATGCCATTGGCCTTCTTGGCCACCTGGGCACACTGCTGGCTCATGTTCAGCCTCCTGTCGATCAGCACCCCCACGTCCCTTTCCGCCTGGCTGCTCTCTAGCCACTCTGTGCCCAGCCTATAGCGCTGCAGGGGGTTGTTGTGGCCAAAGTGCAGGACCTGGCACTTGGCCTTGTTGAACTTCATTCCATTGCTTTATATTTAATTTTCAGGAAAATTAGCAGAAACTACACATTTTCATAATATACCAAATTTTGGAGTTTATTACAAAACCTTCTTCCTAAGGCTGATAAGCTAAGAATTAAACCTGTAGAAATGTCTTTTTGCTACTTCATTGGTGTCCTGTTGTGTCAACCTTCTTAGAGGTTGCTTGGAAAAATCTTGTCTATCTCTTACATTTTTATCCAGCATGGAAAGTGTTCTTTCCAAGTATCATTTTATATTTTCTTTAAAAAATCATAAAGTTTCAAGCAAATTGTAACAAGTCTTCAAACTGCAGTAGGACCACATAGGTAGTAATGAAGAACTGAAAAGTATCAGAGTCACTGCTCTATTTTCTGTTTTCTTGTCTTGGCAATCTTGGGCTGAATTCAAGTCTTATAGTCTACTGATGAAAAAATGCAAGGCAGGTTGTGTACAGATATATTTTTGTGTCTGTCTACTTGTCTGTGTATTTTTATCAAAGAACAACTGTGCTGCAACATCCCAAAACTTTGAAACTGAGGAGCCCTGCAAAGAGGTTACTAGGGAAATGAAGCTGTATGTTTGCAAGAGTGTGTATTGCAGCTGCAAGTTTGTCAACAACTGCGTAAAAATAAAACAAGCTACTATTTCCCTTGCACAAGCACATCTATGATGGAGATTATAGGAAGAGCTTAAGGACAGAGGAAGATATAAGAGCAAATCACAACTTGCTTTCCTATCTCCAATAGATGGTACAGCCATTTAATAGGTTCCCAGACTCTGCCAATTACATTTTGTGGTGTATTCTGAATAGAGGAGAAACAGCATCCTCCTGGAGATTACAGAATAATCACAGCTGAGTGAAGCTTCTGGAATGCAGTAGGGATTTAGAAGTATACCGTGAGTCCAAACACAAAACGGGAAAGCCCAGAACATAGCTGGAGGGTCGCTGGCAGCAGAGAACATAGTTGAAGTCATATTAGAAAAGTGATGTGAAGAACGTTTTCCTAGGGATCCTCAGAGTTCTGTGGAGTTTGATTATGTTCACAAAGGATGATGAGAAAGAAAAAAATTTACCCTGAAAGGACAAAATGTGTAGGCAAAGGGAACAGATTTTTTCTAAGCATCTAATTTCATCTGTGTCATCTCTCTCAATACTCCAAGTATTCTCTACGTAAAGATTTGTGTCATGGTAGCTTGTTATTTTGTGTTCTAATAACATAAAAGCTTTAGAGATTAGTAATAATTGGTGCTTCTTGGCATGCATATCTTAGAAGTTAGAAGTCATTCCATCTCAAAGGCTTTAGGCAGCCCAACATCAAACACACCACACCCCCTCCTTTCCATGAGCCATTTAGAGAAGAAATTGGCTGTATGGGGCATTCAAAGAAATACTTCTTTCTAAATGGATAATAAAAGAATTCACAGACCATGAGATTAAGGGACTTGCAAATGAGAACATTTATTCTGGGAAAAAGTCTCCTAAGAGCTTGACCACTAATGCAAAGATATATAAAATAATCGCTTCAGATAATACAAGCAGGGTTTGGTTAAAAATACTGCCATGCCACCTACAGTCTATCTGTTGTAGACATCTATCTTAAGAGAAATAATGTCCTTTAGAAGGCACCTCAGTTGACTAACTTGGATTTAGACAGCTCCATTTTGCCAGATGAACCCCACCTCACCTACCTTATTCATGGGTACAAAAATTGCTGCTCCAAACAAATAGAAGGTTGTTTACCAGAAAAGTTGTTTGGGTTTTTTTCTATAGTGCCAAATAGTTAACTTGGTTTATTCTCTGAAGGCTAAACTGAAGAAATAGAAGATCACAGTGGTTTCTTCCCTGTTTTTGAGAAATTTAGACCACATCTATTTTTAAAAGTGTGTTATAGTTAGAGCTAATAGAGGGGTTTTAATCAAAACCATTTTCCTCTGGAAATACTGTTGGTTTAAATCAAAACATTTTTCCTTTTGGTTTGTTGGCAAAAATAAAATCTTTATGAAGAAGGACTCTAGGTCAAAATACAAGAAAAAAACAAAACAAAGAAGCAGCATCCCAAGTGACTGTAATTCAAAATATGAAGAGCGAAGATTTGTTCCATGCAGGAATTATACAGGCCACATGGATACAATTTGGGTACCATGATAGCCTAGTTCTTTGGTAAGAAATTTCCAAATGTTTGGGTTTTTTAAAAAATCTTTAAAAAAAAAAGGTGGCAGAAACATTTATTGCCTAGATCTAAATATAACACAGAGAACATTGGCTGTGATAAAATTTAATGAACATCAATTAAATTTTGATTGAGGAGTACTTGCAATTAATTGTTTATAAACAATCCAGAAAGAAAAAAGTGTTTATCAAAAATATTGAGAAAATTAATTTATTTAGAAGTTCAAATAAAATCGCAGTCTACTCATTAACAATTCATGAACATCAAAAAGACTGAATTAATTCTATGAAGGACCTGATATTAGTTGTTATTATCCCCTTATTTCCAACAGAATGCAATTGTTCTAGAACAATCCTGGTCAAGCAATTCATTCTAACACCCTCAGCTGCAAACAATCAAAAATTAGTTTTGGCCCCAACCCAAAATCCCAAACCAGTATCATAACAAATGCTACCAATTCCCCTGACTTTACCCGGACTCTCAAAATTTCACAGAATTCAGATTATCCATGACTGTTATTACAAAACAAAAAGAAATGAAAAAATGTGATTCCTAGACACATTCATTTATGCTCCAGAAAAATAATTCTTTATTTTCTAATTCTTAAAAATTAATTCAGCCCAAGTTATTGTCTCTCAACTGGCAATCAATAGGAGTTTATTATGTTTGTTACAAAAATTGTCTCTTTTATGTTCTATTGTTTTTTGGCTTTTTAGTAAAATCGAAGTGGTTACACAGTGAATTCAAAGAAATTTGAACCCAACATTATGTTTAGATATACACTCACATTGTTTTAAACATACGTTTTAATATAGACTTTAGAAGACACATTGTTCTACTGTATTGTCTCAGAACCTTGTACAGGGATCATTTAAAGCTATCTAGAACTAGATACTGCTTCACTGGGGAGAAGCCTCAACCCTTGCAGTGCGCAGGGCCAGGATGGATGGGGTCCTGAATAACCTGATCTAGTGTGTAGCATCCCTACCCATGGCAGGAAGTTGGAACCAGATGATCTAGGATCCCTCCCAACCCAAGCCATTCCATGATTCTGTGATTCTAGGATCTAAGGGGACCTTATTACCTCATTTAGCCACAATTTCAAACTCTTCTAAGATGGTGACAGGTAGTCTTGCATCTCCAGTCCAGCACAAACACCCCTTGAAATCCTCTCTCCAAAATTTCAGATGCCACTGAATACAGTGCAGTGAAGACTCATGTGTCATATCCCTCACCCTGCCCACATATCCATTGACCAGGCTTCTGGGAATCAGTGCCTGGGAGAAGGATCTCAGCCCTCTCTTTCACACTTTCTATGTCTTCTCCTGAGATAAAGCCCATCATTTCACTTTGATTCCAAACAGAGCAACAATTATTTATACTATCTTTACTTTTAGCCTAGTCTTTGTTTCAGAATCATTCTTTTCTTCAGAGTATGCATTGAATGGCAGCTGGTCAGTCAGTTCTAACTTCGAGGACCCATTATTACAAATAAGACTTTTCAAACCCAAGTCTGTCCCTGTAAGATTAATATTCAGCATCAGCATGTTTGTAATTTGATCATACTCTCTTTTCCCCTTTCTTTTTCCCTTTTCTTTCCTGTAAACAATCCAGGGGTTTACACTGATTATAATGAAAACATATTTTTACAATGACCTTGCAGTGCCTCTACAGAGAGGAGCTGTTAAGAGCTACCACTTCTCCAGAGTTAGAAAGAAGAAAAGAAGCTGCTTCTAATCCACTCAGACTACATTGTCACTGTTTAGCTGATCAGTGGACATACAATACATGGTGGTTTCCTTTTCCAGGAAATCACATATACCCTCAAAACTCATTGCCTCTGATCCACAGTAAGAATTATGACTAATCAGCTGCATTAAATTGACAAAGAGATTGTGCAGCTGTATCTCAACATAGTAATAGTTCATGTTTACAAGCACTGATAGCCATTGCTATTTTTACTCCTTTTACTTAGGGGGAAAATAAAAACAAACACAAAACAACAAAAGCCTCTAGGCTTTTTGCACACCTCAGTTTCACTAAACTATTGGCTGCAAAAGTTTGCAAGCATAAAAGATCATTTGAATGGACAAGAGAAATAATCAGACCTGTCAAGTCAGAAAAAAAAAAAAAAAGAAAAGTAGAGTGACTCTATCCAATCTCACAAAATAGCCTTTCAAGATGTATGCATTAAATACAAACATCAACCATGGAGTTACTCAGACCTTACTCTGGACACAAATTTGAGGACTAAGACAAACAGATGGATCAGCAGCTTTCTTCACTTGCCTGTTGACTCTTGCCTGTTATATGGCACGGTAAGAAGATGATCCTGCCAATAGATTCCCTCCTACCTCACTTGAAAAGGAGCTTGTTCATTAAGAGTATATGAGCAGAGGTCACCCAATAGGATCTGACAAATCCTACAGCCGTTCTGCCTCTACTGAATGTTTAGGATGACATGCTACAATCACATGCATTAAAAGTTGGTGTCAAAGCAGAAGATAACATTTTTACTTGTGCTGTACCCGCTTAGTTTTCTTTAATTTTTTTTTGACTGAAGATCAATTAAAAGCAGTTCATTTATTACAGGTGTTAAATATTAACATGGGGCATACCATGTTAGCAGCCATTATGAAAAGCAGGAACCTTAATATCTGTCAGATCCTCTGGCTAAAGAATGTCTGAAGTACCTGCTAAAGTAATATAAAGTTACCAGTCTTCCAGCAGGCATTTATCATTCTCCTTAAATGAGCCTCCCTGAAACCAGATGGTCCTTTCCAGAATGCAAAACACATAAAAAACAACCAAAGTAGTTGACTGTACCCAGCAAACAAACAAACTACATTTCATGGTTCATGTGGGTGTAAATTTCTTCTCTCAACAAGAAAGATGACTCTTCCTGCAACCACGTGGGTTTTAAACTGAATCCTTGACATATTTCTCAGTAGTGAGTGTGGTGCACTACCACTGTTCTTGTACTTCCTGCAGAGACACACATACACACAGAAGGGTCCAAAATTGAGGCTGCTTTTAGTTAACTGTTTCTAAAACTAAAAAATCATGACCCTGCTGTACCTTAGAGAAACTGGTGATGATCACTTCATCCCTTGAAAGAAATTAAACCACCAAGGTCAGTTCAGCAGGAGCCTCTTAGTTATAGAAGTGATGGAGGATTGCATCAGCTCTTACACTTACCTTTCTCTAGATTTTCATTAACGATGGACTGTCCTGTGCTGGTTAGTTTATAGTCAGTATTTTATTTTTATGTCACTGTCTCATTGCATCTATTTATTGATAATTACAGAGAAACCTACAGCAGCAAAGACAAATCAAAGAGCTTCCAGGCAACAGCACAGGAATACGTACAGAAGACTTTATTCTCTCATGAAGACACAAGTGGAAGCCACCACCCTATGCTAAGCTTTATAATTCTTCATATGGTATTCCTTTGTTTTTGTAATCTTTCAATAACTCCAATGATCATTTTCGTTTCCTTGGAAAAAAACCACTTCGGTTTCCTTGAATTCCTCTTTGCACCATGTGAAGTTAAATGACATTTCTTCAAATGAATAGTGACATCAGAAACATATCTTCTAATTTATACACAGACTCTAGTAATTTTCTGTAAGTGAAAAGCCAATTAATCACACCTCTGTTTCATGTTAGGGATAACTGCTGATGTTCAGTACAAGGGGAAGAGACTCTTTAAAATATATAGAAAATAATAAATTTAGTCAGAAAAAGAAACAGGGTTTAGAAGCCATTTCTGATACAAAATACTTACCTTTCTTTGTTGGATAGTTAGGTATTTCTAGTTTTGGAAATGCCAAAAATGAAATCCAAAGGTACAGCACTAATTATCTGAGGTGGAACTTAGCAATGATATATCAAAGAAAAAATGAAAAAAAAAGCAAGAAAAAGGCCAACTTTGGAGACATAAATAAAACACTAAATGAAAATGAAAAAAAAATTAGAGCAGATTTGCACAAGAAAATTAAAGTTATTGCTTAAATATTATTGCACTGGAAAAACCTCTTCACACCCATCTTCTCACTCCATCATTCAGCAAATATGATAAATATTGTCTATCCTGCTCAGGATACATAAAAGTCGATCTTCTTTTTCATTATATTTTTTTCCTGTTGATGTTCAAAAACTTCCACAGAACAAACAAAAGAGCTAAGAAGTTTGAACTCGGAGAGGTTTAGAAAAAGTAAAAATGTATGAGGAGCAAAAAGATAAGTTCAGAGTAATGGGTTAGACATGTTTGATATTATTGCATTAACCATCACTGCAAAAAATTCAGAAAACCAGAAGAATCAAAAACAAAAAAGTCAAAATTTCAAGAAAAATATAAATTTTCATTCCAAAATTCTTCCCAAAGTTTTTCATTAAAAAAAAATCTTAATTTTCCAAGATTTCTAGGGGAAAGAGCATACCAAGAAGGATTGCCATGAAAAAAAGAAAAAAAAAAAAAAAGAAGTAATATGTATATAAACAGTAAAATCTGTATGGGGAATGTCTGAATGAACAGTGGACATAATGTGACACTGGAGGAAAGGAGAGTAAAAAAAAAAAAGAGTTGATCCAAAAACAATAAAAAGAAGACTAATAGTAACAATAACTACTTTGCTGCTGTGAGTGACTCTGGCTGGTTCTTATCCATCCACTCGGAGTTCCAGCAAGGACCTGATATCCCCTATTAACTTTTTAAGAGAATTTGTTTCTCATAAATAAAATGCAAAAGAAAAAAGACTACAGAAAAATTAGGCAATTGATCCAGAAAAACCAACAAAAGCATAGCCTAAAAGGAGCAGTCCAAACCCAAGAATCTATAAGCATCCTGAAAGCTTTGAAAAAAATATTATGTTAGGAGCCCAAATAAAATATGTGCCACAATTCAAAAAGAAAACTAAGCAGTCTAATAATCTCCCTACATAGCTAGATGGGAAAATTAAGAAGGCTGTCACAGGGGAAAGATCAACAGTTAAAAAATTGAAAGCTTGCTCAAATAAGGCAAATGTCAAAAGGAAAACAGGTCATTTGAAGGGTTAGAAGGACTGTGAAACATCTACAGATTGGGGGTTTTTTTACTGATAGTCCTACCTTCATTAAATAGTTCAAGAGAAGGACAGAGGTGAGCTGATCAGTGGGACTCCTTGACGACCAAAGTATGAAAAAGAGACTCAGGGAACATTATTCCACAGTGGAAAAGCTCAATAAACTCTTTCCATCAGCCCTTGCTATGCAGTGGTATTCAACTTTTTATCTAGCAGGTAGGTCAGAGAGGCTTGACAGGATACAAATTAATACATGGGATGTTTAAAACCATACAGAGAACTAATGCGTCACCAGGACTGGAAGGCATTTACCTGCAAGAACTGAAGAAACTGCAAAATGGCAGAGCCAGAGCTGGAACATGTCAAATACACCAGAGCCAGAATCCCCTGTGCTAGAGCAGTGGTGGGATGTCAAGCTGATTTGTCTACAGAAAAGGGTCAAGGAGGATCTTGGAAGCACAGGCTGCCAATTCTGACCTCCAGCTTCAGCATAACAGGATAGTCTGTAATCACAGAATCAAGACAGCCTTGTTGGGTCACCATAGCACCTATAAAGGAAATTCTTGCCTTGGTTCAGTGATCACATCTCTAGGCTGATCCCGTAGACATCACAGGTTTGGGTCCCCAGGAAGACTTTTGGAAGGTTATTTTTGGAAAGACCATCAAAGAAACAGTGATAAGAGGTTGGAGGAAAAGACCTCTATGGATGAGGAACTGTTTAAAGGATGGGAACCAGAAGGTAGGGCTCAATGGTCATTTCACAAAGTTGAGAAAAATCAGGAAATGTGTCCTCAAAGGATCAGCTATGGGACCAAAAAGCAGTAGGCATCATCAGAAATGGCTCTGAGAACAAAAAACAAAAGTTTATGTCACCACTGTCTAAAAACTTGGCACACCCACATCTTGATTACTGTGCATGGTTCTTACCTGCACACCGCCAGAATATTGCACAGATAAAGAAGATCCAGAGAAGAAATTTTTTATTAAAATGGAGCTGTCATAGCTGGAAAGATTAAAAATATGTCTGGTGTATAGTTTGGAGAGAAGACTCAGTGAAAATCTTATTGAAATTCAAAAAATCATGGAGTCAGCAGATTGTCAGGATGCAGAGTTATTGTTCAACAAATCCCACAATGTTAGAACTAGCTGGAACACTTCAAAACTAGTTTCAGAACACCAAAGATTACCTAAAACAGTTTAAAGGATGTAGCTCTTTGCATAGTCGCTAGCGAAGTTGTCCCCATGGGAAGATATGAAAACAGACAGAACCAAAAGATTTGGAAACAGACTGACCATAGGTAACAAATCCACAAACAGTTATGCTACTGATTGCATCAAGGCACACTGGGGATGTACAGGGGAAGGGAAAGCATACTGCAGGTGACAGATAGACTCACATTTTCTTCTTGCACAGTCTCACTTTCTGCACTATCAGCCTGCGCTACATGGCCACTGCTCTAACCCAGCAGGATATTTCATTTTTTTCTTAAGAGATGAAATAATGTGACATAAGCCCTGCCTTGAGGACATCTCTATAGCAATGCTTTATTTATTCTTTTCTTCTTCTCCCCTGAAATCATCCATCAGTCTGATCTACAGCATTAATATAACCAAGATGTCAAAGCAGCAGTCTAGACCTAGATAGATGCTTTATCAGGGTGGAATATTCCTTGCAATTTTCTAACTCACCCAGTTTTTATCCCCCATGTATTACCCTGAGCAGATAGGATGTTTCTGGGAGAGATGAAAATATACGGAAGATCATAGAATAAAGAGACCTTTCATTCCTGTTTCATTCTTACATTTCATTCCTGTGTTTTCCATACGCTGCCCATGGGCCTGATAGTAAAAGACTGAAATGAGAAAATTAAAAAACTGAAATTAGGGTTTGGTTGGTTATTGTGGTTTGGTCTTTTATCCCAGCTTGTCTTGATTCCTGGCATAGCTATAATACAGATGAAAATAACAGACAACCTTCAGGTTAATGCAAAATTCTTGCCACTCAAATTTCCTTCCAGTCTCTGCAATGCCTACCGATGTTCACCTTCAATTTTCACAGGGTCCAGGGTCCCCTTCCACCTTGGCTTATTCAATGTATAAGGAACTCAGGACAGAAAATGTTCGTTTTTCTGTGTGAAAGGCATACTGATGTTTATGACTTTATAGCTCTCAGCTAGGGAGGAGAAAAAAGTCCCAGACAGCAAGGACCTAGAGACACTCTCATACACATGCACACACTGATCAAAATGGAAATGAAAAAGTTCTGTTTTGAAAAACTAAAAAATATGGGTAGCAACATTTATTCGTCTTGCAATCTGTTTGAAAAATGCTTGCATGAATGTATGAAGTGTTGGCACAGCACGTGTTGGCCTATTTCAAGGACAATATCAATTTGAACCAACTACTGCACAGAGTGGCCTTATTTCTGTTGGTTTGCAGTAGAATATTTGCCTTGCTGTAAAATTTCCTTAATTCTCAATAACTCTGATTTCCTTCCTCCTTTACATACCTAGCCAGCAGAAGCAAGATAAAACATGACAACTCAGATACTCCAATTTAGCAAGATGCATTTTGCTAAATCATTTCTATGCATCAGAGTCACTGTTTGTTTGTGTCTACCAACATCTGGCAAACAAGCACTGATATATTATAATGTTTATCATACCAGATGGCAATACATCTTCTGTGTCACCTGCAGGATGAAATAAAACCTTTGTTATCACTGTTTCTTACCCACCCATTCACTTCCTCTTTCCCTCCCTCTCCAGTCATCATCCGAGAGCTCTGCTGGCAGAGCATTTGTGGTTAAATATTAAAATAAATGTAGGAAATGACAACAGGTTACTACACAATCCTGATTACTTAAAGGTATAAAGCATTTAATTACTATGAATTTTATGGTAATTCAATGACATACCATTTACACTATAAACACCACAATTTCTGCACAATTAAAAATTGCAAGTAAACTATCATTCTAGGCAGTCCTAATCGTGTACTGCAAGGTAAAAAACATCCAAGGTCATGCCTATTTGAATGCATGCTCATGAAGTCAAAAGGAAGCATTTCCAGCTGCATCCATGGAATATCAAGTGCTTTCTTCTTCCACTTGGGATTCCCCATATGTTTCCTCCTTAAACAAGGGCAGTTTGAAGTCATTTTAATCTGGTATTAATGGGGTTTACCTAACACTGTAACTAGGAGCAGTCCTTGCGATGGATTTAACCTGGGGCTCCAAAATAGTATGGCAGACAAAAAATTGAATCATTTTCTTGTCTTGCTCATCAGAAAGGGGTTTTTCTCATTTCCTTTCATTGCCAAGTGAATATTCTATCATACTTTCTCAACAAAATCTTGGTTATCTTCAAGCACAGTGTGATGTCTTTTGTATATTTAGACAAGATGAAAGCTTATACAGATCAAACACGTATTTTAAACCTAAATGATATTTATTTTCAAAAACTAGTATCAGAAACCATCAAACCTTGTTATTCTCAATTTTTTTCATATTTTAAGTGTTCACTTTCCAGAAAAAAATTAATATTTTGTTTCAGTAGAAGTTCCCTGTTAGCAAGCAAATTAAGATATCCATTTATCAAATGATTCAGCTTCCAAATAAAAAAATACAAAACTGAAAACCATCACACATTTAAGGTGGATCATGGATAACATTTGTAGATGAGGAGGAATATTAGCAACACAGTTATCTTTGAATACAGTTCTCAAAGCCTGAAATAGCAGCACAAATATGGTGAAGCGCTCACAGTTCCTTTGGTGTTTTTGTTCAAGACCTCTAGTCATTGGCCTACAGGACATAGGACCAAAGAATTGCTCAGTTGTGTATTTAGTCCCCTAATTACTGTTTAATTTTACTTATATTCTCACAAAATGAGTGTTAATAATGAAAATGAAGTAGCAATTAGGGGGCCAAGTGCACAATTGTGCAATTCTTGATAGCTAGTGCAGCTCCTTAATAGTGGTGGCAAATTAGGCATGACATCAAAGCAAATGAACCCTTCTTTAGATCATCTGGAGAAGGCCTTATGGCCATCAACCATTTGGAAATCAGTACAAGTCCTGACTTTGACTTTGGGGGCATGGGGATTGGACCTTGCCTTCACAAAAGAAAAGCTGGAATGGCTATAAAGTGATGTGTTTCCTACTTAGGTCAGTGCCTGAACTGAAATATATAAGTCTAAAACTACAGATTTAAACAAAATAAGGTCAAATTTCAGTGGATCTTTGTACCTACAGCTCAAAATTAAAACAGGGCTCAGGAAAATTATTTCATATTTATAAAGGTGCCTACCTTCAACCGTAGATTGTTCAGTTTTGCACATCTGAGTTTGACAGTCCGGTTTGCTTTCCCAAGTTCAGAGTTGCATCAAATTCAGCTCCAGATGATGGAAGAAATTAGCTGTTTCTGGTAATCCCAAGAGTGTGTAGGTGAGAAACAGGATCAATTTTCACTTTTTTAAGAATCTATTTAAAATAAGTACATATTGTTTTCTTATAACATGATATACAAGCCAAAGTTGCATATATTAACCTGAAGACAGTAAAAGCTTTAATGAAAGTTCTGTTTCTACAGTATGATCCTTCTGAGCCTGTCACATTGCAGCAGTGCCCGGAAGACAGAGCAAAGGACCATGACCTTCTGTACAAATACAGAAAATAGATTTGGTCCCCACTGGAAAGTCTCAAAAGACTTTAAAGATCAGATTTCCAGAGCACAGGGAAAAAAAAAAAAAAAAAAAAAAAAAAAAAAAAAAAAGAGTTATTTTCTCAAATACTTCTGACTCAAAGCAGGTAAAACAGAGGAAGAAAGCTTATGAGTGCAGTTTCCCCTGCTCAACCGAGATGCCGAGGATTCATTTCAGATTCATTTCCTCTCACTTTAGCTGACCACAAACCAGGCATCTCAATCTAATGATTTTATATGCTCAGATGTGTTGGCTGGTAGAGGCACGCACCTCTGAGCACCATATAGATGCCATGGGGTTGTGTTGGATCCCTCACTTTCCATAAGTGACTGTCTAGGGAGAGGTCTTCCTCCCAAGGTCATAAACTCTGCTTTTATGCTATAGAGATGAACTTACCTCCCATGAGCAAAGGGGAGATGTATGCAAAGAATGTAGAGAAAAATCACTATAAACCACCCAGGAAGTGACCACCAAGCAAGCAGCCCAGAGCTCTCTTCAGTACGGGTTAAGTTGTTACCCTGTTCCAGGATATAGTGTTATGAGCTACTCTGAGGGCAATGCAGATATACCCTGAATCCCGTAAGTCTCTGTGGGATCATTCATTGCCTTACACAGCATGTCAAAGCTCACGGAAAGCAATTTTTCTTTCAGTGCCTCCTTTTCAACTGGGAAGCATTCGAAGGCAAGCACTTGCCACTTGAGTGCTCAAGTGTGTACTTTGTGTTGCCAAGAAAGGGCACTCCAATAGCTCTTCTGGGAAAGCACACCATATTTCACATCACCCCATGCACTTTAAAGGGGCTTTGCAGAAATGGCTTGTTCTGGGACATCTATGAAATATAATTAGGAAGAAAAATAAAGACTTTTTTCTCTTTCAGGTTGAGATAACTCGCAGTGAGAAAAATAAGACTCTTGGGTTTTTCCTTGCCCAAAGTACTCCAGCTGCTGAGAGGTCATCTTTGAGACAGAAGTACTTTAATTCCCTAACTTATAAAGCAAGCAATTATGATATTCAGGGAGACAGTGTGGGGGTTGTGCTGCTAATTTTTCATCAAGGAAAGCACCAGTGGTCTATATCCACAGACCAGCAGGCATAGTCCTCTATGAGACCATTAGGGTTGGTATCTGCAGGAAGAGCAGTGGCTACAGCTGATACCATGGTGGTTTTGCTACTGCTCATAACAGTATGGGTTCTAAGGGGTACCAAGGCCAGAAATGACTGTTGTCTCCTTGGTCATCTCTAGTGTAACCACATGAAGAGTGAAATGATAGTGGGCAAGGCAATGTGAAACTTCAGCTTTTTAGGCAGGAAAGTAGGAGGATAGCAAAGGAAGGGAGGGGAGGAAGGGAGTCAATACACAGAATCTGACACACATCACTAGGTAAGATTGCATCAGTGATCTGGATGTTCCAGCCTTTGAAATAAGTACAAAGTGTGTTTTCTTCAGAGAATATTCTGAGTTAGAAGGGACCCACAAGATCATCATGTCCGTGATCTTACATGAATGGCCCATAGAGGGATCACTCCTTTGGCTTTATTAGCACCATGCTCAGTTTAACCAACTGAGCTAATCTCAGGGTGGTTCTTGGCACAGCTTAAAGGAAAGAAAACAGAGCAAAATGGGGGTACATGTAGCTATAATTGGATTGGGAATGGCCCCACTCACCGACAGACGGAGCTCAAGAAGTCAATAAGAGGTACCCTATATGCTCCTGCAGCTCATGAGTCCATGCAGGTGGTTGCTACAAGTGCCCAGATGCAAGCAATGAGAAGGGCATGGACCGGCAGATATTAAACGAAACCTCTCTTCTCAGCCTGGAGCATAACTCAGAAGCATCAGAGAGCGTTTGCCAAGGAGAATAAAGCAGGATATGCTGTTTCAACTGCTGCTTATTAAGTGAGAAAAGCACTAAACGAGGTGTGTGTGTGAACTGCCAGATATGCTGGTGGATGATGGGGTCGTTCGGAGTGACCCGCTCCTTGCTGGGGATGTACACAGTTCTGCACAAGCTGGGGCATTTGTTTATGGAGCTCCCTGCCCAGCCAGTCAAGCCTGCCACTTGCATAATTTCTGACCACTGACCAGGTGCCTTTTATGACACAAACTCAGACACTGGTTAAAATTGTTTACTTGATACAGTTGTTTTATATGAGATTTCACTTAACATAGCTTATTGCCAACCCAATAAAATATGAAAAAGAATTGGGATTTTGTTTCTTTTCCCAATTGGTAATAACAGGTCTCAGAAAGGCTTTAGAAAAAAAGTTTGATTGAGAAGTGCAAAGATGAAAGAAAGATGAGTATTCATAGGGATAAAATTGGCTTTTACTTTTTAATTGTAGTACAGTCCATTTGAACAGAAATTGAAAGACATTAGGTTTTTCATGGTGTTTTGCTTTATTTTTTTCCATCAGTGTGAGCTGTAGAGTGAAAAACATTGTGTTTTGAACCACCATAAACAAAATCAATTGCAAGTAATGACATTTAATTACCTTTTTCTCTGGCTATGTGTTTGCAAACACACAGAGATCATGGGAGGAAAATTATGAGCACTTTGGCAGTTGCCAGGCTTCCTTCTGTATTCATGCAGATCACACACAGTACTTGGATTACAGGGGCTAAAGGAGTCATTAGGTCCATGCTACATGACATCCTGTGCAAGGCTGGCCCCAGCTGAAGCAGTCGTAAAATGAGAAACAATACCAAGGTGTTATGTGAGGGTAAAGCATCATGGCTTGTATTATCATTCCTTTTGTGTTTGTGGCTAGCCAGTCTGTCTCCCTTAAGACTTCTTTCCTTGTATACAAAGATACCTCTTGTTCTTGAACTTCTCTGAAAAACCTGGAGAAGTTTTCTTCTTGCAGAATTTTGTATTTGTGAATATATTTGTGAAATATATTTGTGCATAATTTTCCTCTGAACTCTCCCTGACTTTTCTGTGTTGTCTTTGCAACAGAGTGTTCGTAATAGACTGCTGTATTCAATTATACTCCCAGCAGTGCTATGTAGAGAAAAAAAATACTTTTCTTCTCTTATATGCAGATAATCATCTTTCTTGTTCCTCTTGTCACTGACCTGAATGCAAAATCTCAGATCTATCGTAACATTTCTGCAGCTCAAATAAAAATGTAATTACTTTTCATAAGGAGTTTTAACCCCGCAACATCGAAGCTTCCAGATGTACTGAAATTGAGAAAGTGATGACCCAACACGTTATGGTATGACTCAGACTGACAGCTATCGTCCATCTGAACCGTGCAGCCAGTGCTCCCAGCTGGACGTACAGCCAGCACAGCTCAGGGGAAACCCTGCTGGGAAAGCAAAAGGCAGCAGTGGAAAATGTTCCTCGGGCAGTTTAGAGGGTGGGATGGACAGGAAAGCTTGTGAGAAGTTCGGTACACATATGGATACCAGAAATAATCTTTTCTATCCTGCAGTATACCATATATACCTTGAAACAAAGAAGGAGGAGGGAGAGGAGGGACTACGTAACTTTTGAGCTGGTCTCAAAGAGACTGGGTTGCTCTTTTCAAGGGAGAGAAGCAGGAGGGGTAAGAGGAACAAGTCACACATGCAAACACATGTCTTGGCCTGGATTACTTTCCAGGAGTGAGGGGTTTTTTCTCATTTGCAGTGTGCGTGTGAGCAACTAGCTTAACTTTAGACTTGTAAATGGAAGTGACAAGGACTTCATCTTATCAACCTAAAACATCTACCTGTAGACATACCTATGTTCTAATCAACTGAAGGTCTTGGAGACACAGGACTTCCAATAGAATCCTGTATAAAAACAATGTATCTCACTAAAACTAGGAATGATATTACAAAAAATATGTCTAGACCAACATGTGGTGGTATTACAGAGCGTTTTGCCATGGGCATTAGCAAGAATAGGCCCTGGAACTTAAAGTCAAACAGGTCAAATGTAGTGTTTATACTCTGCTTTCACAGGGCTTGGTCCTAATCTCCTTAGTATAAATCAGCAGCTAGCTCATTTATGTCATTACAGTTATATCAAGCAAATCAAGGTGCTCGGGCCCAGTTTCACCTCCTCTTACTAATATTCTGCCAGGATTATTGATAACGTTGGTGCACAAGTAAGGAAACTAAGAAAAATATTCATTTCAAGCTCCACTGCAAGTAGAGCAAAATAATCAATATACACTTAGAAACAAGAAAAAAAAAGAAAGAAGACTTGCTTTGGAACCCCTCTAGACTTACAAGTAAAATGGAGTGTGAATAATTGGAAGAAAATAGTAAGTATACAATTAAAATAAGCCATATAAAGGAACATTCTCCAGATAAACAAAATCCATACACAGTTTGCTTCCACTTTTTTTTTCTTATTTGTCTGTTTCCTTTTTCATTTATCTTTTTTTTTTTTTTTACTTTTTTCCTCCATTAAGTGCAATTTTTGTCAGTTTGATTCTGTCTGAAGTCAGTTTCATTTCCATGTTCTTTGCTATTGGAAGATACTTTCCTGGCTTTTTCACAGATGTCTTTTTAGATGAACAGGCACTTGAACAGAATTATTAAGGATTTTGTTCTTTCCCATCCTTTCAGTTTTCACAAAGACTTATTTTGGTTTTGGTTTTTTTCCCAGGTATCACCAGAATTAGTTTTCATTTCAGTCAAAAAGGAAAGTTCTACCAGAAAAATAATAACAAAACTAAACTCGATTTTTGAAAAAAAAAAAATACTATGTAGTCCCAAGTGCTCCAATGTTTTATTTGAACATTGATTTTATTTAATTGTTTATTACTGTTTTCCAAAATTTGTCTAGAACATAACCTTATATCATCTAAAATGTTGTAAGTTATTGGTTTCTGTTAGATAGACCATAAAATACAGAATAATTTTGTGATTGGATGCTCAGCTGGAGTTATTCCTCACTTACCACAGAAAAGCAGATGTTTCATACCCTCTGGGTAACTGTAGACCAAAAAAATTCATTCAAAATTTTCTCCTTTTTTGAAATAAAACCCCCCAAACTAACTACTTAAAGATTCCATGGTATTTCCCATTATAAATAGAGGGACTCATTAACCAAGAACACTGAAATATGACAATCCTATACGAATTTGAAGCACATAATTAGAGCAAGCCTCAATAACAGAATCTTATTCCTTAATGATTTCTCTTCTCTATCCCTATGAGATGTAAGTATTTGTTTCTGTACAATTCAAACATATTACTCCATCACTAATGAGAACACAATATTGACTACCAGCAGGAGAAAGATACTTTACTGGGAATGTCCCAAAGATGAATTGGAAATTAAGACAGCAGCATAAGTATATTTTTTTAGAGAAAGGATGCATGTACAGGTCCCTTTGTATAACCTTGGCTGTGAACTTGTTAGGAAGAGTGGTCTGTGATGCCCTTATGGACAGGATATCAAGGAGTAATGGCTTAAACAAGGGATAATGGCCTCAAACTGAAAGAAGTTAGGTTTAGATTAAATATGAAAAAGAAATTCTTTACTGTGAGAGTGGTGAGGCACTGGAACAGATTGCCCAGAGAAGTTGTGGGTGCCCCCAGAGGGGTTCAAGATCAGGTTGGATGGGGCTTTGAGCAACCTGATCTAGTGGAAGATGTCCCTGCTCATGCCAGGGGGGTTGGAACTGGATGATCTTTAAGGTCCCTTCCAACCCAAACCTTCCCATGATTCTATGATTCTATGTTTTTATCTGACATCATATACCAGTTACTTGAACCACCAGTGGAAGAGAAGAAAGGTGACACTCATTTCTTATGATGAAAACATTTGTCTTGGAGAAAGAACAAATCACAGTGGACAATTTTTTGCAGACCACTCAATATGTAGTGAGCTCACAGCACATAGCCCAGACTTTGCTCTTGATCTCTCCTGAATTAACGCTCCTCGTTCCTACTGCAGGAGACATTGACAGCATAGAGGCAAAAAGCAGAGTCTCATCAGGCTGCACCCCGGGCAGGGCAGCAGCAATGGGAAGCCCTTCCCACAAAAAAACAGCTGAATGGGCAGGTGGCCAGATTCAGCATGGAAATAAGACAGCAGGTGGGAAAATGAGATAGGAAAAAAAATTAATGCGGAGAACAATCTTGTTTCACGTGTTGGACCATAGCCTCTGTGCATCATCTGGTGCTATCCTATTCAGCCTCCAGGCATTTGTTGGGCTATCTGTTACTGATAGAGACTCTTGATGTTGTGAGCTCTTGGACAACCCTGAATAAATTCACGGGGTTGTACCCTGTCTCTTCCAGTAATGCTGCTTGTGCATGACTCGGAGTTTTCCTGACACAGTCACTGACCATTTCATCATCATGTATCCTCCATGGGAGGAGAGATGACCAGGGACAGATAGCATGGGCAGGGAGGATAAAATGCCCTGTTAGGAACTAAGGAAGTAGAAGCTTTTACTCATCAATTGGAAGCAGTTACCTGAAGCATTAGAATGAAAAGCAGACTTGAATATTATTAGTCAGGGAGAGCTTAAACTACCCCACTAAAGAAAAGTCCAGTTAAACCTGCTTTATATCAATTAGATATGGATACATGCAGTGTTTTCTTCTTCCCTTAGCCAGATATCTCAAAGCACTCAAAAAACCTGGTTCTGCATTACTTCCCTTGACCTGTGGATTGCTTCTCTTTGGTTCCTGGGGTTCTCTGTAGTGTCTGCAAGGCCACATGCCCAAACCTCTGTCCAGGTTTGGAGCTCCATCTCTTTTACTACTTTATGGAAGAAACAAACAGCAGGATGACAGCCCTGACTCCAAAATCTTTCAAGTTCGAGCTATACCCTGGCAACTGGCAGAGTGCCACTCCCTGTGCAGGCTCTCTATCGATTACAAGAGGTGCTATGTGCAGAGACAGTAGTTTTCTCCTCCATGAGTGCAAAAATCAGAGCCAATTTGAGCAGAGTTTGATAGTGAAACAGAAAGTCACAGCAGTATGATTGTGTAGATGAAATGTGCACAGAAATTAAGTCCTGGGCAAATGTTTTATGCCAGTGGAGTGATTAAGTGACATACCTTACCCCACATACAGCCTATCAGTAGCAAGGTCAAAATCAGGCACCAGATCTTTTACTCTTTTCCACTAATACCCTCGACACTGAGTATCTCTGAGTAACTGCTAGAGCATTAGCAGTGTGGTGAAGCAATGTTTTTTGTCATTTGTACTTATATTTGTGCTATATTCTCTTACAACTCACCAGAGTTTGTGACTAACACCACTGGAAACAAATCAGCAAGAATCACTGTATTTCAGAACTTGTTTTGCTAGAACCTTACAACAATGCTAAACAGATCCTTCAGCCACAGCACCTCTCTCTTTTCTTCTTTAATTTCTTTTATTTACTTCAACAGAGCCCCTGTTGAAACAGTGAAGAATTCCACACAAGGCAATGAAGATTCAATATACTGTGCTTAGAGAGAATTATTTCCCTATAAATTGATTTCAAAAAAAGTTCTTGGCATTTTGACCAAAACCACATCTCTTAAATTATCTCGTATCCTTCCAAACACACACTCCTAAGCCCTTTTTTGTCCATAGTAGAAAGACAGTAATACTTTGGCACAATTTAAAAGGTTTTGAGAATGATGATGATTTAAAATAAAGTATTCCCCAAGCAGGCTGTGGACTTGAGCAGAAACAGCCGCAGAGTCCTTTGGGGACTTCACAGCATAGAATTGATTTAGCAGGGAAGTCTGTAGACTGAACAGTGATGGATGCTATAGAAAACCGTGTGATATAGAAGATAGATGGTCATTTGAAAAAGATCAAGGAAAAACACACTGAAAACCAGGAGAGCCTCCAGCTTTGTTTAAATTATGATCAGTATCAGGCACAGTAAAGTCTCAGACACAAAGTACATGGACAAAGCCGTGCTCTACAGTGTTGCTGCTCTTCAGAAGGGCTGCCCTGCTGCAAAAAGCTGTTGTTGCAATAGATATCATCAAACACACAGCTGTGTGAAAACTCTTCTCACACAACACAGGGACATGGACGTGGTGTGTTCACACACCACAATATCAATATTGCTGGTGCCAGAGAGAAGGAAAATAAGCATCTAACATCTCCTGGCTTCTCCCAGATGGGGACTGAGCCCCCAGATGTGCTCCCAGCTCCCTTTCCTGCCTGCACTGGGGAACAGGTGCTGTGCACAAGGGGTCTTACCCTGACGATGATGATGGCCAGC
This sequence comes from Corapipo altera, assembly GCF_003945725.1. Taxonomy (NCBI): domain Eukaryota; kingdom Metazoa; phylum Chordata; class Aves; order Passeriformes; family Pipridae; genus Corapipo; species Corapipo altera. Next base: position 81,810,411 of record NW_020884872.1, on the reverse strand, counting down.
ATGAGAAAGGAGGGAATGGAGGGTGCCCTTCACTGGTTGGTACCAGGAGGTTTTTAAATACATCTCTTATTGCTTTCTCTTTTGTTGCAGGAGAATTTTTTGTTTCTGATGACTAAAGATGAAGCCTATCCATCAATCTCACTCTTAGAAAGCACTTCAGGCTCCTTCGTGTAGTGCAAGCAAAAATAGAGTGATGGAAATATGTCTTCAAATATTCTTTGTCCTCTTAAGAAAACATATCCCTAGACAAAATGTTGCACAAAAGCAACCACACTTTTTTAATTCCTACCAGCTATATAAAACCTCATCATATTGTAAACACCAGAGGATGTAGATTTTGCAAAGGCACTAACAGAAAATATGCACATTTGTGCTTGCAAATGTAAGTTAAATTCAAAGGGCTCGTTTTGCAAATGCTGTTAATACTTTCAACACCTCATTAGCATATCCTGTATGCTCTTTAAATTATACAGGCACTGCTATCAAAAACCTGCTAAGGGAGATTCCAGAGAACCTCAACAGAAAAAAAAATATGCTTAATATCTACATTTTAGCATTAGTAAGAGCCTACATAGATCAAAGATATATTCTGGGACAGTATGATTATAAACCTGTACAACTGAAGAATAAGAATCAAATGAAAGGTCAGGACTCTTAGCATCTGCATACCTGTAGAATAAATACACTTAAAAAGGAAAATGCTTTGGGAAACACTAATGAGCACTACAGCAGTACCAGAAGAACACTTCCTCAAAATTTCTACTGCTCTCTATCTGGTTCTTCATAAGCAAAATTCTCCATTTATAATATTTAAATGAAGAAGACTCAAACATAGATAAGTGAAAGACTTTGTCCAGAAAAAATTCTTACAAGTGCAAAATTTGTAACAGGAAACTTTGAAATTCAATACATTCCTGTAAAGCCTTTAGAAGACTTTGTGTGGACAAACAGGCTTCTCTCAGAACATGTAGCAAAAAGAGAGCTGATTTTGAAAGGGTTGAAAATATTTTCCTGCAGTTTTTCTTTGCATTTTCAAACCACAAGAGGCATTGAAAATAATGTCAACATCAAAAAACTCATGAAAGAGGGTGGAATAGTTTTTTTTAAAAGAATTCATAAAGTAAACTTTCAGTATTGGAGCAATGCATCTTCAGGAGTTTAACTCAATGACCATGCTACTTGACTCATTTGCTAATGGCCAATTTTGCTGATTATTTCTTGATCTGAATAACTCCTCCTAGGGAAAAAAAAAGAAATATGCAGCAGACTCATTTATCTATTCTGTAACTACTAAACAATTTATTGATTTCAATTCCCTCATTTGAATTTACAAATACAGAAAATACCCTAAATGATAATACATTCCTTTTTACGTTCGTATGCCAGAAAAGTTTGCTGATATTTTTCGTTCCCAAGAAGTACAGTTTTACAGGTTGTGAACAAAGACGATTTTGTCAGCTCATAAAACAGTTTTATGTGGAGAAATACAGCAGCAGTCTCTCCTATTTCAGAATTAAGGAGTGGGAATCTTAATTAGACATAGGGATAATATCAGCTAGTTACATAGAACAGAACAAAAATGCATAAAGGGTATAAAAGCTCATGCTTCAGGGCATTAGTCAAGCAGTAATGAACGGGTTAGCACAGAAATACCCCTGGGGAGTAGGCAATTTTTTCCTTTCCCCCTTCATTTGTCGCCTTTGAAAGCTAACTCATCTGAACAGGTGTAAATGAGTCCAGTGGGTCTAATGAGACAAATGAAAAAGAGGATGGGAGTTACAGTGAGGATCACTAGTTTGGAAACGAAGCTTCATGAGAAGAAATAGCTGAATTATGCATTAGCCTGCCTGATAGCCACCCCGGCTACTTTTACCCCTGCTCCTCACCCCACATTTTGTCACTGATTACCAAGGTGAAGCAATTAGGCATGTCGATTCTCAACTACCCATAACCTATTGCTAGTTCCCCAGCAGGGATGAGCCTATTATGCACATATGAATACAGCAGCTTTCCCATTTGTACAAACCAGTACCTTTTTAGGATCAATTTAACTCACTGTTATAATGGGCAAAAGAGATGTAATGTGTCTTCTTACTAAACCAAACAGTATGTATCAGTGAATTTTTTATATTCATCCCTACATGTGCTCTTCCTGTTGGGGAAACATGATGTGGTATACAAATTTTGGTGTCAGCTATGGCTTGTCTTTAGTAATGGTGTTTCTATGCAGAGATGACTCTTGCTGCAAAATCCTAATGGCAACGCACAGATTGTAACCTCAGTAAAACTAAACAAACTAAGCCCTACAATCCCCACGAGCAACTGATTTTGACTACTTATTTGTAGCAAAAACTACCAGCATCCAGTCTCTACTAGTGTTTTACAGAAAGATAGCTGTAAATCCTGCAGAAAATCCCCTCTCTGCGCTGAAGACAAAGCCTATGTGCATAAACCAAGCTGCCAATAAATTCAATGCAAGTTGTACATAAGCCAGATTCTCAGCTGGTGTCGACTGGTACAGCTCCACGCATGTCAATTACAAGCAATATGATGTCTGTCTCTGCTGATGGTGGGCCATGTGCTAATTTGCAGCAGGAGATAAGACATCACACTGGATGACTCTTGCTGGGCTGCAGCAGAGCGCAGTATTTTAACTGTTTGCATGGTTTGATGGTCACCCCATTTTACCCAGGACCATCGCGGTTAAGACTCTTACTCAGGCTTGGTTCCAAGCCGTGTTGACGGGGCTCAAAATATCTCCTTGGTTGTGCTAATTGACCTCTTACACTGGAAGATGTGGTGAGTAATTGTCAGCCTCTCTTGTACCATTAGAAATATATTTAGAGTCAGGAGAAGCAGGGATGTGGATAGCCCTGTAGCCTGCCTGGTGGTGAGACACTGCAAGCAGGAATATAAACATTCTGTGAGCTCAAAACAATTATTTATCAGTTAATACACACAGCAGGCGGCCATGGCTAGCAGGCTACTAGGCTCAGCAGGAGCACTCTTGCTGCCCATGACAAGAGGCAACCCATGAGTGTCTGCTGTCCAGGCAGCTGTCAGTCAGATGGGGAAGTGTCAACCTCCTTGTTGGAAATGACTGAACCTCAGCCTTGCTGAACTGTTCTCATTTTTGGAGTTTTATGCCATCATGTGTCAGTAGTTTCCTCCTGAGGACTTAATTTATGGCTCAACGATTTTCCTTCTGCCTGTGTTTTCACTTTTCTTATTTTGCATGGCTTTGGCTTATGTTCCCTTAGAGCTCAACACCAAGTCTTTTCAGTAGAGCTAAGCTGAAATCAGAGAGCTCGGTTTCATAAATCCAAGCTGTGGGTCACTAACAGCTAAGACCCTGGGCTGCATGCTCCATTGCCTATTTCCAGCAGTGCAATATCACCATTTCCTTCGCACCATCATCAGTACTAGCCCGTCAGCAGCTGATCAACAAACCTGGAGACAGGATTGGATCCAGGCAGAAACCATTATTTCTTTCTTCCACGTGAATTTACTTTGCTGCCAGGCCATATTCCTGGCTATACAGGTGTTAGCAGCAGGAGGGAAATGGAACAGCCATCTAAAGACAAGGTGGGAGGATAGCAATCCTGTAGCTTTAATCAGAAAGGGAACCTGACTCTACCAATTATGAAACTATAATTTGAGAACAACTCATGTAAAAAGCCTAGTAGGAGATTAATTGCAGAAATATCCATAGGAGATGTGAGTCTTCCTTCCTCTAGACAAAGTAGGGAATTGAACTCAAATCTCCCAGTCCAGAAAAAGTTCCCTTAATATTGAGCTACTGATTAAAAGGGATACATTCCACTTTCTTCCTTTATTTTGGGGAAAAGGATTTAAAAAAAAGACCTCTAGAGCCATTGGTATATTTTTTCCTAAAGATCTCCAAAATTAGAATAAGGTTCTTTATTTACAGATCAAATGAAATGTTTCCAATGTTTTATTGATTTTCTTTTTATTTAGACAAGTAAAAAAAAAAAAAAAAGAAAAAGTTGCATGTTGAAAAAAAAAACTTCCTCTTCCATTTAGCAGCCAATTCAAGAAAACAATTATTTGTGGAGTGTTATCCTGCTGTGGTGTTCTAATATGTATTTTATAGAAACCATTTCCTATAGTTCGCAGTGTTCTCTGTTTTCTCAATGTTGTGTCCCAAAGGACAGTCTTAAGGAATTACTTGACCCCTAGTGTCCCTGAGACTTTCAGGAAGAATCTGCTGGTGATACTTACTGAAACAGAAGGTGGAAAAGAAAATAGATTGAAGAGAGCTTCTACAGCTTTTTATTTCAGAGACAGTGTTTAAGACCACCTTTCTGTAAAAAAACATAAGGACAGCCCAATTTTCCATATGAATATCTGTTTGTGAGGGTAAGAGTAGAAAAAAAACACTTTCTGATCCTTCTTTCATCTGTACTGATGCTTCTGAAGAAAGACTGCATACAGACTTCATCACTGTTTAACATGACTAGTTTTTTAAAACTTTTGCTCTTAGTTCTCGTGAAACTTTTCACCACAAGGAAAAATTACAGTTTCCAAACCAAATCTTGAGAAGAACTGGTCAGAAGATTGAACTGACAGAGAGATTTATTTATTTGTGTCTGTTGTCATTGAAATGTCTGTGGTGGTTAGTCTGTAATTAAAAATTCTGTGTGACTGATCCACAAGGGAAACTTTTTCAAAATTGTACTACATCTGAGAACCCAAAGAACCGCTCTGAAAGAACCAGGTTTAGGGCATTTAGCACAGCAGGCATGGACACATGATCTAACAAGGCTAAGTTACGACAGGTGAACAAATTGCCACCATACAGCTGAGCTTCCACATCTGGACAGTTGTGCCTCCTGGCTTATTCCAATAATGAAACATAATATATTATATGAAGCAAAATATGTTTCCCCAATGGTGGGGAAAAGCACGAAGAGTCGATTATTACCACCCAGCTGCTGGGCAATGGTTTTTTATGCCACAATGATTCAATCATTCCTGATTGTATGCCAAAAAGGTACATATAATCAGTGCTAGGAGCCCAGATGATGGGTGGTAACTTTCTGACTTTACATGGCTTGATTACATTTCATCATGTGTAACTTTAGATTCATTCTCAGGAATAATAGTCATTTGTGCTCACATTGTCTAGAAGGGCTCATGCGGGCTTTTCAAAATGTTGGAATATTCAAAACTTAAAAACAGGAAAGTATTTACATATCATACAGCACTTGTCCTAATGTATACCTGCCAAATTGCTTCATCTTGTAACTTGTCACATCAACATGTTTCAAGATGCATGACAAGATGTTTTACAACCTTAAGGTGTTTCTGTTTGTGAATTATTTTACACTGAAAGAATTTGCAATGAGCATTTGCTCAATCTGGTTATTTTTGTGTGCAGCAACTTGCAAAGCTTTGTATTTCTGCACTCTTTTGGGGAAAAAACTTTCAATATAATATTGCATTGAGAACAACAACATAAAAATTATTTCCACCATATACTTTTCATTTCTTTCTTTTCCTTCAAACATTTTTGTGACAAAATCTCTCAATAAAGCAGGAAGCACAAATAGGAGTGTGTAGCTATCATTTCCATTGGAAGGTCAATGTTTTACTTCTTAGATTTTGTTGTAAGATGATTTGTTTACTCTCCACCAGTATTTTATACCATTAACAAGAGCTTTTGGGTATCATTTTGGCCTTTTCATTATGATGGATTTTGCCTGACTATCTTTACTGTAGACTTCAACACCTAGGTAGTTTCCTAGTAGTTTTTTATATTCCCTTATAGTTTTTTGGAAAGAAATAAGCATTGAAATGGAATGGATTATTTGACCCTGAACTGATCATCTAAAACAAGGCATCCAATTTATGCCCTAAATACCTAATCTTTCCACTGACTAAGGGAAGCTGATGATGACAGAGATTTATTCAGAGTATGCATCAAAACCTGAAACAAAGTAATCCGATGCTTTTGCAGGTTTTTCCCAAGGTCCTGTTGATGACAGGAAGTGGAAACAGTACACAATTTGTCACTGCTGCCAGATCTCTACCATTCCAAGCTTCATCCCACCTGCATTTAGCAAACAAATATGGCTGATCATCATGATGATAAGGAATTAAACATATGTGCAGTGCCACTGTCCCAGCCTCCCAGTTATACAAATATCCTGTCTGTGAGTATCAGTTATAAGTATTCAGTTGAAATGAGTTACCACTAGAATGTTAAATAAAGGTTATCTAATACTTTATTTTGGAGGTCGGGGAGGGATTTCTAACCTCAATCACATAATAATATTGAATGAGCTGCATTTCAATCTTGTTGGCCAATAAAACATTGATTACACAGCTGATGCCACAGTAGAAAAATGATATCTCTCTGAGAAAGCTTGTAAATATTTCACACAACAAAGGAAGTGCACTGTGCATAGAAATAATATTACACAAAACCAACATATCGTGAAGTGTATTATTTCCTAACACTTGTTTTTATGGTTCTTCTAAGAGGTCTGTAAGTCATCTGTTTAGCCTGAAGAAATACCTCCTGAGTGCTCCAAAACCAGGAAAAATCTGCAGCTCAGAATTTGTAGGCTTTCACTAAGACTCATGAACATTTTAGAGGCCAGCTAAATTTCAGCTCTGGTGGAGGTTGTAGCAAGCTCCACAGGTCCCTATTCTGGATTCTTCTGCACAATTTGTTCTTTCAAGCCTGGTCTATTAACCCTTGGTGAGTCATATTAAACAGAGCTTCTGATGTACTCATGCACTGCCACTTCAGAAACTCCCCTCTGAGAGAGTAACTCTGCATATTCCTTAGAGTTGTCTTATTTGGTTCATATTTGGAAAGACTGAAAAATATTTTTTTCATTTTCTAGAATAGGAAGATTTTTAGAAAATTGAACAGACATAATGGAGTCCATGGAAGTCATGCTCCTAAGTGCTACTCTGATAATCCTCTCTCTATGCCCTAGGTGGGCATGCACAAGGAAATAAAAATTGCTCTTTTTTTTCCAAGGAGCTTCATTTTGAAAGCATACAAAGATATTTCTCTATGAGGTCTTCAGCTGTTTTTGCAAAGAAGCTTAACGAACTTTCTTTTTGGCCAAGGCCTTCAAAACACATCCCACCTTCCTTCCCTTTGTTGACATTTGAATACTATTTAATCAGTCACAAGAAAAAGGAACAGAGCTAAACAGAAAGAAAGGAACAGAAGAGGAAATGTGGGATCAAATTATCTAGTTCTTTTCATGCTTTACTCTAGAAATCATCAGCAAGAGATCATCTGATTGGTTCCAATCTCATTTAATAGCCAGCTAAAAACATTCCCGAAAGAAGCCAATAACATTCAGTGACTCTGAGCACAAAAGGGCATTCAGGGATTTTGTTTCTTAATCCAAGTAAAGTGTTCAGAATCCTTTCTGATAAGATCATTCAGTAGCTTTAATTTCTCATTAGAGCAGTTTTCAAGAAGTCTAAAGTCAGATTTCCATTCAGACGCATCTTGTGAATACAAGTTACTGTGCTGTTAAAGTGTTTGTTAATTTAAAAGAACATGTGGTATAGATGTGTGTGTTCTCTTGATCCACTTTAGATAAGTGTGTGTGCCCTCTTTGGAGCATTGAGTTATGTGTTTTATCATGTTCTTTCTCAGATGGGGCAGCTAATAATTTGTATGGCTACTGGACTTGTGGTACTGAACAGTTCTCCAGCATTATAGGCAGGTTTCTGACTTCATAATAAACTATGGAAAATTCATATATCTTTAAAGAAAGGGAGAAATTCACTTGTGTTTCACATGAAACACAAGGAGTCCCTAATTGTGTTTGAAAAGGAGGAGGAGGACACAAAGAGCGAGATGCCTGCTAGTTTCTTGAGTAGTATGGGAAACATCAGTCATAAAAAATTCAACATAAATCCTTATGCTTTTTTGCTACATGCAGTTTTTGTGCTAAGCTTCAGCCTGCTCACCATTTTCATAATTTATTCCTGAGCAAGTGTTTCCTGTTGTATATCACGTGGAATGAAGCAAGGTCCTTCACAGACATGGTAGATGTTTAAAGCAATGGGTAGCTGAAAATCCTGAAGTACCCAACGAGATTTAAGTTTCTAAAAATTACCGTCCTGGTAAGATAAGATTCTCAATAGAGTGAGAACCACAGGCTTACCCAAATATAATACCTTATATCTGACTGTCCTGAAAATGCTTAAGCAAAGTTTTGACACAAAGAACTGCACGTATGGTAATAAATCCAAGTGTGTCCAGGAACATTCCTGCACCCTGGATCAAGGTCGTCTTTGCTAATAAACCATTAGACCATTCCCTTATATGTATATGGACTTTTCACCCCATCTCTTTTGCTGAAATCCCAGGTATGACCTGGGACCATTCCCAATAGATAGTTGGCATTTAGTCACACTCTCGTGGTGTCTTGGGCAGCTACATAGTGTAAATCTGAACTAATCCAGAGCAATTTATCTCCACACCCAGCAGCTTTCACTACCATGCTTAACCCGGTGGGATAGCTATAGATTAAATAGGCTAAGGTGCTACATTCTTACCTAGCAGATAAATAAAAGTATCTTCATTCTCTCAGTTGTAGAGTATCCCAAATTCCTGCTAAGGTCAATGTCAGTGACAGGGTTCCAGTGTTCCTGAAAATTAATCTTGTTCTATTTGGGTAGAATTTTGAAAGTCTGATAATAGATTTGGACATTTTGACCAAATTCTATGTGACAGTTTTTAATATTAGCTGTATTATTCCTATAATCTCTTCAGAAAATACATTTGTTTGCCAACAAAATACAAGGCTGATGTGTTTGCACTACCAGAAGTTGAATGTAGCCAGAAATTTAGCCTTGTGTGGTGTAGGAAGTATATTGTTTGAACCTTATCTGGAAAAGTCTCAGCCAGTGAGATAATAAATTCTGAAACAATATGGAGCAAAGCCTTTGCAATTCACGGTTCACATCTGTTTCCTGAAATAAGAAGCAGTTTGTGGCTATAGTTTGTCACATCAGGTGTTATCTAAAAAAGGATTTTTGTGTTCCAGTCCATGCCTATTAATAATACTTTTGAAAATTCTCTGTTTATGCCTCATTTCCAAGTTGAATGTGGTTTCTACAGGAGCTGCACATGAAATTGCAGAATGGCCATTTCCCATCGACGTTCTTTAGTCTTGAAAATAGCCAGTGATTAACCAAAATGAAACGTGTGCAAATTTAGAATATCGTCTCCCATTTCTCTCTAATTATTTTGTGTAAAGTATATAGTGATTCCCTAGTATGATTGGGTTACAGTGTTTGTCACATAAAAGTCCAGTATGGCTTACAGAACTGACAATATTTTCTAAATTTTATTTTAATTTTAGACTTCTCCTTTTAAAAGGTAAGTTATATGTTAGTTACCTAGATATTAAATCCTACTTTCTCCATTAATATTTTTCTGAATTATCCTTATTAATCGATGTTGTCACAGCAAAGTGACTGGAGGCAAAACAATAAGTCAGCAGTGATTAAAACAAATGATGAGAGAAATGAAGCCATTGCATGGACACAGTGTTTTTAATCTATAATGAAGACTGGTGCTTATACTGGAAACAAGACTATTCTGGTGGTCTTCAACTCCTCTTCAATCGATATCCCATCTGCATCTTAAAAAGCAAGCTTGACTCCGTCTCTCTCTTCACAGAGGGGCGTTTATGATCGAGGTTGTCAGCTGGCTCTAAGTGGTGTCATTCTGTTGGCTTTCATAGAGTTGCGCTGCTTTAGACTGGCTTAAGACCTTAATTTACATACCAGGAGTGTCAAAGGGCAGGGAAAAGGTATTTGAAACACCTGTCTTAATACAGTGGGTTAATCATCTTTTCTCACCAGTTGGTAATGCTGATGATGTGCTTTTCCCTCTTGGCTCTCAGGGCACATTGTTGGCTCACATCAATCTGCTGCCTACCAGCACCCCCAGATTCCTCCCTACAGGGCTGCTCTCTAGGAACTCCTTTCCCAGTTTGTACTTGTACCCAGCAATATGTGGTTTTTTGGCACTTTCTCTCCCTCTATCTCAATACTTCTGTTCTTCAACCCTGTGTCGGTGAGAGGAGATATCACAGAGCTGGTGCTTTATAAATGCTTAATTCAACACTACTTTGCTGAAGTTCAACTCCAATGAATTCCTCCCCTAATTTTAGGACTGCCTGAATCAGTTGAACCCACCTTTATGTCATATTTTACCACTTGTAAAAGACGGATAGTGTTACCTGCAGCCTTTGTTCTGCACCATGGAGCCTCCATAGGCAAAGTGTTACATAAATGCTCCACATTTATTATTTCAAATAGTAAATCAAAGGCAGGACAAGTATAGCAAGATGGAACAGGTTTTAAATCTGCAGACATAAGCAGAGTTGTGTTCGCGAAATGTTTCAAAAATAATGTAAAAATGTGGGACTAATTCTCTGTAGGGAAGGACCAAGAGTAATTGCGGAAGTGTAGAGGTGAGATGGGAATCATGGGAATTATCACTCACAAAAAATTAACTGCTACAGTGTTTTGCAAGCACACAGGACATGAATATGAAAGATCAGTCAAAATGACTGGAAAAGTGATCCAGCAGAGATGTAGCAAAAGCCAGAGTCTTGGTGGCTACTGTTAGAAATGGAGGCCTTTATGGGTTTGCTTCATAGGGGCTAAATGAACACTACTGACAGGACTTTGCTTACATTGGCAGAATTCATTTCCAAAAACCAAAAAAATTCTGCAGCAGCTAAATCCATAGGAAAATTTCTATTAAATAAAGTATTAGGTCATTGCATATGGCTTCAGACAGCCATCACGTAAGTGATTTATGGGAATGCAGTGGTGCAAGACTTCCTGGAAGTCAGGTGGTGTGATATCCTTAATTTGTATGAAGAGGTACGACTCCATTTCCAGATCCATGTCAGGTAAATGTTCTTCAGTTCAGAAGATGCAAAGCAAAGTCAGTATACGTTAACTAGCATAGATTATGTTTTCATGGAAAATATACTGAGGTACATATGAAAATATGAGATGACCCATCTTCCTGCCTTTGAGTATGCCTTGAGTGAAAGCAGAGATCAATCTTGAACACAGCAGAACCAGTACAGGTATAGTCTGGCTTTGAAGAGCCAATCCAAAAAAGATTCAGCTCCTGAGAGCTGTTCAGTACAGTTCTGTTTAGGACCCTCTGATAAAAGGTTAAGACCATCTGTTAATCAAAAAAACAACTCTTCACCAAAAAAAGAAGGTTTGCAGGAATGGTTGTTCTTCTTTATACAATCTACATGGAATTGCCATGTAGTTTAAGAAGAGAGGCCTGAAATACTAAACTAATTCGTGTGAAAATACCATAAAATAAGTTACCTGCTAAACTAATTAAGAACAGGTTATGACTCACTTCCTTAAAGGGACAGTTGTGATTGTAACTTCTCTAACAAGCATCTCTTCTGTGTTTTCCTAATGGCAAAGGAGGAGGCTGCATACTGAGGCCATGGGCACTGACATGGGGCAACTTTGTGCAGGAGCAGTACCCAATGCACCTCCGGGGCTCCTTTCTGATGCAGAAAATCCACTGGTGGTCAGCATTGCTGCAGGTTCTTCTGGAAGTTGCTGAGGCTCCTTAATGCCCAGTAAAGTAAAAGGAAACCCAGGCTGTTCTCATCTGTTGAAAGACAAGTTCAGCATTTTGAAGTGACTCTCAGAGTCTGTAATGTGAGAACAAGGTGTCTGGGACTAGTGTGAAGGTCAAGAGCTTGAAGATAATTTCCCTCTTCACACACAACATCTGCAAGACAAGAACCTTACAAAAGAATCATGTTGTTCCTCATATGGACATTGACCATAGCTCAGACAGGGAAGGAAAATAGCATTGCAGGATTATAGGTCGTGGAATCATCATTCATACAATCATAGAAAGGCTTGTTTTGGAATGGCCTTTACAGATCATCTGGTTCCAATTCCCCTACCATGGGCAGGGATGCCACCCACTACCCACCCACAAACACTTTCACTTCTAGCTGTTGGAATCCAAAACATGCCCTGGATGTATACCTGGGGAGGAGTTTCCTTTCCTTGTGAAAATAGTCATCAGGACAGAGACTTTTCCAAAGGCCAGAGGTATTTGCAGTGACTAACAGTATTTTATGCAACTGAGCTCCTAAGTCTCAGACCTCTGAAAACCAGGAAATAACAGATAAGTCACACATATATACTATTTACCAAAACAACTTTAATTCTTCTAAAGCTGAATTAAATGATAGAAAGGAATAAACACCTACCAGTAGTTTAGCTGCACCCAGTTTATTAGCTTTAAATGTCCTGAAGGGTTGAAGATTATATGAAGCAAACAGGAGAGCTGTGATTGTGATGTGAAGTGCTTCAGGCATCCTCTGTGTTTGTGAAGAAAGGAAGAGCTGCAAATGCACCTCAGCAGGGGTTGTGATGTCTCATTTCAGCAGTGGGCTGAATAGATTGTGGCAGAATCTTAGCATAATTTCTCTTTTTGTTTTGGGGATTATAATCTGTTAAATGTGAGATGAGTGAAAACTGTGGATTTTATCCTTGGAAAATGAAAGAGGGGTGTTAGATAGCAATGTGAATGAAAGGTGAGAGGATTACAAAGTGAAATGGAAGAACTGTAAATATTTGTAGGTGTGTTGCTTTTTCAGAACATGGAAAGTATGTTATATCAGGTGTTTCCCACTCCATTTCAAAGACAGGGAGCACGCATATGTGGTAAAGGCACAGCATACCAGTTCGAGATGGCAGAATTATGGATGTGCTTCTCACCTGCATTTGCTTGTAGAGATTCAAGATGATTGAACTCAACACTGCAAAAGATGTGGGGCATTGTGGAAAGCCTTGTGGCTAATTAAGAAGTTCTGCCACTCTATTTCCAAGAAGCTGGTCTGCTTGCTTTTTATCTTGTCTGCCTGCTTTTGATGGAGGAAGGCTGAAATGGCAGCAGGGAATTGGGATCTGCTCCAGGAAGAAAAAATACATTTCAGATAAGATAGCAATCATGCACGAAGTAGTTTTGCATGGAGCTACTACCAAGCTTAGATTTAAAAAAAAAAAAAAAAGGATACAACTTTATATTGAAGCATTCATTTGTCTGTTGTATTCATTGTAAGCATGGTGTGGAGGGTATAATATGCTTGGAAATGTTTTCAAAGGGTTCATTAGACCACTGAAAAAATCACAAATGTAATCTATGTCCTCACATGTTAGCATTTCTATTCCAAGGTGGAACAATGAGTGGTAATTACAAGTGTGAAAATCCTGTCTCTAAATACGGTTCTCTCAGTAGAATGAGAATATCCATGGGTATAAATATAGATGGAGGAAGAAAGCTCAAAAAGCTTTGAACTGCTTTCTTGTTATCACTGCTACACAGCAGTGGTAGCACCTGAGAGTCTGTGATGTGCATCCAGGGGACCCGTTCTCATCTACTCTATCCAAGCAGTCTCTTTAAAGTATATTTCAAGCACCTCTTTTCCCCTCTATTCCCTTTACATCAGGACAAGACAAAATGTACAAAAGAACAGAAGTCCTCAGATTCATAGGCATTCACCAAAGACAGAAAAGGGGAATACATAAAACTCTTAGACTGACAGTTGCTGGCAATTCACACACTTCTAAACCAGAGCACACTAGAGCATGCAGGAAGCCAACCTCATGCATCCCTTGCACCAGTAATTGTTAAATCCCACGAGAAAGCGAAGTCCCCACATCCCATCTACATACTTTCATCTTACTTTCAGCATGGCCCTTTAGCTTAGGACCAGTAAACTCTTTCTTCTGTACTTCCAGATGCTTCCTCCACTAATTCTTGCTTCCTTATTTGAAAGCATTTCTATTTGTAGCTAACTTTATTTTGCAAGTACATCCTTAATTTCCTGCTGAGTTCAGATGAGCCCATTCCCCACTCTCACTATCCTCTACAAGAATATTCAAGGTTGACAGATATGAAGATTATAACAATATGAATAGTTTATAGCAATAGAATTATTTAATTTTGCTTTTGGTTTAGCAAAATGGAAACACATTAAGAAAAGGGGAAAAAAACGTTTACTATGTTTTCAGAAAAGAGTGTGCTCATTTTCATACATTGCACATAGAAGAGCAATTAGCTGATTTTCGTGGTAAAGTGAATATTCTGTTCTTAAAAATATAGCCCAATGTCATCAACAAACTAATCTGTAGAAATACAGAGGCTACCAACTCAGTTCTACACTTTAAAACTTTGATTTAAAGTGTGATTTAAAGGCCATTAATGTCAGCGGAACACTTTCCACTGACTTCTAAAGGATTTTTCATCAGACCATTATAGACGTAACATTTCTGGTTCCGTGGAAGAAATAGAAGCCAGACATGAAAATTAAATCACTTAACTGTGGACTACAGACAGAAAAAAAATACATTCAGAATATTAAGATGAATCATACCTTTTCCTCTAAAGCATGTAGGAACACAAACAAGAAGCACAATACACTAACTTTCTAATAAATTACTTATTCAAGCACTAGTGTATGCTTAAGTGGCAAACATCAAGATATTTTCAGACAACTCCATCCTGTCATTTGGCACCTTGTTATCACAGCTGTCTTCTGCTTAATTCTAGTCACACCTCTCCTTCTTTGATAGTGTTCTTGTTGTAAAGTTACACTGTGGTTCTCACATAAGCTGATCTGTTTTTTTGCTTTACAGCTAGCCTGATCTGCTTTCTGTGTCATTACAGAAGAGCTCCATCAGAAATATGTGCTCAGTGGCAGTGGATAAACCGCGGGGTATTTGCAAGGCAGTTTTCATAAGGATGAGAAACAACAGGGCAAAAATAACTGCTGGAGGATTAAATGTAATGGCCATCTAACTACAGTTTTTCAGCCTATTATCAGTTCAGCTTGCTGATAAGAGTGACAGTATTATGAGGAATGGAAGCTAGTACCTCTGCATCTGGTTTTTATTCAAATTGAAAGCACGCAGATGAAAAATACCATACTCTAGACATCAGATTTTCCTCTGTTCTGAGAAAGATTCCGCAGCTCCTCTGGAGGGAATGGGTTTCTCAAAAACACTGGAGTTTGTCAGCCAGTACAGTAGCCATTTTCTTCTTGATCATAGGTGCTGGGAAGCTTTCACATCTGCTGTGTGGTCTGCTAGCCAACACAATATTAGTAAATGTTCTTTCATGTGAATTGCTAAAATAAGCAAAATAACAGCTTTTACTCACCTGCAATTTTAAAGAGGGGGGAAAAATTTTTTTGTAGAGATAAGGAGGGAGAGTAAGAATAAACTGACCCAGAACAAACTTCCCCCTGTCTCCATACTCTGCTATAATTCTCCAAAAACATCTAAGGAAAGTTGAAAGTTTCAAATAATCCCATAACTCCTAGGTCTGTGACTTTCACGAAAACAAAAAAAAACACTAAGATTTTGTTGAAAAGATCAGAATAGAAAGAAATACTGATCATGACAATTACACTGAAACGTTGTAGGAGACAGATGACATCTATGTAATTGAAAACTACTGCAAATGAGTGTTCAATTTATGGGCATTGAATACCATTCCCTACTAGAAAAAATTAATTTTGTTCAGTATACACAAGACTGAAAGGAGAAATATGAACCTTCAAATATGTAAAATAAAACAATATACTGTTTTTCATGTTTTCTAAGAACGGACAAAAAAATTATAGGATTACGTCAATGCAATGCAAAATTATTCTAAACTCACAGAATTTCCCAACTATTAGTTGTGCAAAGATTGCCTAGAGAGACTGTTGACTGAAGAATAGAAGAGGAATGTTAGTATAAGTAAAGAGGGAAACAGTTGAGGCAGAGGGATGGGCTAGATGACTGACATTCCTCTGAATTCTGCTGTTTCATGATTCACCAACCACCATTATTCATCAGTTATGAGTTACTCCAGGTTCAAATCTCTTTGAATGTCTGTCACCTCCTTAAGACTTACTAGGATATGGAGTATTACCATGAGATAGAAAATCTTTACCTCCACCAGTGGGACCCCAACTGTCATCTTTAATGGTAAACAACTCCTGGTGATTAGTCTGATCCTGAACAAATGACCAGACAAAGCATTTACAGTCATAGTAGACTATCCCTTCACCTGAAGGGTGTAAAACAGGAAGGACCATCAAGCTTAAACAGATTTATTGGAATGAACAACCACAGTTATTGTTCTGTCTGTGATGAAGATCAGGATAAAGTAATATTACTTTTCAGTGAAACCCCCACCACTTGATGGCTTGGGGAAGAGCAGAAGTGGAAACTTCTGAAGGGCAGGAAGCCATCTGTTTGTTACAGAGCTGGACTATAGCATAGATGGCCTTCTTCCTGTTCATTTCCATTGTCTTGACCAATAAATAAGTAAGCTTGAGCAATTAAACCACGAGGAGGAAAATTTGCTGACCAATGAACTGGATTTTTTTTCATTCCTGACCTTGCTGGGCCATTCCCCCAGTTTAGAGGATCATTAATCAACAAATCTTTTTCATTTTATCGTTGCTTGGAAAAGGTTCACACTTTGTATTAATGTCGTGCACATATAGTTCAGAAAGGCTTATTCAATGAATAAATATATACTTCAATAAATGGTTTACCAGTTGTTGCTGACCTTAGTCAACAGACTGCCTATATACCCTGCTTTCTCAGTTCTCACTATCACTTCTCATTTTGTATTCTGCTCTGTTACTTTTACACAGTGTTTACTATTAATAATAAATTTAACATTTTAAAATATTCCTGCATATACAATGTGACTGAGAAGACTGAAAATATTTTATTTTGAGACTCCTTCTGTTATCAGGAAACAAATAGCTTATTTTTTTCTCACTAGCTGAAGGGGAACAGTAGATACAGATGTAACCACTAGCAAACATATAATAGTCTCTTGGCTTTATTTCTGAAACTTCTCTATTAGAGCCCACTTAATTAGATGCATAAATCCTGTAAATGATGTCAATGTTCATAATTAAATGAGACAATCGCAAAATCAGCTGCAGTACAAAATGTAGATAAATGTGGAAAGGAACAATAAGGGATTGCTTTATTATAAATCTGCATGACTAACACTACCATAGTGATGTAGAAGAGAACCTATAACATCTGCTTCATACATATGAAAATTCAATTAATTTATCAGCCATGAATTAGTGTAGCACAAAAACCAACAATAAAAAATTTGACCTAATTATTTTAAGATTTTTCAGCAGGAATAGGTCATATTTCAGTACTATGAACTTGGTAGACTGATTTCTGTGATGCTTAAACAGCTTAATCCTGTAAAGTCTTTTAAAAATGCATCTTTCACGAATGGAAAGGGTACAAAAAGAATAAAGAGACAGATTTAAAATTTACTGCTGCTCAAAATAAAATCAAGTAACATAAAAATAAAAATACAACTTAACTGTAAATTGTAGCAATCGAAGCTCTATTAACTAGGATATTTTATATCAAATCAGAGTCCATATCCAAACCCAAGGTGCATCTCATTGTTTCTTTAGAAGAAATATCTATTTTCAAGAAATAAGCTGGATGGTTATGTCACTCCAGTAGTTTGGTGGAATAGGAGTTTAGAAAAAAAATTTGGCCAGGGAAGAATGTTTCCACCCTTCGTGCATTCAAAGCTTAAAGGGCTGACAGCAACATTGACTTTTCTTGGAAAATGCCTAAATACACATTTATTTGTATATTTACACATACATGAATAGACAGAGACATATATGCATATATATGTACATATACATATATATAAAAGACTATATCCCTCTTCTTTTGCTCCCTTTTGTGGCCAGCTTTAGACCACATTGACATCTAGTCAGGCTGCCATCCTTAGAGAATATACACCAGACAGATACTATCCTATCAGATCAGACGTAAATTTTAATATTTATCCCCAAATAAATCTTGATGACAGATGGACTGTTCTTTCAATGAATAATAATTAGGAGTTAGGTCCTCCAACTCAATTTGGCAGCCCTCTTACAAAAGCAAAGCTCAAAGTGTTTGGGCAGATGCTCAAGTCCACCACCATAAAGTCCCAGCTGAAGGACTGACTCCTTCATGGGTAACATCTTATAGTGCTCTGCATTTCAGTGCTTCAGAAATACACTGCTCCTGATGTCACATTCACTGCTGTGAGAAACACAAGAACTGAGCCCAGGGGCACAGCTAGACAATGCCCCATGTCCATATTCTCGACCTTGGCAGTAGTAGATAACAGCATCTTCTGCTGTTCCTTATAGGTTGCCAAATCCATTGTCAGTGCTTAACAAAGAATAATACTAATGGGGCATATCCAGAGAATTGACTTAGTGTTATCAAGCTGGATGGGAGGGTCCCAATAAAAGGATTTATCCCTAAAGTCCCTCAAGTAAAGCACCTCAGCAGAGACCTTCCTTTTGCACTAAAGGAACAGCTCAACATGGCCTTGATCCTTGATCAGGCACACAGAAGAGTATAAAAATTTTCTTCTCCTTCTCCTTCTCTTCCAAATATCGAGTAAAAGCTTAGGGGCAAGGGTTATTGTAGGCCTAATGGGTAGCAGGCAGCACACATCCTTGGACTTCAAAATTGTTGTAGAACTTAAAGCAGGCATGGCTATACCATAGCTGCTGAACCAGACTGTTGTTTGGCTTTGGAGAAGGGAGCTCACTGCCTTGGCTTTTCCCAAAGGTTTCCTGAACCATGTTAGATATGACAAACCCACATCTTGCACTTCACAACAAGTTGCCACGGCCTCTACAAACTCCTTTCTTTAGCTGCACTGATATTTTATTAATGTATATTACCAGCTGATTTCAGTTATAACAGCAAATTTAATACCACAGAATCATAGAATGGTTTAGTTTGGAAGGTACCTTAAAGTACCAAACCCCCGCCATGGGCAGGGACACCTTCCACTAGACCAGGTTGCTCAACCTCACCCAACCTGGCCATGAACAATTCCAGAATGGGACATCCGCAGCTTCTCTGCACAAACTGTTCCAGTGCCTCATCACCCTCAAAATAAAGAATTTCTTCCTAATACTTAATCTAAACCCACTCTCTTACCATTTAAAGCTATTCCCCCTCATCCTACTGCTACATGCCCTTGTAAAAAGTTCCTCTTCAGTTTTCTTGTATCCCTCTTCAGGTACTAAAAGGTACTTTAATGTCTCCCTAGGTCCTTCTCTTCTCCAGGCTGAACAACCCCAAGTCTCCCAAGTCGCAGCTTGAGACCAACCAAGCCTGTCTTGATAGGAGAGGTGCTCCAGCCCTCTCGCTATAGTTGTGGCTTCTCCTGGACTCACTCCAACAGGTCCATATCCTTCTTGTGTTGGGGGCCCCAAAGCTGGAAGAAGTATTTCAGGTACAGTCTTACCAGAACTCTCACAAGAGCAGAGTAGAGAGGCAGAATCACTTCCATTGACCTGCTGGCCACACTGCTTTTGATGCAGCCCAGGCCCACCTCTCAAGCCTATCCCGGTCTCTCTGGATGGCATCCCTTACCTCCAGCGTGTCAACTGCACCACATATGTCAGGTTAGAAAAACTCCTCTCTGAGGAATATAAGTGAACCTGGGATCACTACTGATTTTTAACAGTCTTTGTTTGTTTGTCTCTTCTTTTACCTGAAATTACATATGATGCTAATTGTTGACATGTGTAGCAATACACTGCTGTCACTCTTCCATCACTCAGCCCTCTTAAGTCTTGTATCCACTTTTTTCATTTTTAATTCACTGAAACCAGGAAATCCCTAAACCTTCCACCATGACTAGAAGCAACTACCCTGAGATCTGACTGACATCTTGGTGATATTCCTTTGACTGAGCGGACCTCCACTTGAAGCATCTAAAACTGAACCAGTAGCTCTTGGTAGGGGATAAAAAAAATGCAATTCTGTGCATCCTCATCATATTGTTTTCCTCTTCAGTTTTTAGTGTTTCAGTGTGGCATGTACTTAAACAGGCCTTAGAAAATGATTTCTTCAATTAAATCAGAAAAAAAAAAAGACAAAATTAACCCCCCCTTGAATTCAATGTTTTTTACTTCACTAGTAGGTTAATAAGACCAGACAGGAGAACTATGATATTTTTGTTCCAGACAGACTTTAAATTCACACCTCTTTATATTCTAAAATGTGTTCCCTTTGCCAATAAATATTCAAATAACCCTAATAGTGAAGTACTAGGTGTGCTGAGATTCAGAGCTAGTCAGAGTCCTTTGTATTTTCACCTTGCTAGGGTCTGGTTTCTCAATTTGATTACACTGCTGTAAATCACAGCTGTTCAGTAACGTCACACAGAAGCAGGATAGTCAAGAAAAGTACTGGAACCTATATAGGAACTGTTATGAACCTTTGGTACCAAACCTACAAGGCCCCATGTGCCCTCAAAATCCTGGATTTGACTGGGTTTTGCAAGTATTTTTACGCTCTCAGTGTGTTTGAGCTTTATGGGTGCATTTTTTTGGCTACTGAATAATCCCAGATTTTTACAGAAGAGTGTCAAGCAGCCTTGGCATGGCAGATTAAGAATCAGCCTCCAGTCAGGTAACAGAAGTTGTAAGATTCATAAAACCCAAGACACTGTGTTGCTACTGTATTGTAGGGATATATTTCAGGATTAATTAGACACTTTTCAGCTTGTTCTTTTTTCATATTCATTCTATGGCAATGGAGTTTATTTAGGAAAGAGCCACTTAAATTAATTAGAAGTCCAAAGCTCTCTCTGTCTGGCTCAATGATATCTTCTGTGGTCAGGGTTTACCTATTTCTATTGTCCATCTGGTAGCAGTCTTGAGGGAAGCGCTCCAATCCTTGGACAGTCTTTGAACAGCAACTGGCATGGTGACAGCACAGCTGAAATTTCCACAATTCACACTCTATGGCTATCCAGAAACAGCATCGTTTTCACACTGTAGCTTCAGCTTTTCCATCTCACTGAATCTTCAGGAGCACCTTTCTTACAAAATATATAAAATATCTGTGGGGTCAATACTGGGCATTAAGTTCTATAGCCAAGAAGTACAAAGCCTTACTGGGTTTGGGGGCCACTGAAACCATCAATCTCTCCATAGGCACTTGACATCACATTCTCCAGGACTCTTCTTTGGGTGGTTTTCCACTTCAGAATCAGATTTTCCTGGAAAAAATGGCTTGCTAGCCAGTGTATTGATAACGTGTTGAACTACCACTATCAGCATCTTTATAAATACTCGTATGCATTTCTATATTGGCATTCAAGAGACCTCATCTAATGTAGCAGGAAAGTAAGGAAAATAAGCTTTATCTTTCAAAGTTTATCAACCCAAAACAAAACAAAAGAGAAGTGGATCCAGTTAGGAAAGCACAAAGAGACCATGAGCTTCTGTTTCTTCTCATTCAGTTCCATTTCAACTAGCAAACTTAACAACGAAGTAGTTAAATAGTCTGGATTAAACATTTATTTTATAGTGTTTGCTTTTTCACACATAAATTAAATTTTCTTGTTTAATCTCCACTTTTCTTATAATTATCTCTCTCCACACACACTGTTGGCTCACAGCTAGCATATCTCTTCAAGCAAGATGATTAGGAAGCGTCTGTTGTTGTTGGGCTTTCTTTTTTTTTCTTTAATTTTTTCTCCTGGAGATGATAATACTATTCACTTGCTATGTAGAAGTGGTTATAACAATACATATAAAAAGCAAAAATAGACCAATAATCTATTGGTCTCCTAGAGCAGGACACAAATTTTTATATGACATTTTTAAAGATACTTTAAAATAAAAATTCCTGTAGTAGGTCTTCTACCTTGACACATATGATTGTTTTTGCAGCTTAAACACTGATCTTTTGTGTGTATGTGTAGGTAATGTTTAAGAACTATCTGGTAGGACTTACAAAGAAGCACAACCTTATTCCCTGTGCATTTTAAAAGTGAGGCTATGAAAATGGGTAAAAAATGAGGAAATTCAGGCTAAAGGATATAAATAACATAGGCTACATGGCTAACAGAAAAGAACCACAGGGATGGATCCTAAAATTTCAGTTGCATAAATGGCAAATACAACTTTGCTCCTCTAATGAAAGATAGTCTTCAGCCCTAGATTGAACTTTGAAAAGCCTTCCAACCTTCCTGAAGCATTTCCTTTTATATATAGGAACACATGTACAGGTGTAAATATATATAATATCAACATATAGAAACAGCAATGCAAAGCATTTGCATCACTGCCTTCTACTAGGAAGCGTTAGATCCACCCACATGTTGCATATGCACTGTTGCACATAAACCAAGCTCTCCCTTTGCTGTTGGTGTTAAGTTTTATGTGATCACGTCCTTTAGGAAAGAGATAGCCTTAAAATCCTTAAGTGCACAGAGGTATAGATCGACAGACGGCTACATCCATCCATGCATGCTCTCGAAAGTATACATGCTTTTCTGCAAGGATGTGTACCTCTAAAATTTGTTTTTAAGGACATTGTCCAAATGCTGCTTAAACACAAACAAGTTTGGGGCATCACCCACCTCTCTGGGAAGCTTGCTCCATAATATAATAATAACATTATGTTAAAGCATGATAATATGCTTTAATCTTTGATTAGCCCTACAGTGGTCAGGCAGTTGGACTAGATGACTAGTTTAGGTCGCTTCTAACTGAAATATTCTATTCTATTCTATTCTATTCTACTCTATTCTATTCCATTCCATTCCATCTCATTCATTCCATTCTATTCTACTCTACATAGCCTGTGAAATTTTCCCTCAGTCTGAATACACAGTAGAGACAATACAATACACAGAAGAAAATTAAATAGTATATAAACTACTGTGTCTATATCAGCATGAAATTCAATCCTGATGTGTTTATTCATTTCAAAAATATGGCTTTGAATTGACTTTCCTTCATATACATCACAAACAAGTGCTTCTCACTTGCATTTGTGTTCTGGTCTCACAGCTCATCAGAGCGTTTGGCTATCATTTGGCTCAAAGCATCTCCAGCCTTGCCAATTAATTGATGAAGAACCATTATGAGACAAATATATCACCTGCATTTTAACAGCTTGAATGGAAGATTACTGAAGTAAGAACTGGCAACATCAAAACCATTAATAAATTATGGGCTGTGAGTAGCAAATTACAAATTGCTGTACCTAGTTCCCAAAATAAATTTGATCTTGAAGGTAGTTCTAGCACTCATGATGACATAGATGAATGATGCTGATTAAAAAGAAGTGAAGAAAAGATTATCACTTCAGTATAGAAACCACTGGCATCATTATCGGTTTCATCTATATAAAAAGTGTTAAATTTTTCAGTGGTTTCCTAGCCTTGCTGTGAAATTGCAGGTGTCGCTGTATACTGATAGGCAAAACAGTGGGAACAAAAGTGAGTTAGATCATAAACAAAAGTCCACAAATCAGAAGAAACATTATAGTCCTGTGGCTTCAAAATGGGCTTTTTGTGGGCTTCTTTTTGTGAATGAAATATTTTCATTGCTTCTGCTGGTGATGAGATGTTCCTTACAACATGAACAGACACAATTGTTTTGAAGGAGCCAATATTTAGTTAATAAGTAAAGATGTAAATTATCAAGAGTGCTTAATGTTGTTATCACAACCCAAAGACATGAATAAGCTTCCTAGAGAGGTAATGAATAGGACACAAGGTTCAGAAGTCCTGTGTCTCTCTCTTTCTGCCACATATTTTCAGGGAGACTGTAGATCAGCCTTTTTCCATCTGTCTACTTGTCTTTCCTCTCCCACTCTGTCTTCTTGTCAATTTAAAATTTAAACTCATTGCAGAAAGACTAGCTCTCACTATGTGGTTTGTACAGTCCCTCACACAATTGCACCAGTGTAATGCAAACTGTAGTATTAAATATTCATACAAAAGCTTCATAGTGTGACTGCATGAAATCAGAACAATCAGGGAACAGGCATAAAGCCGAGCACCGAGGTAAGATGAAGCACAGAGATTTTTATTACAATTGAAGCCTCATTACAGAGAGTGTGCTGACATAAGCTGTGTTTTCATTGTCACGAGCTCAATTTCATAACCATGTATTAGAGTTATGAGTTCTCCTAGAAAGCCATAATGTTTTCACTTTTGGCTGTGCAATCACATATTGTTAGCTTAAGACATTTAAATTTTATAAATGGCTCTATAATATGTGGCCTTTTCAGCTATAAAATTGTTCCTTAAAAAATAATCTGAGGCATTGGTCAACACAGTCAATGTCACCTAACAGCAAATAAATTTTGGCGATAAATTAGAAGTTAACTATATAACTGTGAGCAATTCCTTCAACAAATAATTAGTCATATATTTTCTTTCTGTCCAATAAAAACACCACTAAAATGCTGTGAAGTGTTCCTGTTCCTATCTGTTGCTTTGCTTCAGAAGTGGTAAAGTATGTATCTAATGAAATATTTCCAGCAGTCTGCAGGACTTTGCGCTGGAATGCCTGGATTGATGCAGCCTGTTTAGGAAAATTTGCCTTATTCTATAATCCAGATTAAGAGACCCACATTTGAATGGTTTGATAACACAAAAAACCACTGAGTAAAATCAAATTCACACTCAATAAAGAGTGGATTTTGGCCCTTTGTTGAATGATTGAGCTTGTCTCTGGCTATATTATCTGTCTATTTAGACTGTAAAATGTTCAAGGTAGCTTTTATCTCCCATTCATCATGAAGCATACTTTTTCTGTAAATTATATCTGTAGAGGCTCATTCTTCCTTGATACTTCCTTACTAAAACTGTTTCTTCTTAGACAAAGAAAATAAGGCTGTATGTCCATCATAATGAATTTATATGCAGTAGAGTTTATATAAACATATTTTTATCACAGTGGGTATAAATTGAAATCTCGGAGATTCTATTTTGTGTTAACATTTTGCACTTTAAAGCTTTAGACCACAGGACTCCAGCATGCTCTCTAAGGGCAGATTTTGGACAGAAAATGACCAATCACCTGAAAGAAGAGTGGGCAACAGTCTTAACCCAAAATTCAGCATTTAGAAATAAGCATAATTTTAAGAGATCACAGCACGTCGTTACATCTTCATGATTCTTACCTTCTGGAATTTGATGGGAAAGCAGACCCGCAGGTGGCACACTGACCGCAGAGCCTCATGGGTGCAGCTGCGAGATGGGAACCAAAGCATGGCAGGGACAGTGCCATTGTGTTGCCACCAGCATTACCAGGAAGGGATAAAAATCACCTAAACCCCCTCATCCATTTCATAATCATGCATCGAATTTTATAGCTTTAAAAAATCTTGCCCACTGTAGGTGTAAAACTTAAGCAGCACTCACTAGCATCCTCAAAACTCACCTTTGTGATAGCTCATGAGATCTTCATCTCTCCCACCCCAGTTCAGAGCAACTGAAAAGGGTGCTGATGTGAACTCACATGCTGTGGCTTCCCCAGAGCTGGCTTTTCTGACCTTGGACTAAAGCTCCACAATACCAAAAGCTTTACCAGCTCCAGACTGCAGCTGTTTCACACCAAAATCCAAATTACATACCAAATATATTTTTCTCCAAGATATAAATGCACAGATACATACATCTTTGTGAGAGAGCCCCTTACTGGTGATCAGAGAGGAGAGATCATTCATTACTTCAACATCCAAAAAAAAAAAAAAAAGGGATGCGCTGAGCAGGGCAAGGATATTTTTGTGGTAGACCTTCATAGACAAAATGTCACAGTGGCCAGAGAGGAGAGAAAGCAGAGGTTGGGTGTGGGTGGCAAGCATGTTCCAGCTTTGCTGTTGGGCTGCATATTGGCACAATGCTGTGTGGCATGTCTCATTCCCCTGCTACCCATAGAAAGAAAATCTGGGCATATGGTGCATTCAGGAAAGCCCTGAACTGGATCCAGGAAAGTCAACAAGTCTTGACACAGAGAGAGATCTGAGCTGGCTGATATCCTGATCCTGTGGGCTTGGACAACATTCTGGCAGCATACAGAGCTAGGATACTCCTGCATTGATATCTTTAGGACTTTGAACTGGTTGTACCAAAAGAAAAAAAAACCCGCAATTTTTTTTTGAATTATTTTACTCTCAGCAACTGTTGTTCTTACAGCTGACTTTTGATTCAACAGCAACATGGGCATATTTCTTTAATAGGAAAGGTTGTTTTTTTCCCCTGAGAACTTCATGTTCTGAATGAGTTTATTCATGAACTGTGGAAACATCATTAACATTCACCGAGCAAAAGAACAGCTTTTACTGCATCCACATTCATTGGATGTCTCACTTGATCCCATATGTTGCCCATCACATTGAGCACTCATTCCCCTGGACCGTTTACTTTCAGTAAACAGAGAGCAGGTTCTGGGAAGTACGACAATGTATCTTGGGAAAGCAAACAGTTTTTAGCTGCAAGAGAAATACAACACAAATGTTTTGAGTGATGAAACGGAGACAGGACATTTTCAACATGCTTCAGCTGAATTCCTGCAACACTGGCACTGACCTATCAGGAGTTACAGCAGGGTTTAACCATGCGGGGAAGTGCCTGTGGCATAGCTCAGACCTGTAAATCCCGGAGTGAGGTTTTTAACCCACGCTGTGTAACTCTCCCTTCTGATTCAAATGTGAATTTCCCATCCGAAATACTGAAGGAAGGAAAGAACAAAAAACGAGCACAAAAACAAAAAAGCTCACAATACTCTGAGGTTGTTTAAGATTTTTTTCCCACATTAACCCGTGCATCAGAGCGATTCTTGAGGACTGCTGCTACATTTATGTTTTTGATAATTCTTGTACAAGACATATTTCTTTCTATTGCATTTGTACAATAGGAGTTCATTAAACACACACCAAGGGCAATTAGACATTATTGCAACTATCATATTTATTAGTAGTTATTAGAATCAATCCATTTCACTACTCGTCATAAGCTTCTTACACTGACCTGGCAGTCAAAAAAGAATTGCAAATTTAAGGGAGGATTTCTCCTTCAGAGTCAGAGCCATGAGGATTATTTCCCGTCTTTCTTTCCTCTATTTCCAAGTCTTACTATTTGTGTATTTATGACATTCAACCAAAACCAACTCTCTGGATTTCCAGGTTTTTATTCGTTGTTCTGATGAAGCAAATACATTTTTATTTTGTCTTTCCTTGCTCTGAAAAGTGTGTTAGTTAACCATCTTTAAGATATTTCCAGTTTTATAGCAATCTTAAATGAACCATGTCTGTAGACAGGCACAGTAACAGAGGAGCAACCTGCAAGGTAGACAGATATATCACTGTTTCTGACTGTGGTATTACCCAAATGTTTCTAGATCGCCTATTTTCATTCCCCTTATCCATAGCAAACAGGAAAAAAATACCAAAACCAGACATAAAATAAAACACCCTACAAAGAGCACTCAGATAAGTCATGATGGGCCAAATCTTTAAAAAAGAAAATTGGCATTCTAGTGATTCTGATTGATGCACCAACATAAGCGTCTACAGCCCTTCATGTCTTCTACTTGAGTTCACTGTGACAGCTTTCCAAACATGGCTTAATCATTGCAAGAAGATCACAAAAACTAAATGGGATGGGCAAGAAACAAGAATGCTATATGTAAGGTGTCTTGACGAAATGAACTGTAAGATTTTTTGAATGAGTATCTAAAGTAAATATAGTTCTTAAGATTCTTTGCACAAATTAATAATAAATCTGCTCTGAGTTATAATTTTTAATTGGGAAGGGGGAATTTAAAAAAAGAAAAATCAACTTGAACCATGCTGTACTATCTATTCTTTTGAGGAAAACCAGCTGCAATAATGGAAGGGATCAGATAAAGACATATAAAAGCAGGAAGAGTGCAACCTGATAAGCACCTTCAAAGCCTGTGGATAGTAGCCAAACTGAAGTCAAGGAGCAAATACATCAGTTGATGATTAATTACATTTAAAAAATCTTCTTAGTGACATTTCCCATTTTCCATAGTTTTATATTCTGTTCCTATGGCCTGTGGAAAATAACCTGTGACCAGAGCCAGTCACCAGCATCGTGTTGGCTTTCCAGGACAGGAGACAGAGTACCCAACACTATGTGACTCCTGGGTACTAGCAGCTCATGTCCAAAAAGCTATCTTACCAAAAAGGAATCTCCTACTGGGTCCCAGTTATATGCTTGACCTCAGTATCCCGTTTATAACTTCCTTCCTTTCTCCAGAATGGTGCAAGGCTGTGCTGTACTAAGCTTGTGTCCTGTTCTTTCTTTTTTTTTTTTTTTTTTGATAGATAGCTGACAGCTGGTGTTGCTCACTGCCAGTAGATAGTAGAGAGCATGCTGGCTCACCAGTCAGCTCTTTGTCAAGCATGAAAATCAATCACCTTAACAAAAGTATTTGTCACTTGAGCTTTTTTTTCAGTTGCAGCTGTTCAGATGTTTTCATAGCTTCTAAAGGCCAAGGTTTCCATAGCTTCAAGGATCCTTTAGGATGGGTCTACAATAACTATGTTTTTAGAAGCACTTTAGTCTCTGAGTTGTCAGTCTAAGGGAAGAAACAAAAGCATGAGGGAAATGGGAGCACCAGATGGAGAGATCGCTTGCAGAGTGAGAAACAGAGCTTGACCTTCCCAGACTGAGCTTGGTACCCTGTTCCACCAAGCATCATGCATTTTGGCAGCTAAAAACCCATCAGTGAATTAAGGAAGGGGCTGTGGTTACCAGGAACAGGAAGACAACCATGGAGCTTAATGAAGCAGGGAGAAAACACAGGGTCCCTTGTACAGGAAACTGTTTCCCCTCAGTGGGGTGAGAGATCCCGGTGGGAAGGGGGTCAGGTGGAGGACTTTGGTGCATGTGGACGGGAGCAACTGACATCCTCCAGGAGAGCACCCGGAGGAGATGAGTGATTGGCTTGTCCTTGAGAACTGCTATCTACACGCTTGTCCCTTGAGCTCCCTGATAGATTTGGTTTTGAGGTATTGTTACCAGCCCTTTGGATGAGGTTTCTGTCTGGTTTATAACTCTATTTAGTATCAACTAACTCAATATGTCTTTTATATCTATAGTGATAAAATTAACTGTTATAAATTTATCGAAAAGGTGACACTTCTCAGACATTCCTACCTATGTAAAGAAACTGCTTTATTATAGCTACTGCAGCTACTGCAGCTGATCCACCTTTAAACACAGCAACATTTGCTTTGTTTACTCCTACAGAGGAAACATATGAAGCTGATAGAAACAGTACAACTGAAACCTTCACAAACTTGTGGTCATTACAGACAGGTTTCACCGCAGATCCAGCAATACATGTCTCATCATCTGCAGCCTCAAGGAGATCAGGTTCAGCCCTTCAACTGTTTCTCTATCCCAGGACCAGGTGAACATCCACCTAACATAGCTGGTCTGCAGCCACTTTAACTCCTCTGTCACTTAACCACTCCTTCCCTCATTATAGCAGTGATATTAGTGGGTTTATACTCCAGTACTGAATCGTTGCAGATTGACTTTCCAAAATGGTCACCATCCTCATATCATATGCCTAAAGTCAGTTTGGAGACTTCCAATAGAACTGTATATTTTTTAATGTTTCTTTACACCTTAAAGATGACGGTCAAAAAATATACCTACAAATTCCCCCCTCTTTCTTCACACCATGCTTAGCAAGAGGAAACATATGCATTTTTCCAGCCTACAATCTCCACTTTTCCTTTACAGTGGGGTAGGAAGCCTGGAAGCAATGTCATTGGCAGCACTGCTGAGGAGCAGAGACATCATACCCATCCCCAGGACAGGAGCCAGTACAGGCTCCACCATTTGGTGGAGCTGCACAAGGCAGACAGGTGGAGCCTGAGTCCCCACAGACACTCAAATTTGTCAATTCATAAAATGACGGGAAAACTTCAGACATATGTGAAGAGTGAGAGACAAGCTGACATCTTCCAATATCGAGACTGGGAAACCAAACCCATGCACAAATAACTAGCCAGAGTAAACAGCTTTATATCACATTCTCCTTTCAATGAACATGGTTGTGCAGAAACTCTTACCTACACATGCCTCAGGATCTTTTCTGAAACTCAGTTCCTGAACAGCATGACTTTTTATTCTAGTAGGCGAGACAAGTTGCCAGTGATTTCTAAGGAGGAACTTTAAATCCTCTGTGTATTAAATGTTTGTTTTTCTCACTCTTGCTTGCTGTCACTATATTGTATATTTCTTTCACAGATAGACCACTTTATCTCTCATATTGTTTTATTTTGGAACTACTTATTGTACTGATGTTTGTAATTTCAGGTAAAGTTCTCTTTAACCTATCCTTTGACAGTTTGGCTTTCTCTGTGGTATATGAGAAGCTCTACGAATATTTATTTTCCCAACTCATATCTGCAGTGAGCTGTGACATTAAATATATGAATTGCGAAGAAGCCAAGAGACCTTGTCTACCTAGCAGAAAGCCAGCAGTGCCCAAACTCCTTGCCATGGCATATATCAGCCTAAATTTCTTGCCATGATGAGTGGTTTAGGAGTGGTGCTCCCCAGTTCAGTTCCCCAATCAAGACTTTCCCAAATCAGACACTGCTCGCTCACTCCCCCATTACCCTCCCGCTTCCCACTCTGGAGAGATGGGGATGAGAACTGGAGGCAATAAATATGAAAATCATGGATCAACATAAGAACAATTTCCTGGAAACAGCAACAATACTAATAACAGAAGTATGCAGAGAGGGTGATTTACATGCAAAAATGGTCACTGCAGACCCTGAGACAGTGAACAATGGTGGACAATGCCACCATGTTTTATAACCAGAAGCCACACTCTTCTTCTTGGAAGCCAGAGAGAGTCACGGTCCCCTGCCCCTGGCAATTACATGAGGTGTTACCAAAAAACACTAAGGTCCTGTCCAAAACTAGGACAATGAGACAATGAGTGATCTGATAACACGTGTGTAGAGTGAGAAGCTGATCTCAGTATGCACAACAGTTCATTTTCTTCCCCAAAAGCTTTGGATAGACATAAAAAAAAAACTTTTGGGAGATTTTTACAAGGAAATCAGTAGTAGACCAGAGGCCAGAAGAACCTTCTTGGTAGGTCAGACATCCACCACCTGTTATAGATGAGACATTTAATGCATGTAAAGGTTACATGCTATTTATTTGCATGACCAAGTGCAAAGCCTAGTCACACAATGAGAGACTTATGTAGCTGTAAGACTTAGAAGTTTGTAATAAGACAAGATCATTCAGCAAGAAGAGCATCAAGGTCAATAAACAGCTCACTGTATTCTCACAACCAGTTTCTGTAAAAGTACAGATCAAACCCTTCATTGCCAGCACTGCGGAGAAGACATGGTCATACTCTGCTTTCCTTCCAGACAACACTGTAGAGCGTCAACAGGCAGACTAATATTCTCTGTTCCTTTTCAAGGAAGTATGCCATTGTCCTGCCAATTAATACAGTGTAACCATCTACAGAAAACTGCAATGGTCAGAGCAAAGACTATTCAAGCTGCTTACAACACAGTTCTCTAAGCCGCTGATAAAAATAATACCTGACATTGAGGATCATGGAAAAAATCCAGAGTAGTGTCTATCTGTGTATTTTCAAAGCTTCAGGTCCTTTCCCTTTCTCCAATAAAGTTGCTTTCATGAAACTATAGAATCTCCAAACTGATTGCTTTGGAGTGAAGGCAATAGAGAGGATATCCACAGATTAGTTTAACGTTGATCCAGTCTCTTTCTCAGCCCAACATGTAACCAAGTATTGTATAGAAAGAACTGTACTGAAATAGAAATTCAGCTTAAGGATTCTGAAATGCTAAATCAGAGCATTTAGTATATAGTAATATACTATATAGTAATTGATATTTTAACTTATAATAATTGATATTTCAAACTGAATGGAAAACCATCATGGAAAGAAGAGTTCAAAGGTTGAAACTAAAACAGCTGTTTCTTTCCTGTTAAAGTAATATGGCTAATGCTGAAATCACTGACTTAGTGATCAACTTCTCTGTTATCCATTAAGTTGTCCATGAATATGAAGGGAAGTTTATTTAGAATCACAGAATTTTGCTATACTTTTTTCTCTCTCCCTGTTTTTAAAGCTGCTTACAGTAGGAATACATAATATGAGGAAATAGATGCATTCTGAGGCTATATTCTGTATTTTATTGACACTGACAGTATGACGGTCTCAAAGCATTCTTATTGAAACCATTGTGATCACTCCTAAATAAAGAGATAGTGGTGAAAGAAAAAATCAAACTTCGTCTCATTAAAATGAAAAGAAAACATGAATATAATTTTTATGACTTCCTGTTGTTTGAGTTTTATTATTATACTCTTAATATAAAATTCTGAGAAGCTACTTAGGTTTTAAGATAGCTGTGAAGACCATCAAAATTACAAATAATAAGAAAAGGTAAGAAAGGGAGCTATTAAAATATAAGAATATTGAAATCTATATCAATTGACAGGGTCCTCAGAGCACAGAATACATGGATCATTACATATTTCAATTCAAATTCCAAGGTTGAGATGCTTAATTCTTTTTTAATAGGCTCCAAGTAATAACATATCTTTAATCAAAGTACCTCAATATTGCACATTATAGTGTAATAATATTTGGGTTTAAAGACTCAATTCCAAATAAATTAACAAAATGCAGACACATTAAACAAGTTTAGGAAGAAATCCTTTAGAACCTCTTTTTATTTCCTAGTTCTACAAAAAAAAAAAATGCCTTTGCAAATGAACCGATATGCTTCACAAAGAGCTACATTTCATCTTTCACAGTAATGGAACTGGGATAGTGATGTAGAATATTGGAGTTTTGACTTCCTCTCCAACACAATGACAATTAGCATTTTACATAAGATCAGACAGCATTTTACACAAGATCAGATAGATTCTGCAGTCTTGGAAAACAGTGATCATTATCTCTTTATGGACAGACTATATTAATATTATGGAAAATCTGATAATCACAGTTGCTACATAATTACTCTGCTGCCCATTTATCAGTACACTACAACAGACCCAGAGCTTTTCCAAAATCTTCTTTTCCAAGATACCATTATCAGGACTTGAGAAAATCAAGAATCAACACAGAATCCCAGCACACAGCCAGAGACTTCATCAAAACACAGAAAGAAAGACAAAACAAAACAAAACCAAAACCAATCAACCCTGGCATTTAGGTAGCAAGGTTTTCCAGAATTTACTGAGCAGACCTAGTATTCTTGGATCTGTTTGAACTGAGTCAAGGCAGAAAGTTAAATGTCTTCACTACCCTCCACCAGACTTCTTGCAGCGCAGAAATAAACACTTCAGGCAGCTAAAATGGGGATTTAATCAAGTACAATGTATAAGCATCATTTACAGTAACACCCTGGCTCTTAGCTATCTTTCTTAACGCTATCTCCAAAACAGTTGTCTTTCATAGGAAGGCTGTGAAAAAACAAACAAACAAAAAAATGTTCTTTGATTTATAACAACTTTCAAAAAGATAGAACTTTTTTTTCAGTCAAACTCCAGAACCTTCTTTGTTTTTAATAAAGACAACATTGAGACTCTCCATGCCTTCTGAGCAAAAACAGAAAGAATAATTAAAATTTACAAAAAAAGTCCTCAATATCATCTAAATTTAGAGTATCACATTGCTATCTCACTCACATACTTTATTTCTCACCTGTTAAATTATACTTGCTGGGAACACAGCCAAGGAACAACTGCTGGCATTGTCACTCTATGTAAGGAACAACATTACAGATATTACTTAGAGAACATGATGGGTTGTGGGCTGTTTTTAAAACTTGGAATGGAAAAATATCTTAGGAGGTATTAAAGAGAAGACAAATTAGTTAAGAATTTAATCCTCTGCTTTGTTCTTTGCAATGGTTAAATCTAGTAATTGTGAAGAATTGTTATGGATGTTCGATACCTTGCTCAAGAAAATATCTTTCAAAATATATCTCCCGCCCCTCCAAACCACTGAGTGTTATAAACACATCTCAAGGATATGTGGCAGGAAAAAGGGGAAAGACTAAACATTTTCCAATACAGAACTAATTCTTTGAACATGGTGCAAAGAACTAATTTAATTAACAGTTTCCTAAATATTACATGTCTGGAAGTAGAAAAGAAAGCCCATGATTTCACTTGTGATTCAACCTCTTTCTGTTCTTCAAATGACATAGACAATGACAAGAGGGATGAAATGGCTTGCCTGT
Organism: Corapipo altera; assembly: GCF_003945725.1. Classification (NCBI taxonomy): domain Eukaryota; kingdom Metazoa; phylum Chordata; class Aves; order Passeriformes; family Pipridae; genus Corapipo; species Corapipo altera. Next base: position 81,776,211 of record NW_020884872.1, on the reverse strand, counting down.
TCTTCCCAGGCAGGAGGAGCTGTAGGGGAAAGGGAGCAGACTGCACCGGTGTTGCAGACACAACCCACCCGTGGCTGTTCTGAGAGGTCACCAATGATCTCATTGTGTTGAAGCAAGAAACAAATATTGTGACTAAACTTCCACTGTTTCTGTACTTCACCTTCCGTGCACTTTTTATATTTACAGAAATTTTATATTTATTTACTCTAATGCCAAAGATTCTTAAATATTTCCTAATAATTTTTTTGGCAATAAACTGTCACAAAATTAAAAGAGTTACAAACAAGCTTCATATTATTATTTTTTCAGTAAGGATCATCTCTGTAGTTTTATCTAGCAAGTGTTTGACAATTTCCAGTGTAGAGTATGCTTGGGTTATGCTTGGTCTATGTTACTTTTCAGCTCTTGACACACATTGAGCTTTTAGGACCTGAAGATACTGAATTGCAAAGGATGCTCCCAGTTAATACAGGCTTTTACACTGCATTGAACTGTTTGGGATGAATGCACATGTGCACTGTCACTGCACATGAAATGGTCATATATATGCAAATCCTGCATCTCTAAACCTTCAGTTTGAAAACACAGCTAATCTCGTCAGTAACAACAGCTATATACCATATAGCACTCTCAGAAACAGTAAGTGCAAGAACCTAGTATAATAATGCTGGCCATGAAATTAGAGAAAACAAAGAGAAATCAGAGAAACTTTTCAAGACAATTATTTTAAATACATATCCTTCCCCTTTGTTTATTAAGATGTAATATGTAATTGTTAACATTACATATATAAAACTAAAAATATTAATCCAGCTGTCAGCATTATATTGGAGTTGTCTTTCAGATTTCTCAAAATGCTTAGGTAAGTCTCTCAGTTGCGCAGAAATTAAAATTTTGTAATTTTTTTAATGTCTAGTGCATTTCTTATGGCTATAAATACAGTTGCACTGTGAATGGCATTGTTTCATTTTTGAATACAATACTCAGTAACCACTTGCAAATGGCTCTGCTTCTAGGCACTTAGACACTCAGATGTTCTGTAAAGATTGTTTGTCAAAGATAAGTACTCTTTAAGGTTGTAAACAAGATTCAGATATAACACAAATGGATTGCTGTTACAAATACCTTGTCTTTGGTGAATTCTTGGAACCATTAAAGTTGCTGGGAATTTTGCCATTGACCTCTCAGGGGCCAGTATTTCAACTATTTGTTCTGTTTTAGTGCAGAACCAGTGGGAACTTCAGAACATCTCCCAGTGAAAAAGAGATCTAATGCTTAAGGCACAGATCCCCACTCAAAAATCCTCCTGCAAGGAACAACACTGCATCATCTGTATCCCCGATGGAATGGCTATGAAGGCTGAACATCAGTTCTCAGATTAGTAAGTCCCCTTCCTGCAGCATCCCTAGCTGGAGATGGTTGAAGAAGGACAAAGCTACCCCCAGTTTCACAAAATCACAGAATGGTAGAAGTGGGAAGGCACCTCTGGAGATCACCTAATCCATCTCTCTGCTCGAAGCAGAGTCAGTGAAAGCAGGCTGCTCAGGTCTGTGTCCATCTGGGTTTTTTAATATCTCAAATGGAGGAAAAAACCTCTCTGGGCAACTTGTGCCAGTGTTTCACCACTCTCATAGTGAAAATTTTTTTTCTCACATTTAAAACAGAATTTCATTTATTTCAGTTGATGCCCATTGCCTCTTGTCCTCTCACTGGGCACTACTGAGAAAAGTCCAAGTCCGTCATTTAATCTCCTCCATCAAATACTTATAGACAGACAAAATTCCTCTGCACCTTCTCCTTGTTGATCAGCCCCAGCTCTCTCAGCCTCTCCCTGTGAAGTCCTGATTCAGAAAGCAGTCAAGTATGTGCTTATTACATCTTTGTGTTGAAAGGTCACCATATTTCATGGGGGCCTGCAGAGATGCTGAAATCCTATCCTAATTCAGAAAAAAATATTTCCAATATATCAAAATTGTCTGAAAAGAGAAATCTATGGGCTCCCTATCTAATCTCTGCAGCTTCTCAGCAGCAAAGCAAGGAAGTCCTAAAATCCCCAGCCTCACAGCCTAGGGATCTATGGAGTCTGCAGCAGGCCATCTGGAGAGATGACCTTTGGTCAGGACTAGAGACACCCCTTGTATGCAGCTCTACAACAGCCTAACTTCCATTTCATACATTTGAGGCAATACAGTTTCATTGCATGGCTTATTTATTTCAAATACAATAATTTCCTTGGAAGTCAAAAAATAAATAAATTTTCCCCAAGAGATTTATTTAAATTAAACCATTTCCTGTAGAACAGAACTTTAAATTAGAAAACTAATTCACACACCAACATAAAGTTGACATTTCATTTTAATTAGGAAGACTACCATACAAACACTCGTTGTTAATATCAAACCAAGTCAGACTCCAAACTGATGGCAATAAAGAAATTAAAATTAGGTGCACAGATGACACACTGAGTTAAAATTTGGATTGCTTTTCACTAATTCTGATAGGCAAGATTCATCCCATTAGGGAAGATCAATAAATGGTTCATATATCACCATGCACCACGAGAGGCCTTGTTTCACTCAGTGGGCAGGGCCCTCTTACTAAAATTCAAAAATGTGAGCTCTTGAATGAGTATTACTAAGGTGGTAAAACTCTGTGATAGTGCTTTACATTTCTACATGGGAAAATTATATTCTTATTCTCATAAATTATTCTGTGACCTATATATTACAAGTTTTAAAAAAAACCCACCCAGTACCATAAATGGAAAGTCAGAAGTGGATATGTTCTCTGCTGAGCTCATGTAGCAGAACAGATTTCCTTCATTTAAAACAATTCAATTTACACTTACTTCAGACAGGAACTCCTTGTGTCATATTAACAAGCTGAAAATGATCTGTATAGATGTGTCCAGCAACATGATACTTTATCAAAACAAGAGGAATAAGGTTTCTTTGAATACAACTCGATTAAAAAAGCAAATTGCGTCAGAAATAGCACAGTGTCATTAATCCAACTTTGGTGGTTCCTGGACCAAAATATTTAGAGGATTGGAGTGTGTGTAAAGAGCATCAGCAAAAACTGTTGTCAGGCATGTACTTGGAATTCAAGCCCCCTTCTAACCAGCCCATTCACAAATTTAACCTTTAACCACATAGTCTATATTCCTCATATAGTCCCTTTAGAGAGGCAGGCACTTCTTAAACGGTGCTTCATCCCCCCCTTGAACACCATTCTCAAAATGCTATTTGGTGCCTGGGTTTTCCCATGGCCAGGAGAGCAGCTAGGACTGGAAGGAGAGCAGGTTTGATCTCACCCATCATTACACTGGCCACAGAGCTGCATCACCACACAGAGGGAAACATTTTGTGCTGGTCTAATAAGTGATTGAAAAACATACATTGAGGACACCATGACACCAGGTCATGATTCCTTTACCCAAATTGGTCAGATCAGTGTTCATGGTGCTACGTTTCTGATTTGCAGTCTACAGTTCAGCTCTGGATAAGACTCTAAACCAAAGAGTAGCAGCAAAGCAGCAGAACCATTCATATGAAACGGGAATTCTCCAATAGCATTTGTTGGTTTTGTTTATAGTTTAAAAATATTTCAACTTAAACACAGATGTTCTCTGGAATAAAGGACAGATACCTTTTACGCAAATGCCCTTTATTTGATTATTTCTAGTGGCTCTCAGTGCAGCATTGACTTTCTAGACTGTCAACACTCGTGACCAGACAGTTTATTATATTTAACTATTTGAAAATAATTAAAGTGACTAGAAGGGTTTCATATTAAAAATATGCCACATCAGGCATCTTCAGACACTATTCAGGACTGACTTCCTTTGTAGTCAGAACTGAATTAAGAGGCAGCTGGAATTTTAAATGCAGATTCTTGAGAAATAAAGTGTCTGATTTGCATGAATTCAAATATTCTAACAAGAAACAAAGCCCCAGAACTTCCTAGGGTGACCTTTTAGAGTGATTTCCTGGTGTGAGATGTACCCCTCTAAAGAATAACTTAGTACAACCCTCAGGAAACATGAGCTCCAAAGAAAACCCTGACTCATGATGACACTTCTTGTCTGGTTGCTAATATTGTTGAGATATACCTTGTAAAAGCTAAATACTAAGATATGGTCTCATTTTTCTAGGTACATTCTTACATTCTTAAAAAATTACATCCTTCTTGGACATACACTTGCAGTCCTCCGATGCTACATAACAGGATGCATTTTAATTACTAGTGTTTGGGCAATGCAGTCTCCTTGTATGATACTTATCAATAACCTGCAGTTTATCAAGGAAGATATGAGAGCCTGTCACTGGTACTTGTCTTGGATATAGACCCTAACCCTTGAGATTCGCTGCAATAGGGCAGTTTCACCATTTTGGCTGAGTCAACAAGGCTGAGAAAGGGAACAAGGACTAAGTCACAGACCCAACAACTGTGTGTTGGATGTATTCGGATCCTTGTTAACCACTAAATGATCCATCCTTTTGATCTGTAAGGACATCACATTCACCGAGAAAGAGAAGGCATCACACAATAAAACCCTGTGGAGATTTGCTACCTACATAATATTTATGCCAAATGACTACAGGCTCCTGTACTTCTGATAACTATTCATGTGAGAGCCTAGCAGATGGACTGATGAGGAATTTCCCAGTGATTGGCTTACTATCCAAAAATACCATTAAGAGGAGTAATCAGAACACCCAGGTTTGGGCCAACTTATCTATGTAATTTCCACTACAGTTTTACCTATATTGCATAGAAAAACAGTTTTTCCTGACTTCTGACCCATTTTCTCTTCCCCATAAACTACAAGACATTCAGCAGGAGGCCAACTAATTATCTTAGGCACTTAGATTTAAAAGACTTCAATGTTATCTTTGTCAACATCTAAATATTTCATCTTGATTTCAGTGCAACTTCATTTTAAAAATGGAACAGAACATTTCAACCTCCAATGACATTTTGTTTCCATATTTAACTTTAGTATTATATATTAGGTAAGTGAAGAAAGTTAAAAGAAATTGAATGCTTTACATTTTGTTATCAAAACAAATCCTTTCTGTTTTCTTTATATTAAATACTTTGCGTGAAGCTTGGGATTATTTTTTGGTTTTTTTCTTTAAAAAGGAGTTTTATGGATATTATTTTAACAAGTATATTGCTTTCGTTCCATTTTGGAATAAAGCAAAATATATGAGCATTGTACAGTTACTCAGAAAACAGAAAATCTTGGTCATACACAGCTTCACTCAGCAGTCATTCACCTCCAGACCAAAAATAACTGCGTTATTCTAAGCCAAGTTACTGGGACTGTGGGATGGAAACTGGATAAAGTGTATTAGCTTGGGATGAGTACAGCAGAGGTCAGGTTAGATGATGAACTGGTCAGTTCTGGCTTTGACTCCGGAAATTTTGCAGCCTGTTTGGGGAGTGAGATATTGCAGTTTCCATAGCCTGTGTAAAGCAATTTGTCAGGTCTCAGGAACATGAGTAAAGCCAAGCCTCTAACAGGATTTCTAATATGATCATCAATTGTTCCAAGTTAAAATAGGGAAAAGGAAGAAAAAAGAAAAGAAGAAAAGGAAAAAGGAAAGGAAAGGAAAGGAAAGGAAAGGAAAGGAAAGGAAAGGAA
>NW_020884872.1:81734211-81770551 GCF_003945725.1 Corapipo altera | reverse complement strand
AGGAAAGGAAAGGAAAGGAAAGGAAAGGAAAGGAAAGGAAAGGAAAGAGAAAAGACTTGTGACATATTTTCAGATCTTAAGGGTAGCTAGTCCTTGGATTTATGTCTTGCTCCCAACTATTAATGCAGGTCTTTCCCTGGGTACCTGAAGTATCAATCAATAACTGACTCAGTTGCCAAAGTAATTTCAGAAATACCCCTCTACTTAATTCCAGGACTTAGACATTTTGAATTTTCCCTCTCAAGCAGTGTTGCAGCCTCCAACAGTACCACCACAGAGCTGCCTGAGGGGCAAACCATCTGCCCAGAGCCCAAGGCAGCTGCTTTCTTTCTAAACAGTTTCTCGCATGTACCTGGGATTGAGCTGCAAGCCAGATTAATTATTTAGGTAGGCTTCAGCCTGGTCCTCATCATTCTGTCTCCAGAGGGCTCTTCAGAGCCTCTTCAACTACGTGACTGTAGATTCATTCATTCCTCCAGTGTCTGTTGGCATATGTTGCTAAGAACCAGCATATGGAGCATGTACATCCATCCATTCAGGCACATGGCAGTGCTTTTTTGACACTGGACCATGTGCATAAGAACCGCCTGCACATCCTCTCACAGGGCCTGACCCATTCCTGTCTTGAGACAGAAGATAACAGTTTTGATTATGTGATGGGCCTCTTCTTAAAGGAATGTGTAAGAATTTGGGCAAGATGGTGCATTTTGATACATGCAATCTTTTCATATATTTACAGGATAAGAAACACCTGCCTTTAACTACTGGCATGCAAAGGGATCAGTCTCAGTGTATATTGAGTTTAAATAGTACTACTGGAACTTATGTACGGTACCTCCCTTCCAGAGCATTTGGTACCACAAGGCTAAGGTAACTTTATCCTGTAGAGGACACTCTGAGAGATAAGACCATTCATAAACCTGAACAGGAGAAATGGAGGTTGCCAGAGGTGTACATAGCCAAGCTTGATGTCTACAAAAGGCTTCTAATCTGTGGATTCTTCATGCCATAATACATCCAAGTTTACAGGCTCATGATTTTTTCCTCAATAAAACCTGGCAGGTGTTCATGTTGCTTTTCTTGGCCAAAACAACTGGACTTTTGAGGATTCTAAGGGAATCTTGGGAGTTGTGGCTAAACATCAGGGGCTGCTGAACTGTATCAGCTCTAGAAAGAGGCAGGAGTACCCAGCAACAAGTGAGGTGATCAATCATGGTAACATAAGCTTGGCCATTTGACTGATTAGATCCCATATAATGAAATTCACTAACCCTGTTTCTGAGCTTGTCATTGAAACTACTTTTTTTCTTATTTTTAAACTCAGATGAAATTGCAAGAGACTGTGATGTGGTTATGGCCTGTTTTTTGAACTCTCTGTTTTTTGATTTAGCTACCATTTAAAGAAAAAGACTTAGGATCCAATCTCCCTCCTGCTATTTGACACATTTAGATGGATATCCTCCTAATTCCTAAGTCTTAGGTGGCAATGTCAATTTAAAGTCTTGAATGGACTCTCACCATGCAGAAAACATAAATGATTTTCTATTCCAACAGCAACAAGGAACAAGGTCATGTACTGTCATAAATTTTTGTTGTATTATTTATTTATTTATTTTAAAACCAATTCAGGGAAAACTTATATTTTTTTCAAAAAGGTAGCTACATTCAATTCTGTCTCCATCATGATTCACTGGATCTGCACCTACCAGAAATAAGGTAGAAGATAGTTGCTTCATTTGAACCCAAAACTTCCTTCCACAAGCAAATAGTCCTCTACTGTTCTGATTTCTGCATCTGAGATAGACCTGGCAGGTCCCTGCTGTAGCCGTTTGGTCTCCTGACTACACATCCAGGAACAGTTCTGACATCTGACTTAACGGTCACTTCCCCTATGTTGAAATTAAAAAGTCATGCTGAAGGATGCTCTGGATGCATAGATGGACAGATGGATGGATGGATGGATGGAGGGATGGATCTGTGGTTACAGATCAAGAGCCCTGTGGAAGTAGGGGAGAAATTGCCTCTGTTAGGGCACGTTTCATCTCATCTATTTGAGCCATCCACCTCAGAAAGAGATGAATACCCTGGAGGTTCTTGCTCATCTTCTTTTAATAGGTAGGGAATCAAGACTGACTGTTTTTCACACAGACATCTCCATTGGAGAGGTCTAAATCTGACCTGAGGAATTTTTCCCCACCTTACTTTTCCTCTCCCACAAAATACATGGCAAAACTCAATTTATATGCTGCATCTCTGTAGAGACAACGGGCTCTCTTTTTATGCACACTGATCTCCCAAACTGTACCTCAAAGGCTGAAAAATAAAAGATTATGCCCTAGTTTTTGTTTTGTTTTTATATTGAAAAAACAAAGAATTTGTGCCCTAGGTGTGATTTACATGGAATGATGTACAGGATTTTTCTTCCTTTATTGGGTGTGCCAACACTTTTGGAATGAATATAGAAAATGTGGAAGTATTAATATGTGTGTAGTTGAGTTTAGTGCCTCTATATAGACAAGTTAACTCGGTTTGCATCAGCCAATTTATTTCTTGGCAGTTTCTCCATTTTGATGTAGAAAGTAAGTTGTTTGTGAAACCATCTACTCTTACATATCTTTGCATGGATTAATTCCTCACTCCTTTTCTCTCTGCAGCCAGTAATTGTTTTTAAATTTGATTTTGATTTACTTTTTTTTTTTTAAGTGGTGATGTACAAGTGGAAATTGTCACAAACATCAGAGTTTAGTCATTAACAAACACAAGTAATAATCAAGACGGGTTTTTTTAATCACAAATTTCTGTTTTGCATCAGAACTAATCATATCAACTTAGAGCCTGGCACAACTCACCATTATAATTGAAGGGAGGTTTTGATGGAAAACCTGTAACTTTATAAAACTTGGCTTTAAGTCATATCCCACTGAAACATCAGGAGATCAATACTGCACAGTGGCCCAGCGTACAGCATTATTGTGAACATCCTGCTGGCTACAATTCAGCTTTCCCTTTAATTGTGCTCTTGTTTAAAATTCTGCTGTCCCCATAGAAGAGTAAGAGAAATCCAATAGGCATTTTGTAAGGTTATGAACACTGAAAACTCTAGATAAATGTCAGAAAAAAGATAGGAGGCCATAAATCATCATTTGATGATATCAGATGAAATAACTTGTTCTCTCTCCCACCTCCGTAGGGCAAGCAACCACGCATATGTTAAATGCTGAATTTATCAGTGATGCAACATCCCCACTGATGCTAAGATACAAGGCCATTTCAAAAATGGTGGAGAATTTTTTTTTCATCTTACAATTCTTTTGATTTTTCCAGGGACAAAATGTCTCAGGCGACAGATAAAAATAGGGCAGGGTGGCGGTGAAACTTAAAAATCCAGCCTCACAAGTGACTGCCTTGTATCTGCCTTCCAAAAAGTTGTGAAATAGATATTTTCATACGATGAGAGTAAGCCAATTTCTTTTCCACCATCTCCTTCATAATCATGAATGCTAATGGTATCTTTGCAATGTTGTCTTGTCAAATTATGGCATCCCAGGTGCTCAGATTGCCTGATATGGTCTCTCTGTACCTAGATACATGCAAAGCAGTGAGTGAAGAAAATGATCCCAGCCCAAAACCAAAAGGGGAATCATTAACAAATGCTTCCAGATCAAAACAGTTTTTTCTTTTGTCTCCACATTTTCTCCTTCATTTCATTCCACAGTGGCAGGGGGGAATGTTGTCATCTGGCATTAGTAGCAACATCATATAAAATGCAATACCCAAAGGAAAAAAAAAATTCCTTTTTTTTATTTAAAATTGGAGTCAGATTTTCAGAGGAAGGGAGCTAAATCATGCCTGCCAAATAGTGAATCCTTGCATGCACATGCAGCCGCAGCTACAGCCACTCAGTGCATACACTTGAAGTCCTGCCAAAGCTGGGCTGAGAAACTGCCATGCTCCTCCTTATTCCTCCCTATATTTCTCCCCACAGAGCAGGAATACAGCCCTGGGGCCTCTTTCCCTCTCTGTGACTCCTTGCACCCTGTACAGAACACAGGATCTCAAAACAGGATGATGGCCACTAGCTCCTGCTTGGGAAACTGGGAAGAAAAAGCCTGCCAGAGGAGGTGTCCATCTGCAAAAGAGTCCTTGCAGACAGGACACTTTTTGGCACCCCATTAACTCTATAGTTATACAGATAAATTGCTTGACTTGGGTGAATCTCTTCACAAGAAAGATCACACAATTTGGAGACCCACATACAAGTTTGCACACTCTGGATGTTTTGGTACACCTTTGGATAAATTCCTGTTTGCAACCTTCTATGCAGAAGAGAAAAAATGGCTCCCTCCTGTTGAAATTAAAAGACCTGTGTGTAAATATTGCTGCTCTGCATTTTTCACAAGTAGAATCCTGCACATGTTTTGGGGGTGGAAGCGTGACTCAGAGAGATCCCTCAGATTCCTAGGCATACTGGCAGTAGATGTAGCAGCTTTCAAGCAGCATGGTGTGACCATCCTCCTCCTCTGCATAGGCATTAGCTAGCTGCAAAAGCCAGCCTAAGTAGCTGGAGAGGTTGGCCATATTGTCCCCTGACCTGGGGACCATGGTGACCCACAGGGCTGAAATTCTGGGGACAATTTTCATGGTAAGGGGTGCTCTGAAGATTGAAAAAGAGCCAACCCTTCTGCTACTTCAAACTTTGCTCAAGACTTTCATTTTTGTAGGTTTTGAAGAGCATCCAAATAAGTTAAAGACACAGATGGGATGGAGTGAACTTGATTTAAATTTGGATTTCACACTGCACATATGCATACACAGCACAGCAGCTTCCCTGATCTGAGAGACATGTTTGAGCTGCTCTTGAGACAGAGATCAGCTGTGACACTGTATTTCTAAGTCACCCATACCTCTATGAATTACAGCCACAGATTTTGGGGGGACAGGCAAAAGGGAGAAGAAAATCCCTTTACCTCTGCAAAAACAAGTTTTAATCAATCCATAGAAAATACCTCCTCTTTCCCATATGTCTCCTCATTACCTGTGACAAATAGAAAGTAACACCTTCTCTCAGCTCCAGGTTTCCTCCACTGACCTTCTGTGTGGCACCTTTCATGTATGAGCAGACAAGAACCCAGCCATTATTTCTCACCACAGCTCTGAGAGTCTTACAGCTTTTTTCCTTTACCACTAAAGGGAAATGTCTGAATTCTCAGGGACTCCTTGAATTTTTCAGCAGCCTAAATTTCTCCTTTACTTCTTTGCACTTATATATCTGCAAAGAGGACTGGGAAATCACATTGTCTCTGATTTGCACATTTGCTACATATTCCCAGATCTTATCTGGAACTTTGAAGTGGACTTTCAAACTAGGGGAAAATTTATTCTTTCTTATTTATTTATATTAGCTACCAGGTTACATCAGGTGAAATTGCCACTTGCCTGATCCTTCAAATAAGACTGTATGAATTTTTAGGCATCTAGATCTCCCAGAAGGAAGGAATGGTACTGTTGCATCTGATCTTAGGGGCCAGAGAGTTGGATTATTCAAATTGTTTTCTCCAGAGATCTTGGTGATTTAGGGGATGAAAAGTTGTCTTCCTTTTGCCTTGCCTGTGTCACAACAAAGTGGCTCAGTACAAAAAGGCTTTAAATCAGAACAGCCAGGTTAGGCACTTGTCTTACACAGGTGTAAATGATGCTGTGAGATAGATGGGATGTAAAGCAAGACAAGTTTTGTGCCTTTCTTTCATCACCTGCAAAGCTTTGTGTGATTTGGTTTTCTTTGCATTTCTAAGGTAAACTCGAGATCACCAGTAGAGGAGAAACCATGATATGATACATCCATTCTTCTTGTATGAAATAAAATGATAGCTCTGGCATTTGTAAATAAAGATCCTGAATACTTCATGCAAGAATGCAGCTTCCATCTTAATGTTGGAATACTCCCACTTAACCAATTGCATTTTGTATTTAAAATATCCTCCTCTGATGGTATTAAACACCACTGTCAAATATTTAAGAAGATGCATTTCAGTGGTGGAAAAAGAGGCTACATGTGCAGTTTAAATACCTCTGTTAGCGTGTGGAGGTTACTGGTCACTTGCGATGAAGAACACTGGATACCAAACACCGTATGAAACTGTTTCATTTATTGCATGTCTGATAGTTAATAATTTCTTCTTCAATTTTGTTATAAATAAAATATGCATTTTGGCTCTGAGCCAAAATTGGAAACATTGTGTTATTTGTAATATGGTTTCTCTTTTTCCTGTTCCTGGATATAAAAAAAAAAAATTAAAAAAGGGAAAAAAAATAATAATAAAAAAAAACACACAAACAACCCATGCAAACCTGTGAATTTCTAACATGAAAACAAGTGTAGTACCTTTTATCTTTAACCTCCTTCAGCAGCAAGATATAATAACCTTGCAAACAGCATTGATTGAACAAGATAAGGCTGTTCATACAGCAAAAAAAAACCCAAATGCCAACTGAAAGAAACATTTACAAAATGTGGATGTGCGTATACTACAACTTCCTTTTGCAAAGGGAACAAACGTTAACTGCTTGTCAAGTTAATGCTGATTGTATACTGGGTTTTCATTTGCAGCAATTGGTTCTCACTGGGATGGATATTGTGACTGATTCTGAAAATCAAACCAGAAAATCTCCTAATCTCTGCAAATGCAGCAGAGACATAGCAACTATGTCCTTACCACTAGCAAAGAAACCTATTACTTCTCCAAAGTAAACAAGAGAATATGTTTCCCAACCCAGCTAAATGCTGAAACTTCTTAACTATGTCAATGCCCCAGTTAAAAATAAACAAAAGGGTTGCAATAGCTATTGAAGCCTTTCAGCTTCAAGTACTTACTCAGAAAGGTTCTCCTTGTGAAGTTAATGTCTAATGAATATTGCAGGAAAACTTGCTGGTTCTGGCTCTATCAAAATCTGGCTGCACAAAGAAATAAACACACTAAAAGGAGCTACAAGTGGACCTTTTCTACTCACACTGGAAAAAAGTTTAAGTGGGAAAACATTTCAGGGGCCAAGTTTGATTCCCAAGCACTTTAATTTATGTATTTCTGTATTTATTTATTTATTTATCATGTCATATTTAATTGGGAGAGAGAAAAAAGCTGAAGTTCTGTTTTCTAGGTGTGTGGAAAATTATATAAGGGGCGACAAAAAACTGGAGCTGCATAATGCAGAAAATAACAAGGAAAATCAAGACGAGATTTATTTTTGTTTGTTCTCAAACATTTACTCCAGTGCAAAGAATTACCTTGGAAAAGGCAACAGGTCATCCCAATAAATGTAAACACTCAAAAATCTCCCTTAGCCTCCAAGGAGTCTACAACACTCCTCTCCAGTCCACTTGTCACATCCGCACTGCCACAGAGGCACCATACATCTTATCACATCATTCAGCAATTAAGCACAATAACATCTGGCAGTTTAAGAGATTGGGATGTAGTGTGAGTCCACCAAATCAGCCTGCTAGACTAGGGAGAAATATGAAGAGCTACCAGGTGCCACTTAAAACACAGTGGGAAAACAGAAGCACTGGAGAGAGTTGGTCTCGCTCCACTGACTGTATGTTGCACGTGGATGTCCAGCGGGCCTCTGGAAATCAAACTCTGGATGGGCTTTGCATGGGTTTGTCTACCTCTCTCAACTGCCCATACTTCTTTAGCAGCTCAACTGCTCAAAAAATTCTCTCTCTCACTTCTGACTACTATTATATTTTTTTAAAGGGAAGAAAGATTGTTTCAGTAAGAGGAAAACTATTCTCTTGGGTATCAGAGAATGCAGCCTAGTGCAGGAGCGTGGCACACACAGGAGCACAGGAGATGTCTGCACTGAAAAAGCAGTTAGATCCACAGTGTTTCAGGATTTCATTTCAAGTTCAGTGTTCTTACCACAACACATGCATGATTTTTGTAGAAAGCAGATAACGCTCATAAAAATATCCGCTTTGTCAAAACTTGATTTTCTGCAAAGATTTTCCCAACTGCAAATTTTCAATGAGTTCCAGGCACAATCCTTTGCAAATGACATCAAAACTGTTGATTTTATTTAAAACAAATAAAGACAAAACTAAACAAAAGCCTTTTCACTTACTGAATCATGAAATGCTTCTGAGTGTTTAGATTCAGTATGTTACAGTTAAGAACTAAAGATTATCTGAAAATCAGTTTAAAAATCTGACTGATCCAGAAAATTACTATGATATGGTAAGTGATCAGGCTGATAATTCCTTTAGGTCTGACAATTGCCTAGTTATTAGAAGAGGAGTCTAACTAACAGAAACCTGGACTGTCTGTAACCATAGCTTTGAGATCACAAGATCAGGGAGTGAGTTGCTCCTCACTTACATGTATGTGCGCAAAACAGAGATAACACCCTCTCAGTGCCACAGAGAGTCACAAAATGAACAACTCTGGCTGAAATTTTTAGGTAGAAGACTTCAAACACAAGGGCTGTGCTTTTATTAGCAAGGAAAGCTATGTGTTCATACAACTCAGCTTTGGCTGTAGCAGGATCTCTGAAACTGGTGGTTTTTAAACTAAGAGTGGATTTTGTGGTCTTTGAAGGATCTCCAGTTTGAACATGTATTATGTCAGAGAAGGTCTGTCGTTTGTCTTGTAGGGATGTCAGAATAGATTATTACTCTGGTTCCTTTTCATACCAGGTTTCACAGTTGTGATATACTAAAGTATGTTTTAGCTGCAATAATGTCTTTCTATGAATGGTTGAAAAAATGTTTTTTCTGAAGTCAAAGCATGGCTTCAGTTGGGTTCCATAAATTCATCACAACACTACCAATGTTTCCAAAGGACAAATTGCCACAGATCTGGAACTGATATCCTTCTGCCTAGCAGTGTATTACTTACAAAACTGTAAGAAGAGAGAAGAAAAGAAGGAATTCATGGGAATAAATATATCCAGCTCCCAGTGTAGGTTTTTGATAACAGCCATAAAAATATATCTCAGGATTGTAAAAAATGTAGAAACTGAAAGAAGTTCATGGCACTTGGCAGGGAAAAGACATTTAAAGAGAAACAGGATGAAAGAAGGAACACAATGAGAGGGAAGGAGATCAAAGTTCCCCATGTTCAGACCAAAACCAGGACTCTGTTTGCATAGGACAGAAAAACCCTGAACTGCTGGTTACAGTTAAGACACGCCTTGCAAGTCACCACTGTTATGTTCCTCCCTGGAGGAGATCAAAGGAAGTTCTACAGTCTTTCCCCTCTGGTTCTCCCTGTGCAACAGCCTATCTCCCACAACTCAGACTTTGGGCTCATTTTTAACACATCCCAGACATTTGGTGGATGACCTTATAGATAAAGAGGTCAGTGAATTTCAACATTTTTATAAATCTATTTAGTATCTAATAATTTTCATAGCCTTCAGTGGCACTTATGCATCTGGTTGTAACTTTGATGAATGTCCAGCAATTATCCATATGTTAAGATAAAAACAGAATTTAAATTGAAGATTTGTATCTCGAACTTGACATTCTTGATATTTAGTGACTAAGAAAAGGAAATGCCCATATCCTCTTTCCAGTTCATGGCATAATCTTCTGCACAGGCTTACTTTGGAGCAACATATCAAAATAAATTCAGTAATAGCAATAACACTTTGCACTGTTACAGCACTTGCCACAAGTGAGTTAAATAACCACTCCTCTGCAAATACTTTCACCACCACTCTGGGTTTAGGATATTACAGGCTGGTGAGAGATATTAAGTAACACATCTCAAACTGTTCTTGACATTTGTTGCTGAAGCAGGAATAGACAGCAAGTCTCCTGAGTATTTACCCATTAATTTCACCACAAAATGATCATCTCTGTCTATGACATGAGTTCTTCAGTCAAAAGCATTTGATTGAAGGAAGGACCAACTTCCTTTTTCTTTTTCTTTTTCTTTTTTTTTAATTGGAGTTTAAACTAATGATCTTAAACAGACTTGACAGCGCAAGACAAAGGTTGGCAGTTCATATCTGGGAATATTCTGAGAGCATTAACTTGCTCCAATGCCCCTGACACTAGGACCACTCGTTCAGGGCAGCTGAAAAAAAAGTGCCCATTGAGGAGCACAAGAATACCCAATTGTGATCTCAATCCTCATCTAAGAAGAATCCTCACAATATACACATTCACGGTATCTCCAGTTCAAACGTGAAAGTATAAAACCTTTCCAGGTAAATCCTTGTTAGAACTAAGTACTACAAAGCTCTTAATTGATAGTTTTATTCTATAATGTTGGTAACATTTCTGACCACTTGATACATAGCAAGCTTAGACCATGGACCACATTCTCACCGTTAAATCTGTAGCACTTTGCTACTGTCCTCAACAGCAGCAGGACTGTTCACTTAAGTTTCAGTGCTGAGAGATAATGAGGGCCTTTCTTCTCCATTGAAAATGGGGATTAAGCACATATTTAGAGAAACATGGTTTTCACGTGCTGTGCTGGATCTGTGCCAAGATACTCTGCACGCTGCAGACTGATGCCATTTTCTCAATCCCACAAAACCCAGTAATATGATCGGAAACAGATTTTGCGCTATGATTTTCATCTAAGGGAAGTCAGTGCCTATTGCCTAAGACGTAGTAGAGCTAATATAGCTGCCAGGATTATGAAACTGCTGTCAGAATTGCCCATCTTCCAGGAGATATCTTGAAGTAGATGTTTTACCCAGTACAATTTCTCCAAGCTTTTCAAAATGACATAAACATTTTATAACAAGCTATTATACAGAAAGTCACTTTTTTTTTTCCCCTTACAAATGCATGCATTAGAGGTTGGAGGTCACGGACTTACCTGGAAGATTTATGGAAACTGAAGGAAATAAAATTAATCTCCCAAGAATAAGCCTGTACAGTCCAACTTGCAATGAGAAAAAGCAGTTTACATAGTTCTGTCACTAGATTTTGGGTATCCCAGGAAGGGAAACTACAGTAACATTTCCATAAACAATTAGAAATTGCATTTTTTACTACTTCAAACTATTCTCTTGGAACTTGGCCATTGATCAAACAAATAAGTATTCTTTTTCCCAGAAGAAAGACTGATTGGAATTTTTAGATATTTCAGCTGTTCCTGCTTACCAAAGATTGTCCATTTCTGATTTGTTCGGGTTTTTTTTTTTTTTTTTTAGCAGGAAAATATATCCTTTTCCCCCCTCTCTTTACCTCCAAAATTGTTTTACCTTTATCTTCTTGGTGAAGGGGGAGGAGGACTCTTCCATTCTACATCTTATGAGACTCCCATGTTAAATAGTGGTTAGATCTGATTTCTAATTTATTAGTAGACAATAAGGAGCTGCTGTACCATTCTCCTTCTTAATCTCCACGCTCAATTTTCATACTCACTGAAACGAGTTCAGCAGCCATCTGTAATTCCACTTCTGGCAAGTTGAATGTCAGATTTCCTGGGGTTTTTCCAACATTAGACAGCCCAAGGGAAACGACCATTAACTTATTCAAATGTCAAGGGATGTGGCATTTTCTACCATTGATACATCACCTTTCAATATGTGAAACTTTGAAAATCTTCATGTCTCTAAAGTAGAGAGATCATAAAAGTAGCTTCTAATATTTTTTCCTTCCCAGGGGAAATGCATGCTTATGCACAAATTCAAGGAAGAACTGAGAAGACAAAACTGTCTTCAGCTCTGTCCATGCTAAGAAAAAAGTATATGCTTTGAAATATGATAGCAACTGCATTGTAAAGGTATCATGAAGGCAGAATAAAGGAGAGACACATCTGTACTTTGTTGGTCAAAATGAATGCAATGTTATTTGGCCTTATACATCTCTGCTTTGGAATAATCCAAAACATCTTAAGAAACTGACCTACCTCATTGCTGATGGCAGCAGAAGCTGTTTCTAACTCAGGCTCACAAATTGCTGGGCTTTTGATCCAGTCACTGATGTGGGTCTCTCTACAGCTGCATATTAGAAAATGGGATTACTATGGGTCACACTGAGGGTTCTGGACAGTCAAGGATTTTTCGCTGCTTATAGCATGCTGTGCTGCTTTCTGGACACATGCATAAAAAAGAAATAACAGAAAATAAATAAGTTTGCATGGTTAGTGCTCCAGGGCCACCAAATCTTGCTGTTTTATTGAGGCTTGAGAAATTTACTGATTTACTTAAAAGTTGCAGCTCCTTGGATCTGGTGTCTATACATCAGTTCTGTTTGTTTTTTTTCAAGAATGTTTCTGGTTTTATATCTGAAGACCAAAGTTTGAAGTTTGAAAAATATGAAGAAAAATAAAAAAGAAAGCCAAGAATACAGTGGGAGGAGGGAGGAAGAATTAGGTTTTCAATGATCAGACAGCCTCCTGCATTTTTCTCATGCATTTAGAAGGTGTCTGTGAATCCTAAATTCTGAATGTGCAGAACATGCAGTGCTGAAGTGGGAGAATAGTACTGAACAGTCAAAGATACACGTACTCCAAAGAGATCAGATGTGTTTGGGAAGGAACAAGCCAAAGAATCCTTCCATTTTCATGCCTCTCCCTTACTATTAGACTAGTCTTCTGTGTGGATACTGGCATACTTAAAATGGGCAGGAACATGTAAATTTTCAAGGACTGATCCTCAAATCAAAGGAGTGGCCACTCTGGAACAGTGATTGCAGCTACAACCTCACTTCTCTTGGCCATAGCATATGCTGCAAGAAGGAGTCTGTTCCATTCTTTCTTCTGACTCTACAGTTAAGTATATGAAGTAGTATAGAAAGGAGTATAAAGACAAAGCAACATTTTGTAGGCACATAGACGGTAAGAATTTTTTGATGGCATGTTGTCTCTCACAAACAAGTTGCTGCTGACTTGTTCTACTGTTTCCTATCCTCATATGCCGTGTATACAGGGAGTCTTGTTTGCAAATTTCCACTTTCACTGCTCAGACAAAAACACTGGAAAACGTACCACTGGGTTATGAACCAGTCAGTTTGAAGAAAATGTGCTGGCTGGCTCTTTCTGTCACAGTGTCTGTGATAGGCATACTACACGTTTCCAGCCAAAAAAAAAGGGGGAAAAAAAAAGAGTAAATACTTCAGCCCATTAAAACAAAGTGAATGCTTTTTCCATTATATAATTAGCCTCTGGAAATGTGTCAAATTAGGGTTTTCTGTTTTGTTTTCTATTTCATTTGTGTACCTGAAATATATGGCCAATAATATAAGGGGTAAGTAGTTAAAAGGTAATCTTAGGGCACAGATCACTTAAAAGGTTTAGGTAACTGGAAAATACGCTTTTGAAAAATACACTTTGTATACAGCAAAAAAGCTTATTCGACAGAGATTATGAAGATCCTGTTTCTGTACAGAAAGCATCCTGCTTGAACCCATGGTGAGCTAATATAGCTGCAACCATCAGGTCAGCTGAGATTTCAGCCTGCAGAGAGCACGTGGGAAGATTTCTGAGAAACGCAAGTCAGAAAATGTGTCATTTCCTGACACCGCTTTGCCAAAGTTACTGGAGGTACAAGGACCATGCAGGCACGGCTGCCAACTCCCTCTGAAGTACAAGTGTCTTGTCTTCAGCAGGGTCAGTCAGGGTTCACATATGATATCAACCTTCCAAGGTTGCTATCTTGCCTATCCTAAAATCGACAGTGGTCACCTAGGTTAGATTGCAGTGATATTGGGTATTGGACATGCAGGTGTTTGGTGTTGTACCTCAGGAGTGATCTTAGTGCTGTTAACATGACTATGTCAACAGGACCACAGAGCCATCAAATGCCAAGAAGGCCACAGAAAGTTAAAAACTGGGTACCAACTGACCAACAACATGTTAGTTCTAGAGGAACTAGAGTTTTCTTCCCATTGAATTCACAAATACCTAAGGAGGCTTCTGTGATCTTTTGTTATCTATGAATGACAAGTGCATATATATATATATTTATAAACACACACGCACACATATATATATTTATAAATTTTCTGGGTCAATAGAGTTTCAAAACCCTTGCAGGTGATCATATGCCACTATATTCAACTTTTGGCTGAAGGAGTTGTGTTAAATCCTGCTCAGAATGGTTGCCCAAGATGTCAGTGGGACATTTCCCTTGGGTTACTGCAGTACAATTTTGGAATTACTAAACCAACACAAAATCTGAAGTGTCACTGCTGAGAATGGATTCTGACGCCTAGACTGACAGTCAAAGCAGCAACGTGGAGGTAACTTCTCCATGCCCCTCTATCTGTAATTCATGAGTGTGGCTTCAAAACTGCTAACCATTACCACACCTTCTCCTGTTCTGATACTAGAAAAATATGGTTAGATGTACCCTCACACTAATGATGAGCTCTTCACCATAAAGATATATGGTGAATTAAGGGATTAGCGGAATGTCTAGCCTTTGTGGTGAAAAGAATGACAAATGCATAATTTCAGAATTAAAGATCCATGGGCGGAACAGCAGAAAAAGAAAAGCCAGAACCACTGCTCAGAGCAAGACACTGAAGAATGGACAGTCCTGTGTTACAGGTGCACCCCTGACACAGCCTCCATGTGCCACAGTGCAGCTCTGTCCCCTTCTCACAGTTCAGTTTTCCACTCTCCCATCATTACAGGCCATTACTTCTTAATCCCTTCATTTTAGCAAGCAGGAGCAATTTTACGGAGGACAGAGACTGGCCACAGATATGTGGCTGTGCTGCCTCCTGCATTGGAGGGATGGAAGGCTTAAAGCCCCTCTGCCTGTGGGTGTGGCGCTGTGAAACCTTGTGTCATACAAGGGATCAGACAGCAGCAGCTAAGGAGGTCATCCAATCTTGGAGACCAGGAATATTCAGCTGCAAGCTGATGGAGGGTTATGCATTGAGAAGGTATCTTTATATATTGAAAGAGCACAAGGAGATATTAAAGGACAGGAATAAACAAGACTTCAAAGCCAGAAATCCGTAAAATATTTTATAATTAATAAATGACCACACCAATTACAGCCATCTAGTGGGCATATGTATTAAGCAATGCACTGTCAATGAGGTGGTGTCCCTTGTATTATTGGAAAACATGCCTCTTTCAAGCTCTGATCTATGTTCTTAATTAAACCGACCACCACAGGCACCCAGTAATACAATGCTCTGTAGAACAAGGGCTGAGCTGCAAAAGTGGTATTCTTTGCCAACCCCACTGAAGTCTGAAGGTGTTTGCATCAAGGGCTTTGGCATGTCTCTGCTAACAGTGTAAACATGGTCTGTAATTGCAATAATCCTCCTGCATTTTAAGTTCAGGAATAAGGAAAAAAAACCCTCATGAACACTTTGCCTTGAATTTCATCAGCAGGGGATGCATGTATTATTCAATCATACACCTACCACTACTGTGAAGTTGCTCTTAATTATACTACAAGTGGAACCTCTCAGGTAATCAGAATTCAGGGCTAATGCATAGCTATTCCCCCATCAACTTATAATAGACACAATTAAATCCAATTTACAATTTCAAGTTTTAGTGATTATTAAATGCAAACAAGTATTCATTTTTTTGCTTGGGGGTGGACATTTTTTAAGTACATCTCTTTTTATGGTTTAGAAATGTATAAAGTAACAATTGCTAAAAAAGCAGTAAGAATATTAAGATTAAGGAAATGTGACAGAGCATGAACTTCAGTGTGCTTGGACTGAACCCTGTGGGAATTCACTTTATCCATTCTCTCTCTAACCGTCTGGGCAGTCCCTTTCAGTTACTTTGTGCCTCTATTGCTCTTCTGCTGTTTTTGCCTTGGGAACTATTTACAGCACAAAGCTGATAATAAACTGACAGGAATGACCCAGTAACAGATCCTCTGTTACCAACCAACATCCTGGCATATCTTTTGTTTCTTGAATTCTGACTAAACATGAAAGATCAAGTGATATGCTTATGAAATTCCTTAAAGGGAGGAACCATATGTCACTCTCAACAGCAAATCAAAGCTTGTAGCTTATGGCAATATGGCTCCCAGGGAAAATAAAAAAAAAAGGTGCAAAACAGAGGTGTGTAGAGAATCAGACAAAAAAATCTTTCTGTGACTGAGAAGGCATTACATCTCTGGAAGCAAGGAGTGCTCAGAAAAAGGTATCTGTTTATCTCTTTTCCCTCCTAAGTTTAAAATATATCTGACCTATATAATCTTAATGTTAAGTTTCAGATTTATTGCTGTTTAGTAATATATTATACTACATACCGACACAACACATTAATTCAAGGGTTTTGCACATCTTTAAAAACATGGCTTAAATCTCCAAAATTCTGTGTTTCATGCTCACTGTATATTTATAGATGGTACATTTATCTGTACATTTATTTCCTTTACATAGTGCCTTAATGTAAAAGCTACCTTTAAAAAAACAAAGGGAAATAAATTAATCCCTTCCCTATCACCCCAACCCCAAATTTTCTCCCAGGCAAGTAGAAGGAATGGGTGGGGAGAAAGGGGAGACAGAATTCACAATTGTTTTGAGGAATCTCAGCTCTCTGTATTTTTAGTCATATCTGGCTGTCACAACTGTGAAGAAAACCCAAGCTGAGCTTCACTAGAGCAGCGGTGTGGGCTTGGAACAGCAGAGCAGCCTGAAACAATTGCTCCAAGAAATATAAACTGCTGCACTCCTTTCAGCAAAGATGCTAACTCAGATGCTCATATGCTAACAGTGTTAACTGTTTCATGGCCCAACAGAGCATAGCAGAAAACATAGAAAGCTCTGTACAGTTTGTGCATGGTGCTTTTGTGATGTCTTTCAGCACACCCAGGAGAGCTTCCAAAGGAGCAGCCGGTTTGGATTTCCAGTACATATGCTGTTGATGAACCAGGTCCATCTACCCACCTCCATGTTTTGCCATGGGACATTGCTGAGTCAGGCTGAAATGCCCTTTCTAGATGCAGATGTAGCTCAGATACATCAATACAGTATTTCACCCAGAAGATCTGCTCCACACTAAACAGCGCTAAGCACCTGGGCCCAAGGCTGCAGTCAGTGACTATAATGATTCCAGCATCCAAAGCATGGACAGGGCCAGTTCACTGTGCAGTTGTGTGATCAGTGACATCCACCATGACTGTGGTAGGTGGCCCTGATGTATCTTCCGGGTCTAGATGAAGCCAATCTTCTTCCTCCTACATGGGGAGAGGGTCCAGCAGGCGGCACAAAGGTGTAGTAACTTAAAGAGGTTAGAAAAAGAGAAAGTATTCTCCAGTCATTATATTACTTCATTTTGGTTTTTAATTAAGACACAATAATTTTTTCCTTTATTTGTGAGGCTCCTCCACTTCCTGGAAGTAAAGCAGCCATTGGAATGGTGTCCTGCTCCTTTGCATTGCCAGTTGTTATGGTGTGATGTTACACTGGTAGAAGCTTACAGAAAAGTTAACTTATAACACTCAGAGAAGCTAAAAGGATTAATATCTGTGATGGGTTGCCTAGAGGCAGGATGAAGCTGAACTGGTGGGAACAAAGTCTATATATAGGCTACAAGGATACTGTGCTTTTAATTTAAAAGAAAGAAAAACAAACAAACAAACAAAAACCACAAATGCACAAACCACAAACAAACAAAACCAAACCAAAGCAAAAAACCAAAACGCAAAACTTGGAAAATACACTTTTTTTATCACTCTGAGTTTTCTTGAAGCTCAGTTTGATACTCATTAAATTTATCTTTAAAGTTACTCATGATCAGCTACAGATGATCTACTTTGGCTTTAAATCAAGTTTGCTTGCTCCATAGCTTTTGAAATATTTCCTTCCTTTTTAAAATGAAGGCATTAAGCATATTTTTTTTAATTCAATTTTCTGCAGTCTAGTTAGAAGCATAGTCAAAAAATGTATGTGCTTTAGAGGAGATCCCAACCAAGCACCATAAAAAGGGGATGTGGCCTGTCTTTATAGGGCATTGTCCTGATATGTGTACACATAATCCACTCTAACCCTGTGCTGTGGGCCATGTTTTTTCCTCTGGAGCAGTGCTTGATAAAAACATCTAACAGTCTTCGTACATGTAAGCACTGGAGAGGAAAGGAAATGTTTGGGGGTTTGCGTTTTTTTCTTTCTATGCATTGCCTTAGCCAGGCAGCATCTACCAGTCTGGATTGTAGTCTGGTGTCAGCCATCAAAATTATGCTGTGGATTAGAAAGGTCACACAAAATTATCTGAGGGACAGAGAAAATGTCTAGTCATAAAAGACTGACAGAGTTCAATCCACTCATCAAAAAGAGTAATTATGAAAATAATTAAAAGCTGCATTGCTCCATAAGAGTACCCAACGTGAAACCTCTTCATCCTCGCAAAAATAAGCAAAATATGAACCCATAGAAGTTTAGGAATAAAAATACAAATGAAAATACAATAAGGCACACATTTTTAAAACACTGAAAGCGCTTAATATCCTGAACAAACTACCAAAGGAAGTGGTGAACTCCCCCATCATCTGGTGCCTTTGGAGCAGGACTCCATGCCTTTCCAGAATCTGTGCCTCAGACAAACACAAGGTTTGAGCTTCACGTAGCGTAACTAAGTGAAATTAAATACCCTGTTATATGCAGGAAGTTCAGTGATTTAATGGTCTCATTTTGCCTTCAGCTTCCTGTACTCAGCTGCTCATAACTAAGGGCTAATCTCATGTTAAAAAGTATCCTGCTCTTTTTTACCTTTGTATATGTGTATGTGGGTATAATGTCTACAAGAATTCATCTTCCATGTTGTATTGTGTCAATCAAGTCACGCAGTCTTTTCAATGTCAAAGAGAGCATCACAAAAGGTGACTTTTTTTTATTTTGTTTTACTTATTGCACAGGCCTTGGGATCATCCTGGAGCACATGTTCAGCAAGGCACAAGATTAACAAACATGGCCTATCTGCTGCAGAAGCACAAGGTATCCTCGCTATAGGGACTCCTTCATGTGTTAGGTACTCCAATTTTCAAGTTCCTTTGCTGCAATGAGCCCAAGGCTGAGGGATGAGTTTGGGGACTTCCTTGACTTTAGGCACTGATGTTGCATCTCAGTGAAGTTCCTCCAAAGCAGAGCGTGACAGAGCTCTATAGATGGCAAATTTGGTTTTAGGGTACGTAGGATTAGCACAGTTGCAGACACATGGCAAACACAAAGACATTCTTCCTGGTCAAATCTTTTTCAAAAAGCTGAAATGGTAAAATCAGCCAGTTGAGCTTTGTTTCCATGTAGGTATCTTTCATCCACGCAATTCTACCTTGGACCTTTTTCTGCTGCTTTCAGTCTTTCTCAGCCTATTCTGACCCACCATCTTATATTTATCAGATCTTCTTGTTGTTTTCTGGCCCTGCTACCCAGACGTCATTATTTTCACAGAAGTGTTCAAGTCCATATCTTTTCCCAATCTTTTGCATTGGTCTTTCTTTGCCTGCTGTCAGAACCGCCTCAATCCAAGCTGCTTAACTGGTCAGTGGACGTTTCCATTGCATGTTGCTGAATCAATTTACCTTTTGTCCACCTAGTACCAACAGCCTGGCCAAACTACCCAGTAGCTCTTACAGAGAGACAGATGGACAGACAGACAGACAGACAGAAGTTAGGGCCACACTTGGCCCATAGCAATGAACCTCACAGTCTAAACTAAAGCAGACACAAAGGCAGAGCAGGCATCACGTATCTACAACCTGGACTTCAGGAATATTTTTAGGGCATCTATCACTGAAGTTGGAGCCAATTTTTTTGTCTCATTGGAAGGATATTGCTGTCACGGCAGAACCCCAAACGTGACAGAAAGTGCTTTTAAGAGAGAGAAGCTAACTTAGAAAAATTACTCAAAATGCTTTATTTGTCATCTATATTATTAATACAGTACATGTCTTTTCAAAGAAAAGCCGAGGTTAAATCAGAAAATTACTTTAAGGGGATAATAGAAATTGTAGGAAATAGGGCTGGAAAAGGATCTCAAGTGCCATTCAAAACTACTTTCACAACTTGTGACAAACAGTAGAACAGTGGCCATTTTCAAGACTTCTTAAAGAATAAGGTATAATTACTCATAGTTCTCTGCAGGACTTGAATCCACCTTACTTTTTACGTATGGGGCTGTACAAGGCATGTCAGACTGATCTTGAGTATTTCTCACTCCACCACCACCACAATAAACCAATTTTGCATGAAAATTTTAAGGAGAATGTGAGACATTTTTAGAGTTTATGTACCTACATTTGGAGTTTATGTACATACATGCACTTCAAATTAGGTCTGTATCTACATGCATTGTTTAATCTAGTCCATCTTTTTCTCAATTGATTTTCAAAAGAGCAATGAGAAAAGGCTTAAAAAAATTTTTTTTTAAAAAAACATGTGAGGATGTAGTTTCACAATGCAAGATGTTGCACAAGCAAAGAAACCTGGTTTCCTGAAGCAATAGACAGGATGATCCCACAGCAGCTCTGTCAGCAGGAGGAAAGACAGCACACCACAGCCTGGGGATGCAAAAAATACTCTGTGTAAGCGGAGAGAAATATTTGAGGCCAAATTCATTGTAATGTGAAACTCTAGTGGGGTTTACAGAGTATGGCAAAAATTTAGGCAACTGTGCAATATAACCAAGAAGTAAAGTTGGAGAAACACCTTGAGAGCAGAGTGAAGGTCCACATTTCTATATCTATATTTTCTCATTCAATTACAAGAAAAACTGCATACAGTAGGGAAACACAGTTCTAGAGCCTGTGAGGAGTCATTATTGTATTTGGTATGGATTCTAATATTATATTTCTATTTAAAATAACAAGGATAAGATAGGAGAAAGACAGGTAACAAAATCAAAGAAGAATCTATCTTTAATAAAGGAAGCAGAAAAACGTAGCTTTATGTCTCCTAAACCAGGCTAGGACAGTGGTGGACACAATTTAATGGTGTTGCAGCTTCCTATTTGAGTTTCTCACTGAAACACTGAAACAGCTAAAGACAAGCATGTGTTTAACTATAATCAAAGGCTAACTTCCATGAGTTTCTTCCTCTTGCTACCAATTTCATAATTAAGCAGTTAATCTTGCTAACACATTGCTTGTTGCTTTAATTTCAAACCTGTCTAGCTCTTAAAAAAAATAATTCAGTAAATCTGACAGGCAGTAAAAACATGCTTTTTCAAAAAAACAACTTTTCTCAAAAGCATTGAAATAGATAAAACCCACTAGAGTAGCTGCAACCTGAAACACAAGCCTGAATCCCAGAAAACAGACTGTGCTTCCCACAATGCTGCAAAGGACAGGGATACACTAAGACCCTTTCAGCTGTCATGAGTCACTTAAACACAATCAAGAGGCAGGTATTTAAAAGGCAATCCTTAGGTGTAGACAAAACTGGTACTAGAAAAACTATCACAAAATCTAAACCATAATTTTTTACTCAATTTGCAGCATGTACTCATCCAGCTAGGATGACTGTCTTTTTCTCAAATCCTTTGATAGCTTTTCAGTTATAATTATTTTTAATTGCTGTTTAAAGATATTTATACTCTAAGAGAATCATGATCTTTCAGGATAATTAGCTACTGATTTCCAGAAACTGAGAATCTATTTACCAGCAAACTGCAGTGATATCAAAGGGAAAGCTATTTCTTTCACCCCATACTCAGTTTAGTGTATTGGCAATCATTATCAGGACCTGTTTCTGGTGCCTGGAGCAGCATTTGCTGACAATGCATGCCCCAAAATCTGAAGTTTATTTTCTCAGTATTTAATTTATGTGGAGAATTTTGTCATATTTGAACTCTACTGCAATCATCATTGTATACAAGCAGCACAAACCTTTCTCAAACACAGTACAGATTCATCCATTTTAACCAGTAGTGATGCCTTTCATAGTAAAAGCATCTTTCAGAGTTGATGTTTAACCAGACTTTGTACCACTGCTGACACTGCTGGAGCAAGTCAATAAATATGACTGACTCCAAAGAGTGATGATATAGCCCACCCATTTAGGAAACATAGTGTTAACCACTCCCATCTGATCAAATCTTTTGAATGCCTTTTGAAGTTACCATAATTTGGACTTTAGGCACTTGCAACCAGTTGAGTGCCCTCAGAGACAGCACCTGTGAAAATGAGTTTTTCCCAAGCAATCCTGGTCCCAGCACTGGCCAGATGATGAACTTTGGTCATTTCCCATTCAAGATAGTTCCACTAGGGTAAAAGGCAAAAAATTCAACCTAGGTGGAAAGGTTGAGAGAATCAGGCTTGTTCAGCCTGGACAATTGAAGGCTTGAGAGTAACCCAATTGCAGCCTTCCAGTACCTGAAGGGAGCCTACAAGAAAGAGATTATTTACAAGAGCATGTAGTGACAGGACAAGAGGGAACAGTTTTAACCGAGAGTAGATTTAGATCACATATTAGGAAGAGATTCTTTACCATGAGGGTGGCGAGGTACTGAAACAGGTTGCCCCGAGACGCCGAGGCTGCCCCATCCCTGGAAGCGTTCAAGGCTAGATTGGATAGGGGTCTGAGAAACCCGGTCTAGTGGAAGGTGTCCCTGTCCATGGCAGGGCGTTGGAATTAGATGACCTATAAGATCCCTTCCAAACCAAACCATCGCATGATTCTATGACTCTCTTCTGACCTGGTTTGAGTTCAGTCTGTCTCCTGCACATTTGCCTGACAGCAAGCCTATGCTTCCAGATCCAGTTTGTAACCAGAGTTTTCATTCTCCTGGATGCAGCTGATTTACAGCAACATTGCCTACAGCTCCCAGAGCAACACCACTGGTAGGTAGCCCACCCTCTTTGTTGCTGCTGGATGAATCCTTGTCTTCTTTCTAGCACTGAAACAGGTGAAATAGCTCTTGAAAGCCTGCAAGTGGTACTCTGTGTGCCACAGAGTACCCCTGTGGGTACATCTAGACCCTGAGGTTGGCTCAGTTGGTTAGAGCACGGTGCTAATAACACCAAGGTCATGAGTTTGATCCCTGTATGGGCCATTCACTTATGAGCTGGACTCGGTGATCCTTGTGGGTCCCTTCACAACTCAGAATATTCTGTGATCTTGAAGTGAAGAGTATTTGGGTGAAATCTCACAGTTTCTGTCATATACACAGTGAGAAAGCAAGTCCATGGGACCAGGCTTTCCTGTGAGCTGGGGCTCTCTTGACAATCTAATAGCAGGGTGACTTCAGTAGGTTAATCTAACAGGAGGCCATTTGTCATCAAGAGTAGGGCTGGGAAG
Source organism: Corapipo altera (assembly GCF_003945725.1). NCBI lineage: Eukaryota > Metazoa > Chordata > Aves > Passeriformes > Pipridae > Corapipo > Corapipo altera. The sequence goes on along the minus strand of NW_020884872.1, from coordinate 81,747,366 downwards.
GACAGTAAACTCTCTGCTATCACTCTGGCAGTGCTGCTCATAAATAAAAAACCCACCTCCTGCCATCATCTGGGTATCTTCATGGTGTGTTAAGGCTGCAACATGCTCTCTCAGACAGAGCCCACAGATGCCAGGCTTGCCTTTGGAAAGCTGCTTACTTTAATAAAGTGGTGTGATTTTCCTTGGTCTTGGCACTCAAGAAGCACACTGGGCAAGCAGAAAGCCTGCAGGGATGATTCACTAGTGTTTGCATGAGGTTTTTCTAATTTCTTCTTTTTTTTTCAATTTTTTCCAGCCTATTTTTTTTGTTGCTACCAGCTGCTTTCATATTCTGCCACTTGCTACAGGAGAAGGCTGTTCCATCTTGATAGGATCCAGTTCAGTGGATAGACATCAGAAAATTGGAGCTGCAACCTGGTTTATTTTTCCAGTTTAGAGCTTTTGTTCAAAAACCCAGCAGCAAGTCCCGAGGCACAGTGTGCCAGCATCAGAGACCGTTAAGTGAATGCAGAGGTGATTTCTGGAACATCTTTTCCATTTATAATTCAAGTTCAATTACTTCCCTTTTTTCCTTCTGCTGTGATCCATAAGCAGAATAGACATTCAAGCTGAAAATTGCTGAAAGATTCTTACTCATTCACATGAAAAACAAAGTTTCTCTGGCTTTTCTGAGCTTTTCTGGCCTTGTGATGCTAGTTTTATATTCATACCATACCAGTTTTTCAAAGAAAAAGGCCTGTTAGAATCAGATCTAGGAATTTCTTCAGATTTGCATAGGAGTGGAAAAAGCAGGAATTCCACTAATCCAGGACCCCCACTGAGAACTGATTTGAAAATAAGACTGGAGAAAAATCCATGAGATCTATATTATGCTTAGATAGGTAAATATGGACAAAACAGGCAACATCATCAGGCACTGAAACTTGGGAAGCCTGGTCTCCTATAGATCTGTACCTTGCAGTTGTACTCTCGATGCCTTAATAACACTTGAATTCATGTTGTGGCCCTTATCCCAGGGATATTAACAGCATCTCTCTCATCAATCCACCCTCTGTGATATTAGAACTTGTCAAAAAAGAAAAAAATCTCCTTGGGACCATTGCTAAATATGATTGAAATTGCACAAGCAAAAAAAAAAAACAGGAGAAGAGAGTGACAGATAGATGCACAGAGAATATGAGCACAGAAGCCCTGTTTCAAAATGAAAGCAGACTAAAAGCTGGTGTAGTTGCATTCAAAGTGGTATCCTGCTAATTTAAATCTATCAGTGAACATTTCCAAGTGAACCAAAAACCGCCAAAAGAACAGGTTGTTTGCTTATAAAGGGAACGCCTTAACCATTTAACTATCACTTTTGTCGACTGATGGGGAAATGCAGTGTTACATGGGCCATCAGACTGGAAGCTCACAAACACTCTTTGCAGATTTAAAATATGCAGGAGCACGAAAGAGTGTAAAAAATGTAAATCAAAGGAACCAGCTTCTATCTGGAGTGAATAAATGAAGGATCATTGAAAAATGACAGGGTTTGTGGGAAAACAGTAGTTAGAGAGTATGCTTACACATATGCTTGTAAGCTTATATACACTTCTGCTTACAAACAGTGCCAGGAATGTTCCCAAGTGCTGGAACTCAGTCCTCTGCACTGCTAACTTGTCAGAGTCCCTGACATTACTCATCCGAGGCCAAGTACCTTCTCCCAGTCACGGATCAGATGTTAGCATAGATCGAAGGCCAACAGAGAATTTGGTGGCAGCCTCATAGCTTCATAATGTTTAAAAAGAAAAAGTTCAACAGTCTGGAGACAGCCCAGCCTGACAAAGCAGTACTTCTCCAGCTGATCTCACCAGCCAGTGTTGAGGGAGGGATGCCACGTGCTCTGCACTGAAGCCCAGTGCCAGACCAAAGGGTGATGAGTCTGGGGGGGAATGTGAGTACCACACATTAATGTCAGCACCACTGCAGAAGGTCATCTGACTCTGTGAGAGACACTGGGCAGCAGCAAAACCAAACCAAATCAAACCCAATAAAGACACATAGCAGTGGATTAGTAAAAATGGTCCAGGCAAACAGGATCATGCAAAAATTTAAAAAGCACATATTCTGGTATCTAAAGGGGCATGGGTGATGGGTGCACACACCAAGCTTGTGTTGGTTGCCTCTTTGGCTCAAACAGGTTGACAGTTACTCTTGCTGTTCACCACCACCTACACTCTCTCATGAAGTGCCAGTGGAAGATATCCTTTCACCTGTTGCATTGCAAGAGGACAAGAGACCATTAGCTACAAGGCAAAACGCCCTCACATTTCTCCGCACTATCACCTCTACCAACAGGAAATTTTTTTTTATCCTATTCCATTGCTAATCCACAGCATCGATAAACAAGGCTTCCTGATTAGGCTCGATTGGGACGTATTAATGACCGCTGCCTTCCCCATCCAATAATCCTTCTCATATGAGCATTTATTTCAGTCTTTGCCCTCGAGGTGGGGAAGCTTCACAAATGTTAAGTCATCTGGACATTATGGGTATTATCTAGAGGAAAGTATAAGCCATGCATTGATAAAAACACTGTCACTTCCTTTTTCTAATTGAATGACGAAACTATCAGAAACCAAAGGAAAAACTCCCAGCATCGCTTTTATGTTAAAAAGGTAACTAACACAGTAAATGACAGGAGCATGATAAGCAGGGACTATGTAGGGAAGTACTTGAGTGGTGATGGGAAAATTTTAATCCTTTGCTGAAGGCATTTAAACTGAAGGATTAAATTAGTTCCATGTTAATTATGATGCTACTCTGTAATATCTGTGAGTGCTCCTCAGTGAAGCTCTAATATCTTTGCAAAAGTTAATGTTTTATATCCGATTAACTCAAATGGGTAAGATATGTTATAATGATGGCATGTATTTAAGAAAGACAGAGAAATTAATGGTATGGGCACAACTCCCCTCCACGGTTTTAGGAGGAAAACCTGGTAGACAAGGACTCTCATGTTCTAATGTAGGCTCAGGTACAGGAAGCCCTCAGCAATACACTTAAGCTCTGTTCTCAGTTTCACCAAATGATATAGGAAGGGAATATTTATCCTTGAGAGCTTATAACTAACTCCCATCTTTGGAAAACAGAAATCTTTATATAAGTGCTGTATACTATTAAGTGCACAAAAGTAATGACAGTAAAAAATACTTTATTTCTAAAACAGATTTTTGCATCAAATATTATATGCTGTGTAAACCAAATAAGCTAGAAATTGTTCTTTTCTCATAGTCTTGAAATGTTATGTAGATTATATGAAAATACTGCCTCAATTGATTTTTAAAATAATTTTAGCTGTTTACATGTCTTTCAGACAGTCCTTCCCTTGCCAAGACCAAGGACTTCATAGCTTCTGGAGCTATACTTCACTCTGTCTTTTGAACTATGGTTCTGTGAAAGGAATTTGCAATCACTTATCCCTTTTAGTTTCAGTGATGTCTTTTCTTCGTTCCTAGATGAATACTTTCTTGTTATCTGCAAAAGTCAAATTAAAAGGAAAACACAGAAAATTATTTCAAGTGATGAGGAGTACAAAATAACATATGACTAAAAAGGCAAATGTGTTCAAGCAGACATTTTTTTCTACATCAAATATCACTGAAGAAATATGTTTGGATTAAGTGGATGCTGGAATCCTCTGTTCCTCTCAAACTGCAGCAGATGACCTTTGGAAAGGAACTCCTCGATGCTACACTTGAAATGCTACGTTTTTCTCACTTCTAAAGGCAATATACAACAGAAAACCAAACTCCTTTGAATTAATGATTTCCAGGAAGCACAGAGAGGGAAAATCTGATTTTCTAAATTTCTTATACAGGCTCAACTTGATGAGGAGCCATTCTTCCTCTTTGATACAACTGCAGTTTATCTATAGGGCCATGCTATTAAGCAGCTATTGCACTTTACTCCAGAGGTGGCTTCATGTGTGTGGTGAAGAGGATGATCTCCATCTATAGCTCATAAAGAGTTTTATATAAATGTCCATTACCTGTGTAATGGCAACAGCCAACAGTTTTATTAGGCAATATAAAAATATATTAGGGATATAAACTGTAATGCCTCAGGGCAGAAGCCAATCAATGGCTCTTTGGACTTACACAGAAGAAACTTTCTGTTCACAAGTTATTCCCTTATCATCTATTAGGATGTCTTCTGCCTTTGTCGGCAAAACATCAGGAGACAGACACACTCAGAGACAGGTTGTTGAATTGTGATGGGGTCTGGTTGGGACCAGTCTAGCAGCTCTCTGGTTCTTGTCACAATGCATAACTGAAGTGTGACACTTCACTTTATTGAATGATTGATCTCCAATGAAAACCAAACCAGGAATTCTTACATTAAATTTATGCTTGCTAAAACAAATACATAGATCTTCTTTTACAACTTTATATTAGTTTAGTTCAGGAGATTTCCTTGCTATGTTCAAGCCCTTCAAGTAGCAGATGAAATGACAGTAAGCTCCTGCATTTCAGGTGAAGAGGACCCTAATAGTATAATGAAACCTGTAGTCTAGGGGGTCACGGTCTTGGCTTCTGCTTGAGACTCTGGTAAAATCCACTGGGCTTTCTCTATCTCAGAATGCTGCATTACCAATCTTTAGGGTGCACATATCACTGCAAACAGCCTCCAGCTTTCCAAACCACTTGCTGGACTCTCCTCTTGCAGGCCAGGCATCAAGTCCTCAAACAGCCCTGTCAGGTTTTACTTTGTTTTAGCCTTTTAACATGTTTCTCAGAAAGCATCATTCCCCAGGTGGCCCTCTCCCTCCCCTCCCCCTCTCCCCTCCCCCTCTCCCCCCCCCCCCCCCCCTCCCCTCCCCTCCCCTCCTCTCCCCTCCCCTCCGCTCTCCTCTCTATTTGCAGTAAGTGTAAATCACAAATGTTAAACCTACAGAGGATTTCCCTATTTCACATCTCAATGCAGTGTTCACTTCTGCTTTTTGTACTTGCAGCCTGGTTTTCTGAGGAAAAGCCTGGTTCGGTCAGGCTGTGTCTGACTGCCTCTGTCAGACAGTCTGCTCCCAAAACTTCTGAATCCCTGTTTAGAAGGATAGGGATCTATAAGATATTAAATTCCTGTAAGAGTTACAAAAATATGTTGCAAGAAGGAAGAAAAAGATTGCAAGAGACTTACTAGACACCAAAGAATTCATTCTACAAAGAGATACCATCACTTATCTAAAGCAGAAAAGTATAAATTTGCATCTTAATAGAAGCCAGAGAATCCATTTCTGCCCTTGTGCCCCAGGGTAAGAGTTGCAACTATGATTCAGTTTTCCAGATGGAAGGAAGTGACAGAACTTCCCAATTTTAGCAGGTATTGAACAGCCAACAATTACCAAGGTCCCTTTCTAGTTGTTGCAAACTGCCCTCCAAAACTTGCATCACCTGTAACTAGGCACTTTTAAACATCTTCAGCCCTTGTACTTCCTTTGGATCTTCCTTTAACCTCCATAGAGTGAACAACCTTCTGGTTCTGTAATGAGTAGCAACCTTTGCAGTTATCTCCAGAAAATGGGGAAAATGGTATCAGTAAAAGCAGAATCCTTCCAAACCTGGACTTATCAGGTCAGGTTCGCACTTCGAGAAGCTGTGAGGCAGCAACATACAGCAGGTACCAGCACTCAAAACACAATGACACCCCATTGTCTTGATTGACTCATCACATTCTACCCTTTTGTTTCAGATGTTCTTTTGTCTTTTATGGTTTCTAGTTTCCACTCTGTGTCCTATTAGACAGTTGACTATTCTTACCTGTCTACTGAAAGCATATTGGATGTGCTTATTTAATCAGCAGATAGCTGTTTTTTTCCATTTCCTCTCTGGTTTTTGTCATCTTTTTTCTCCTTGCTTTCCATAATTTCTGTTTTTTATCTCACCGAGTGCAAGTACCAGGAACTGAGGTTTGGGAATGATTCAGTTGGAAGCAGAGGGCAGAGGGCAGCATGCAAAGCCAGCACTGGAAGCACAGAATGCGCCTGACAACCTGTCATTAATGCAGCCACCAAAAGAGGGAGAGGAGCAATGCGATCAAATAGGACTCAAATTCAAATCTCAAACTCTGCTCATTACCAAGAAGGCTTTCAGGAATCATAAGTTTTTAATCCTGTAACTCTATTACAAGCTGATGCCAACAGCAGAAACCGGAGCTGTGATACAAGTTAAGCTAAGACTGCTTGGCATGGCAACTGAAAGCCATCTCACCTGATGTGAGATGACAGCTATGGTATGCAACCACAGATAAGCTGGCATTTGTAAATATATACTTTATAGATTTTTTTTTTTTAAACCAGGTACCATAAAAGCATACAACAGCGAAAGAACCTGTGAACACAAATAAACATTATCATTACCTACTGCTGAACTGTTATGCACAGCCAAGCAATTCCTTCTGCTCAGTTAAAACTAAGGGCTTGCTAAGACTGTGTTATACTTTCCCTTTATTTTCAGTGGCTTAGAGTACAGCTGGTAAAATTTTGCAGTGGTTAGGAGCTTGATTTACAAAGTCTCTAGTCCTAAAACAGGAAATGACTATTTCATCCCCGCAAATTTAGGAGGATTTTTTTTTTGCTTTTATGTTCCACAAAATCTGTTTCTGTTTCCTATAAAGGGTCCAGTCCAACTGCCATCAAAATCTGTAGGGATTCCCCCTGACTTCAGCTGGGCTTGGCTCATGCCCTAAGGTAGAGCTACAGAAACAGACAATACCTAATGAAATCATGTGTGTAAAGGACCAGGGAATCCCATACTAAATCCCCACCCCACAAACAGCCATGCCTAAGCTTAAATGTGCATTAAAACTGAAGTCAAAAAGCCACTCATGTCTATCAAGTTAAGCACATGTTTAAATGTTTACTGGAGTCAGATCTTTGTGCAATGAACAGTAAAAGCTATGCAAAGCTATTGTGGGTAGATCAGTCCTTCCCTCATGCTGCATGGTATCCTGATCCTTAGGGCTTTCTACTCTCTGGTTGCAGAACCTCTCACAATTTTTATAAAATCGAGTTGCTTTCATTTAATTCTTTCTCTTACATTAACTAACATAATGTACTTCTGCTGCTGCACATTTCCGTTGACCTCAGAGTGCTCCAAGGAGCAATCTTAGAGCTGTTTATTGTACCCTGTTAACAAAATTTAAGGACCTCAGTCAAAGTCAGACCTCTAGAAGGTAAATCACTGTAAAATACAAAACAATAGATATGTTCATTTGTCTAAAAACAGAAGACAGATCAAAAGTGTTTCTGGTTCTGTATCACAGACAGAAAACTGAGGCACAGAGATAACCCATGATTTCTCTAAAATCTCACAAAATACAGAAAGCAAAACAGGGAATCAAACTGCAATTTGACCAGTAAACTCACCAAAATATCATCTTTTCTTATCTTATGATCTCCAGTGACTCTGTCTTTATTTTTTCAAAATAAGAGATCAGACTCAAGGAGGTTAAAGTAGAGGTCAAGAGCTACCTAGAAACTCACTGGCAGAACTGAGACAAATGGAAACTTCTGGCTCCACACAAAACTTCCTTCCTCTCTCAGATCTGTTTCAATGAAATAAAATTAAAAAAAGCACCACAAAACCTGCTCTCAATTTTCTGTGAGAGGGATTTGATATGTTAAATCAAGCTATTAAATGCATTATTACTCTGATGGAGGGTAAGCTTTCCAGCTTCACCTTCCATGATTTGCCTTCAGCTCACTGATGACACCAAAATCCTCCTGTTCCCTGGGAAGGGAGGCTGTGGATTTGACAGACTCCTCTTTGAGACAGTACCCTGCACAGCTGGGCTTGAATGAGACTGAGCTAGGGCTGGGATGAGCAAAATAGAGCAAAGAGAAAAGCAAACTTTAAGTTAAACAATCAAAACTTACTCAGTCCTTCACAAATAAGCTCTCCAGGAATGTGGTCACAGTACCAAGCCTGCCGGCGTTCAAGAAGCATTTGGAAAATGCTCTCAGGCACATGGTGTGATTCTTGGGACTGTCCTGTGCAGGGCCAGGAGCTGAACTCGATGATCCTTGTGGGTCCCTTCCAGCTCAAGATATTCTATGATTCTATGGTTGCTGTATCCTTCAAATGGTGGAAATCAGACACACCAGCTTGAATGTTTCCCTTCTACATGGGATGATTTCACTCTATGAGTTTAAGTCAAAGCTCTAACATTCAACTGCTAGAAATGCTCTGCGCTGCAAGGCATAATCTGGCACAATACAAGACATCATTTCAATATGCAGTCAAAATGGATCTTTCGATGTGTTATCCCATTGCAGTCTCTAAAAGATAGGGAGAGATCTGGTAAAACGCTGATGTAGTTTCTCCTGCATTAATAGGAGATCTTTCTGGTTGAACAGCACTGCAAACTAGTGATAAACTATGAGCCGTATCTATCCTTTTAATTATTCCTGCAAACCCTCCATTGCTGACCCACCTGCAGAGCAGTGCCATGCAATGCCCTTGAATAACATTTGTGTAGGAATCACTGTTTGAGAAAACGTGAAGAATGGCCTTGAAGCAAATTTCTGGTGTCGTCACCATCGAGCTGTCTTATGCTGCCACATCATGTTTCTAGAGGAGTCCATGAGTACTGTCACTACTTGTTAACTTTCTTAAGACTGTGCTAGTGTTACTCACTGTCATAAGTGCGAATAAACAAAAACGCTGCAAGAAATTTGTAGTGAAGCCCTTGGTATGACCAGGAGGCTGCCTCTCTACAGGGAATTAGAGAGTCAGAGAGAAACCCACCTACATGGACTGTGATTTGTTCACATCAGTCTTGAGGCATTTCTAAATCAGGAGACTTGATCTGAGCAGGAAACACCATAGTATCTTCTTCATAATGACAGATATGAAACCCAGGGAATTTGTGAAAGGTGACTCATGATTTTTGTATCATTTAGATAACATTTTGAGTAATTATTTTAATTATTTGAAAGTCCAGTTTAGTGAAGTACTTAAGCACTGTTTGTAAGTCTAGCCATCCAGTATGTAAACACATTCTTAACAAATACTTTATGGAAGTGACAACTAAAACACCAATCTCTAAAAAGCAGTCTCACCTTTAAAAAAAAAAAAGAAAAAAGCATTGTCAATACATATGAGCAATAAACTGACGTCTTGTTATGTAGCCATATTCAAAGTTCAAATTTCAGGCAATAATATGAAATATTTTTTTATATGCTCATGTTTGGTTCTTCCACTGCTATCTGCTATCCAGACCTTTTATTGGTAGCAAGCCCAGAAAGGTAATTGTAGCCTATTGAATGCCTTTTCCCATGTTGGTGGCCTGTGGCCCTTATTGCTATTGCCTGAAAATGAGCAACCTCTCACACTAAAAATGATCGGTAGTATATTGAATCAAGTTAGATTTTGGATTAAGGAGCCAGTGAATTATGACTGATTACCTTTTCAAAGTAACTCACACAGCAGTCCCCAAGGACAGATTTTATTAATTTTTTCAATATGCAAATAATTTGATACTTTGAAAAATAGCAGTGTTGCTAACATGTGGCGTCGTGATGGGAAATGTGTTTTACTTTGCCCAGGCAGCTGTCTCTAAAACACAGAGAGTGTATAAATAGCCCTTTGCATTAATTCAAAGTGAAGTGTCAATGTTTCATAATTTATGGTACTATGCTGAAATTCAGCTTCAATAGCTCACTACTGGTTCAGTTAACATCAGATCCAAAACCTGTCTTCTTGTTTTCTGAACCTTGAATCTTTGGGAAAACCTTTTCTTTCTGTTTGGATTTATATTTATTTATACTAGCTGAATTATTTATGATAATTTCAATGCAATTTACAGAATTAAGAGAATGTGAAATACTCCGTTGTCACAGTGGTTTGCTCACATTTTCTTGACTGATCATATTGGCAGGAAAATGAGGAAAAATTCTCACTACTCAGGATGTGAGAACCTAAAAGCTGTTTTCTGGTTTCTATCCATAGAGCATGATGACATTATTAATCAGACATAGAATCATAGAATTGTCAGGGTTGGAAGAGACCTCTAAGGTCATCAAGTCCAACCATCAACCCAGCATTATCTCTGTAATCCCTAAACCACTAAACCATATTATCCAGCCAGCTCCAGACACCTTTTAAACACCTCCAGGGTTGGTGACTCCGCCACCTCCCTGGGCAGCCTATTCCAATGCCGGACCACCCTAACAGTGAAAATTTTTTTTCTAATATCTAATCCGACTCTCCCTTGTCTCAGCTTAAGGCCATTTCCTCTTGTCCTCTCACTGCAGGCACAGTAGAAGAGACCAGTCCCACTTCACTATAATCTCCTTTCAGGTAGTTGTAGAGAGTGTTCCCCCTGAGCCTCCTCTTCTTGAAACTAATCACATTACCATCTTTCCAATAGTATCATACCATAGAATGCTTTGGGTTGGAAAGGACCTTTAAAAGTCTTCTAGTTCCAATGCCACTGCCATGGGAAACTTCCACTAGAAAATGTTGCTCAAAGCCCCATCCAACCTGTCCTTGAACACTTCCAGGGATGGGGCATCGCCAACTTCTTTGGGCAACCTATGTCAGTGACTCATTACCCTCACAGTAAAGAATTTCTTCTTCATATCTAACTGAAATCTGCTCTCTTTCAGGTTAAAGCCATTGCCCCCCATGCCTATAACTACATGACCTTGTAAAAGGTCCCTCTTCAGCTTTCTTGTAGCACCCTTTAAGTACTGAAAGGTTGCCATAAGCTTTCCCCAGGGCCTTCTCTTCTCCAGGCTGAAAAATCGCAAGTGTCTCAGCCTGTCTTCATAGGACACACGCTCCATCTCTCCTCTGGACTCACTCCAACAGGTCCACATTGTTCTTACTTTGGGGGCCCCAGAGCTGGATACAGTACTTCAGTTGGGGTCTCACAAGACTGCAGTAGAGAGAGAGAATCACCTCCCTCAACCTGTTAGGTATGCTTCTTTTCATGCAGTCCAGGATGCAGTTGGCCTTCTGGGCTGCCAGCACACATTACTGGGTCATGTTGAGCTTCTCATCAACCGATACCCGAAGTCCTTCTCCTCAGGACTGCTCTCAATACAGCCTCTGCCCAGCCTGTATTTGTGCTTAGGATTGCTCTGTCCCATGTGCACGACCTTGCACTTCGTCTCGTTGAACTTCATGAGCTTTGCATGGGCCCACCTCTCAAGCCTGGCCAGGTCCCTCTGGATGGTATCCCTTCCCTCCAGTGTGTCGACTGCAGCACAAAGCTTTGTACCATTGGCAAACTTGCTGTGTGTGCACTCAATCCGTTCATGTCACCAACAAAGATGTTAAACAGTCATTTGAAGCTCTTTCCTTTTAAAGGCCTGCTGTAAAAGAGCAAATTATTCTGAGGTGTGAAGTTGGAGCTTTGCTGCTGGCCATCCCTGTCTTGCTACCTCATTTGGGGCATCTCATCCAACCTGCTCCCAATCCTCTTCCACAACAGTGTAAATTTTACTGAACCTGACAGATACACAGCTATAAAATGGTGATATGGGAGATAACGCGATTCTTTCTGCCCTAGTTATTCGTTAAGCATAATTTGGGAACTGCTCACCTCCCTGAAAAAAAAAATAAATAATGAGATTGTTATAGATGAACAAAAATGTTATACACATGTAAAACGGTCTTGCTAATCAACAGACCTCACTCCCTGCTGGAGGAAGCTCCAGTAGAACAACAGAAATCATTACCATGCTGGTAGGATTGATTAATTAGGAAAACTGCATTAACTACTTCTACTAACACTCATTAGCATTTATACATTGTAAAATCCATTAAAGATGTGTAAATAACTTTCCTAAAGTGACAAATAAGGGTGCCTGAAGGGTGCAACATGATGTTACTGTTGTTTTCCACTTGTGTGGGTTTTGCATTGCAAGAAACACATCTGCATGGGCTAAGAAAACCAGTAAGGGGGAGCTGAAATAGGAAGAGGACACATGGAAGGCACCTTCTGAGACAAGTTTGCCATAAGAGCAAATGAAAGCTGTATTTCAGGGCACACTTTAATGGGGCTATACAGGGGATGATGGAATACGAGATTAAATCCAGAGTACTGCTACCGGGAAGAGTGTGGTTGTGGACAACACAGCCCCTTAGAGCCTCAGGAAAGCACTATGAGGAGCAGGATCTCCCCCTCCCAGGACTAAGATGCAGAGTTGGACACCTTCTGGTTGGTTCCACTTTAGGAATGGGGCAGCAGAAGCAGATACACTCAGAAAGCATCTGTGTTGGCCCAGATGCTATCTCTCAGTGCCTTTTGTTTCATGATAGGAATTTCTGGGTAGAGAACTTTTAAATAATGTGGTTTAAATTTAGAAAGTGACCATTCAGTTATCAGTGCAGTTGAAAATTATAATAAAATGGAGTCCAATAACTCCATAATACTGGTCAAAAGATTATTATTTGTGCAATGTGTGTTTTCTGGAGTTCATGTGCATTTATCAAACACTATTTTTAGTCTGAGTTTCAGGAGACTCGTGTGTAGTTCTTGGCTCTGCCACAGACTTCCTGCACGACCTTGGACAAATCAGTTTCTTTCTCAGTACCATCTGCAGCATAATACACTTTCCTCCCACTCTAAATTTGTCTTATTGATGTGGATTATGGGCTTTTTGGAATAGGACATCTCCTTTCTGTGTTCATTTAGTGAGTGACACAGTGAGGCTCTGAACTTGTGACTTCTAAATAGCTTTATAATGCACAAGATCACCTTCCATGACCAATGCAACCAAGTGGTGGGTAAAAAATCATTAACTCTATTGTAAATTTTAGACAAAGCTGGGCTTTGTTACATTCTTTCATTGCAGAATTTTTAATTTTAGCTGCTAAATTTTACAAGCAGTTTATGTATCTTTTTTCCTTTTTATTTTTCACAGTGCAGCCCATGCCTTTCTGCTTTGTGGTTATTACCCTGGTCCTGTGATTAGTGTGGAGTTGCTGGTTGGTTTTGTTTGCTTACTTGTTTTTTCACCTTCACACTAAATTACAGCAGCAGATTGTCTGGGGCATGAGTGTTTTATGGAATCAGTGACAGGCACTACACTGCCGGTCCTCACAGGGACCTTCTTACCTGTACTTTTGGTTTAGCAGTTGTGACCTGCAGCCAAGTGGGAGGCATGGACAA
>NW_020884872.1:81392511-81733811 GCF_003945725.1 Corapipo altera | reverse complement strand
GCGGGCGGTGGCGGCGGCGCGGTCCCTCCCCGCGGGCGGGAGGCGGGCGCGGGCTGCGCTCCCGGCAGGCTGCGCTGGGCTGGGCTGCGCTGAGCTCGGCGCGGCGCCGGGCGGGGGTTGCCCCACTCGGCTCCCTGACTCTCTCCCGCCACAGCCCCGGCGGCGCCTAAGGCGGCATGGAGACCCGGCGCGGGAGGCCGCGGGCCAGCGCCCGGAGCTGAGCCGGCCGGTGCGTACCCGCCTGGGGCCGGGGAGGGGCGCCGAGGGGATGGCGGAGAAACTTTCCGCCGGGCAAACTCGGCGGTGCGCGGGGGCGCCGGGGGCTGCGGCCGCGACTCGGGGAAACTTCTGCCTCGGGGACTCCGCCGCGGCGCCGTCTCTGCACTGTTCCCGTGTCCTGCTCCCGTCCGCGCTCCGCTCCCTGTCAGCGGCCGGTCGCGCTCCCTCTTTGCCGTGCAAGGTGCAGCGGCGGGCGGATGTCCCCGGTGCGCTCCCCGTTTCGCACGGGGGTTTAGCTCGCAAGTAGGCAAGAGCTGGGTTTTCATGTTTGAAATTTTCCTCACTACCTTTTAAATTTTTTTGTTGTTGTTGTTTTAAACTTGCAGCAGGGAGCGGGCGAGGGCAAGAGGGGGGGTGTGCGTGTCTGTCCCTGCTCTTCAGCTGCAGTTGCTCTTGGCTGAGCCTGGGGACTGGCTGCAGCTGCTTGGGATGAGGAGAGACTAATGTTACCGGGAGACCTGCCTGTTCGTATTTCGTTTTGTCTGTCTGTCTCTCTGTTTTTTCCTCAATGTTTTTAGGAGGAAGGATTCGCCTTGCCCTCCCTGTTCGCAGGCTCCAGCGCCGGGGCGCTGTTTGGACCTGGGAGAGCGCCCTGTCCGGGGACAGCGGGGGCAGCAGCCATGTCCCCCCCGCCCCTGCCGGGCTTTGTTGGGGCTGGTCGCTCCGGGCTCCGCGGAGCAGAGGCAGGAGGGTCCCCATCCCCTCCGCGCTGTCGGGGGACTGCCCTCTGCGTCCCAAGGGCGCCCGAAACTCGGCGCCACAAGGGTGTGTGAGTGTCTGTGTGTCTCCGTGTAAATATATGTGTGTGCAAGGCCAGAGGCATGCCCGGAGTGTGCATCTGTGCGAAGGGAACTTGCTCCGGCTGGGGATGAGTTAAACGTGGTTCTCCCAGCTCTAACTTCTATTGAAAGGAAGTAATCCAGCCTCCCCTGCCCAGTTTTTGAACCCCGCTGGATTATTTGCAGAAGGAAAAGAAAGCCACAAGGAACGCATCAGTGGGTGCCTTTTCCCTTTTTTTGTTTTTTTATTTTTTTTTTTATTTTTGCCCGTTGGGGGTTCGTGCATTTGCGTTGTCGTCGGGACGATTAAGCGTTGCCGAGTGTCCTTAGTCCCAGGTCCAATTAAAATAAATACAAGTAAATGGGACATAAAGGCAAGTCAGCGCTGACATCCCGGCAGAGGCACTAAAGCATCAAGTGTGGTTAAACGGAAGGGACTCAAGAAAATGAATGCTTCTCTTCGTACTCATTTGCTTTCCGTTTGCAGCGCTGTCAGACAGCTTAGCGAGGTGCATCGTTTGATCAGGATTCATGTATTCTTAACCAACCTCTGTCCAGCAGAAAGAAAGAGGGAAAGAAGGAGAGAAAGAAATAAAGAGAGAAGGAGTCTTCTGCACAGGCTTTTTAACTTATGTCTCATTTAGCAAATGCTTTGCTTTATGAAATTTGAGTTGAGTTCTCAGCAAAGGAATTAAAAATCAGGAGAGGGTGAACTATGAGGAATGCAGAGCAGGGTTGCTGCACCATTTCCTAGTTGCTGCCTGGAGTCAGTGCTTTCACTGAGGACTCATTCCTAGTCTGGAGCAGTTGTGGGGATGGTGTAAGCATTAGTTGGGAAAGCAGAACAAGACAAAATAGCCTGGCTAGTTGTTGTCTGTCTTTTTTTTTTTTTTTCCTGCTTACAATCAGAGGGCTTATCCTTCAGTTGAACAAAAATTTACTTTTGTTGCTTGGAGAGGACTTGGTGGTGGATGCAAGGAGAGAAGGAATGATCCTTCTGGAGCCAGCCTGCCTTTGGAGAGCGCTGCTGAGAAAGAGCTTACAGGTGTGATCCTTGCATTCCAAAAGCACCTGGAGTCTTATTGAGAGAGCCAGGTAGGAGCCAGTGTACTTCAGCGCTGTAAACTGGGAATATCCCTCTGTTTGATCCTTTGGTGGTGCTAGTGTTGTAGAAAATCAGCAGGTTGGCTGTACTTGCCTTGATGCAGCAAATCATACTTTTATTTATTTTTGTTCCTGTTTTTTTTAAAGCTTGATTCTTAACATAGAATCTGTTGGCATTGTAATGACTGTGTTCCATACCTGTGTGCTGATGGTATGCAGGATGATTCCTGAACTGTGTGATATGTTACTGTGTTGTTATCCTATGTGCTGGACTGTGATGGGGTATAGCACTCCCATTTTCCTCAAGTGCTGGCTTGCTCTATTTCTGAGGCAAGGGTCTTCTGTTCCACCAGGTTTCATTGTCATGGCTCCTGCCATGTTGCACTATTGTGACCTGATATACTCTGGTTGATGGATTCTGTCAAATACAATGAAATAAGCAATTAGGAGAGAGTTAGGGTGTCTAGCCATTGCTTTTTAGGAGCAGTTTGTAGCTGCTGTTCCACTACAGATATATTTCTGTGCTGAGTTCTGAAATGTCCTCTGACACACGCCAACTGCAGTCATACTGCTTGTATTTACTGACAGGTTTTTCTGAAGGACAGAAAGTTGGTTAGGAAAAGATTTGTTTTAGAATGGTGTGCCAGTATGAAACATCATGCTTCTGGATCCACATTTGAATCCCTTATAGGGTCTTCAACTGTCTTAAATTTCTTAACTGTTTGATGAGTATTTGGTTGCTTATGTGGAGGGTTTCATGACTTCTAGCTGCAGTTCATAACACGAAAGCTTTTGGCACTGTTAAGGCAGCCTTACTGTGCTGGCTGGAAGTCTCAAGGCAGAATGAGCAGGGACTCAAAATCGCTGCAATAGAGGTGAAATCCTGGCTGTGCTGACTTCAGTGGGAGTTTTGCCATAGATGACAATGGGCCAAAGCTTCAATCCAGAAGTAGTTCTTCCTTCTTGTTGGTAATACTGCTGTATGCTCTGGGGAAACTTTCGCTTTTCTGCTGCCACCCAGACTGTGTCTGTTAGGCAGAGAAGATAGAAGTCTCTTAGGATGTCATACTGTGTCTTTCACAAGCACAGCATTCCTGGGAAGGAAATCAGGGTAGATAGGAGTGGAAGCAAAACCCCAAATGTGGACACATGCTGATTGTCTCGTTGCTTGTGTCCTGAGTCATTCCAGGAACACGGATCAAGAACTCTGAACTGAGCACAATTAGCTTCTTGAAACTGCAAGGAGGGATCTGTCAGTGGCTGTAGCCAGTGTGTCCCCCAGTCCCTGCTTCTGTATTTGCAAATTATCGGTTTAGTGACAGACATTAAATATGTGAAGCAACAGTACATTCATTAATTCAACTCTACTTAGCCTGTGCACACTGAGTTTTCTATGTGTCTGTGATCTAGTGAGCTATTCTCAGAGACACTTCATATATTCAGCATCCAGATGAATTTTTGTGTTAAATGACAGTGACAAAATGGAAGTGTTTGATACCTTTTTTCCACAGCTTGGAAGGTATGTGATACAGAACATCAGAATATGCATTTAATCAGTGCTGATTGAAAGCTGGTCCAGGTCATGGCCATGTAATGAAACTGGTCTTTTCAACAGGAATGTGTTGCTCAAGTTTATTATATTCAGTGGAATAGAAGAGAGTTTGTTAATATATAACAAAAACATTGACTGGGAATGAGGTATTTGAATCTCTCTGATTTTTAAATTTTTTTTTCTTTTTACAATGGAAACACTTTGGTCTCTGTAATTCCAGTGCAGATAGTTTTTCTTTGCAGTACATTCTTCTACCGTGCATTCACCCCAGACTTTTTGGTATTTTACTTGTGTATGATGACAAAAGAAATGAAAATATAAACTAATGTGAAACTAAGTAGCCTGTCTTGCATTCTTATTCCTTACTTTAAGAGACTTAAATAATGAGAATATCTTAAACTGTTATAAATTACAGCTTATTAATGTCTCTTAGCTTTTTTGCTATGAGGATTTATGCGTCTAAAACAGAATTCTCATTTTCTCATTTAATTGAGATAAGCGTGTAGGCCTCATTTTATCCCAGTATAAAAGATTATATATATATTGTAACAGGTATCGTATTAGACCCTGAAGTCACACGAGTTGTTAACATCTGAATGTGTATGTCGGGGCAAGTAAGTGTGTTGGGCACTGTTAGTGCTGTCAGGCTGCAAAAGATGGCAGTGCTGTGAAGAAGGATCTAAGCAAACCTCGCTGGGCTGTTGTTCAAACCATTACTTTGAGATCTGCATGGACTTCCAGCTTCTGGGTTTGCGGTTTGCTTTTTTTTTTTTAAATAAGTGCAATTCAGAGAATTGATGATAATTATTATTATATACTTTGCTCTGAATATTGTCTAAACCTTAAGTACTGTATTCTCTTCAGTGCTTGAACTCAACGGCTGAGCTGGAGGGAGGACTTGCTGGGTGCTGGACTAGAATATGCATCCAGTGGTGGTGGGAGAGACATGCTATTCTTATCTTGCTTATTTTTCTTAATTTCATATGCAGTGCTACAGACTTGGGGCAGAATGGCAGGAAATATACCTGATGGAAAGGGACTAGGGTGTACTGGTTAACAACAGCTGAACATGAACCAGCTGTGTGCCCAGGTGGCAAAGAAGGCCAATGGCATCCTAGCTTGGATCAGCAATAGTGTGGCCAGCAGGACCAGGGCAGCGATTGTTCCCCTGTACTCGGCACTGGTGAGGCCACACCTCGAATCCTGAGTTCAGTTTTGGGCCCCTCACTCCAAGAAAGACATTGAAATCCTGGAGCGTGTCCAGAGAAGGGCGATGGAGCTGGGGAAGAGTCTGGAGCACAAGTCTGATGAGAAGGGACTGAGGATGCTGGGTTTATTTAGCCTGGAGAAAAAGAGGCTCAGGGGAGACCTCCTCATTCTCTACAACTACCTGGAAGGAGATTGTAGCCAGGTGGGGGTTGATCTCTTCCACAAAGTAGAAAGCCATAGGACAAGAGGAAATGATGTCCAGTTATGCCAGTGGAGGTTTAGATTGGATACTAGGAAAAACTTCTTCATGAAAAGGGCTGTCAAGCATTGGAAGAGGCTGCCCAGGGTTGAGTCACCCTCCCTGGATGGATTTAAGGAGCGTGTAGATGTGGCACTTGGGGACATGGTTTAGTGGTAACTTGGCGGTGCTGGGTTAATGCTTGGACTTGGTGATCTTAGAGGTCTTTTCCAAACTTAATGATTCTGTGAAAACTACAAAATACAGGTTATTTTGAGTGAAATTGGTGTTGCATGGGATTAGTAGCAAGGCTACCACCAATATGAAAACTTCCTGATTTCACTCTTTTTTTTTTTCTTGAAAGAATCAAGAGGAGACCTTGAGTTGGGTTGCAGGGATGTAGAGAGATGTAGGGTTTTGTGTTGGAAAATTCTCCATTGTCTTATTGAGCTGTTGTTGTTTTTGCTGATGTTCTTGGTGTAGGAGCCTGGCTACTATAATAATTATACATAAACTATGCCTGTACTGTCTGTCATCCACAGTAAATCAAAGGCATGGACCCTGCAGGCACTTAGAGCAAGTTAACACAAATGAAAAACACCATTGGCTTTGCCTAGGAGAAAATATTTTATTTCTTTTTCCTAGATGATGACACTACTAATTGTATGGCTGTCAGTGCATGAGCATAACTTCTTTTGACATCAGTGAGTGTTGCCTTGATCATTACATGTTTGCCAACATAGTGCAGTCTCTGCTGCAAGGGTTCAGTGGTGCTATCCCTCTACCCCTGCAGAGTCCACTGCTCCATCCTTTGGCTGTGGAGGTGGTCAGAGAGATGTGGCAAAATGTGGAGTGGCTCCTCTGGACTGAGATCCTCCTTCCTTTTTTACTATCTAAGCAGATTTCTCCCTGCTTTTGAAAAGCACCCCTGATTTTTAGAATTATTTTTAAATGGGTTTAGCAGCCCATTCTTAGATGTGCTTTCCAGGCAGGTAGCCATCAAAAGGCTGAGTTAGGCCACTTCTGTCTCCAGTGGAGCTGGTGGTGCGGTTTAATGCTGACTGTAGTAAGAGTTGGTTTTGGGCCATTCAGAGCTCTTAAAATCCTGCCCTGCAGCATTTCCAGCTTCTTAGCTTGGTCCTGTAGAGCATCTGGGGAGGGGGAAATAGTTTTGATGACTTCCTGTAGTGCTGGTGAGAAATGATCTGTCACCAGCTCTGGAAATGCACAACACAACTTGTCTCTGCTTGCACCACTGTGCAAACCAGCCATAAATAATGTTTCTTCCATGTCTTTGCAGACTTCAAAGATTATTCCAGCTGTTGCAGGAAGCCTAGTGAGAGAAGGTAGCTGCAAGTGTAATTGTAGCTTCAGGACTTTAGCTCAATCAAATTCTAAACAATCTGATAAAAATTACAGACACTTCAATGTTGTTAAAGGTTAAAAGCAAGCCCTCTTCAGAACAACTATTAATGCTTTACATCTTAAAATAAAAGATCTTATTAATATTTCTAAATAACATTGAACATACATTTTTGTCTTCGAACCATCTGAGCACTTCACATGATAGCACAGACTATATTTGATGATAAATGCATATAATGACAGCATAAATGTCAGTTTTGCTATCAGATATGTTGCATTGATATCTTTTTAATATTAAACATGATTATGTCCCACATTGCTTAAACAAATCACGGCACCCAGAGAGTCTTAAGAGGATGCCTTTGTGTTCTGCCACAGGGTGAAATTCTTTGTTGAGTCTTCATATTTCGTGCAATCCTAGAATGGTTTGTATTGGAAGGGACCTTAAAAATCAGCTAGTTCCAACCCCACACTATGGGCAGGGACACCTTCCACTAGATCAGATTGCTCAAAACCCATCATCCAGTCTGACCTTGGAACACTTCCAGGGATGGGGCATCCACAGCTTCTCTGAGTAACCTGTTAGAGTGCCTCACCACCCTCACAGTAAAGAATTTCTTCCTAATATCTAATCTAAACCTACCCTCTTTCAGTTTTAATCCATTACCCCTTGTTCTATCACTACACTATAAAAATTCCCTCTGCAGCTTTTTTTTATGCTCCCTTTGGATACTGGAAGATGCTAGAAGTCTCCCCAGAGCATTCTCTTATCCAGGATGAACAGCCCAAATTCTCTCAACCTGTCTTCATAGGAGAGGTGTTCCTGACTTCTGATCATCTTCTTGGCTCTCCTCTGGACTCACTCCAACAGGTCAATGCCTTTCAGGTGCTGAGGATCACAGAGCTGGAAGCAGTAGTCCAGGTGGGGTCTCATGTGAGCAGAATAGAGGGGCAGAATCACTTCCCTCAACCTGCTGGCCATGCTTCTTTTTGTGAAGTTCAGGATATGGTTGGCTTTCTGGGCTGCCAGCACACATTTCTGGCTTAAATTCAGTTTTTCATCCACCAGCACCCCCAAGTTCTCCTCATGGCTGCTCTCAGTCAATTCTTAGTCTGTGTGTGTTTGGGATTGCTCTGACTCATGTGCAGGACGTTGCACTTGGTCTTGTTGAACTTCATGATGTTTGCACAGACCCATCTCTCAAGCGTGTCCAGGTCCCTCTGGATGACATCCCTTCCCTCCAGTGTGTCAACCACACCACACAGCTTAGTGTCATTGGCAAAGTTGCTGAGGGTGCCCTCAATCCCACTGTCCACGTTGCTGACAAAGATGTTAATGCCGGTCCCAAAACTGACCCCTGAGCAATGCCACTCCTTACTAGTCTCCACTTGGGCATTGAGCTGTTAACTACAACTCTTGGAGTGTGACCAACCAGATAGTTCCCTATTCATCAAGTGGTCCATCCAGCAAATCCATGTCTCTTCAGCTTAGAGATACGGACATTACGTGGGACTGTGTCAAGAGCTTTGCACAAGTCCAGGTGGATGATTTCTGTTGCTCTTCCCTCATCCACCAACGCTGTGCCCCCAGAGTAGAACGCCACCAGATTTGTCAGGTATCATTTGCCCTTGGTTAAGCCATGTTGGCTGTCACCAATTACCTCCATATTTTCCATGTGCCCTAGCATAGTTTTGGGGAGGATCTCCTCCGTGATCTTACTGGGTACAGACTGACCGGCTGTAGTTCCCTTGGTCCTCCTTTTTAATCCAGCAGTGGGAACTTCACGGGTCTGCCATGACTTCTCAGATATGTTGGACAGTGGCTCAGCTACTTCCTTTGGCCAGTTCCCTCAGGACCTGCAGATGCAGTTCATCGAGTTTCATGGATTTGTGCAACTTCAGGTTCTTTAGATGTTATTGAACAGATGTTCTCCTGCAGTGAGTGGTTATTCCTTCTCCCAGTCCCTGACTTTGCCTTCTATAACTTGGGCGGTGTGACTGGAGCACTTTGCAGTGAAGACTGAGGCAAAAAAGTAAAAAGTACCTCAGCCATTTCAATATCCTGGGTAACCAGGTCTTCTGTTTGCTTCTGGAGAGGGCCTAAATTTTCCCCAATCTTCCTTTTATCACTGGCTTACCTATAGAAGCTTTTCTTGTTGCCCTTTGAGTCTCTGGACAGATTTAATTCTGTCAGTTCTTTACTTTCCTAACTTGCTCCCTGGCTGTTCAGACAATCTCTCTGTATTCTTTCCAGGCTGCCTGTCCTTGCTGCCACCCTCTGTAAGCTTCCTTTTTGTGTTGTAGTTTTTCCAGGAGCTCTTGTTCATCCATGCATCCATATTTAAATAATTATTTAATAATTTTGAGATCTACATGTTTGGGATGGGTTTGGTTAGGTTGTTTGGCTTTTTTTTTGAAAACTGGTGTTTGAAATTCTGTCATTCATATTCTGTAAGTGACAATTAGATAATGACAACTCGTGGCTGCAGTCAGGTTAGTGAAGTTGTGACTTGCATGTCTGCATCTTTGTGGTGAGATTGCATGTGAGGCAGAATTGCCAGCTTGTGTTGGGATGACCTAGCTTTATGGATTTTCACTGCAGTGCAATGCAATGATGGATACACTGGTAGTCAATAAACTCAGAGCTGAGGCTTTACATACATTTTTTCCAGAGGCTTTCTTTGATATCTTTTAGTCAAAATTCAGACACCACTGTTCACCATTAGGATTTTCAAGGAAGCATAATTGCTGATTTCCTTCAGAGAAGACTAACCTTTTTTGGTTTTGTTCTTGCACTTCGTAAGAAAAAAAAAAAAGACAACATTTTCTATTTCTGCTTTGCCCTAGGTAGTGGGTGTCCATATTATTATAGTGGTCCATAACTAGAAAAGCACTGTACTACCCAGAAGGAAATGTTCCTTTGGCAGAGAAGCTAGAGGATTGGGTGGAACAACAGTAGCAGTAATTATTACTATTGTTATTTTAAGCTGGAGGTTTTCATTCAGGGCCAGGATGCAAATAGTGAAAAGGCAGCTGTTGCTTTCCAGTAGCCAAAAGTCTTCCATGTTGTCAGATACTGAATAGCTGGAGGGTGACACGAGAGTGGCATCATGATGGTGAAACCTTCTGGCACTTTTGCCACTTGCCTGGACCATGAAGGCTGGATAATTATGTGAGTTTTCATGGAGCAGGCTGGTTTTAAGTCTTACTATTGACTTTCTATGCGTGAACACAGTTCTCTCCAAATGAGGTGTGAGCTTTGGATCACCTTGGATGCATTGGAGAAGGCTTGGCCAGCTTGCCTTGCTGCCCTGTTCAGGCTGCTGGCTCGCTTCCCTCAGCTTTGCACGGCAACATCTGTTTGGGAGGTTCTTTACCCAGCATGGTTTGTACAGGGAATATGTAAAGATGCCCACAGGGCTCCTTTGGTGGGTTTACTGCATTAGTAAAAAGCATTGTGATTCGCATCTTTAGAACTGTAAACAAATTTTCTGTGTGCTTTTGCAGCCGTATCATGAGGTCAGGAGTAAATGGTGAGGTACGTATGCTGCTGTCAGGGCTTTGGGAATTGACCCTTGCCAGTACGTGATGTGTCTGTTTGGCTGTTTGGGTGAATTTACACAGTGAGGTTCAGCTGGACTCATGCTGAGTCCTAGTCCTCTGAGTTTGCACAGTGTATGCTGGAGCTCTGCATTGGAGCAAACCAGCAAATCATGCTGACAGAGCGAGCCTGAAGGGCCCTGCTGGAAATGAAACCTGTGGTGATTCCCTGTGGATTATCATGCTGTAGGGAAAAAGACCTGCATACCATGTTAAAGCAGCAGGATGCAGAGCTTTCTTTCTTTCTCTGTGCCTCCTCAGCTGTTTCCTTCTGTTCGTAGTGGTTTAGTGACAGCTAAAATGATTCTTTAACAAATATCAGTTGATGTACAGCTGACTTTTTCACATGTAGATGGTGAGCCTGGAAAGTCTAAGGAGAGAGTGAAAGGAAAGAGAGAGAGGATTTCAAGTTAAGTAAGGAGTGAGTAGAATGTACTTCCATGTCTGGGCATGGGTTGATTAGCAAAGGATGGGGAAAAGAAACAGTGGGAAGGGGCAGTTTTCTGATGGTAGTGACTGAATAAAGGAATTTGGAAGATTTGGGGTCCTGGACTATGCTAGGTACCTGACTGGGGAATGGGGAGAGGGAGGAAGATGATAGGAGACTTCAGCTGTATTTGCCCTTACTTTAATTGTTTTTGTTGGGGTTTTTTTAAGCTGTCCTAAATACCTAAGATTTCCATCTTGGCTAAAACAACATAGCTAATGTCTTTTTTTGGCGTTCTTAGATTGACAAGCCTAAAATGTGCTTTCATTAGCTAACTTTCTGCAAGTGGAAAGTGTTTCTGGACATAGATTCTGAGAGACAGTGATGTACAAAGGATCTGGCTGAGACTGAACCAAATTTGACTCTTATCAAAATTTTGGTAATTTTGAGAATGCTTTATCCCTTATGCTATTGGTTTGTTTTGTCTATAAAAATGAAGGTGATGGTAATAATAATAAAAGCTATTTTTCTACCCGTCCCCCGAAACTTTGAATAAAGTGTTATTGTAATAGGCGTACAAGCTAAAGGAGTATTATTGAAGAAATTCACATCACTTCTCTCACTGACTCTCCTGAGAGATTTCCTTCTGGCTTCACAGTTTCTCTGATGCACAAGTTCTTCTTAACCCAAGCTTTCATAAAATGAATTCCATCACTCCTTCAAATGTAACAGTTTATTACAGTCAGCTTGCAGTGTATGCCCTGCAAGGGATTCATCTGCCCAGTGGACTGGCCTGGCTCACATCCACCGTAAGAGGGTCTTGGCAAACGGAGGGAATTTGCAGCATCCTGCAGTGTTCTCTTGTGCATAAAATTTGCCTTTCTCACTTTTATTGCTCTTCATCTACTGCATGTTCTTCTCCCAGTACCCAGCCGCAGTGAAACATCCTCAGTCCATGTAACAATATGAAAGAGAGCTTAGCCTTTTACATCAAAAGTAATTTGTCTCCTGATTGATGTGTTGCTGGAGCTGTAGGAGCATCATTTCTCATTTGGGTAGTCCTGTTGGGTATGTCAACCTTGCGTCTTGAGTGT
Organism: Corapipo altera; assembly: GCF_003945725.1. NCBI lineage: Eukaryota > Metazoa > Chordata > Aves > Passeriformes > Pipridae > Corapipo > Corapipo altera. The sequence goes on along the minus strand of NW_020884872.1, from coordinate 81,722,164 downwards.
TGGTCTCATGTTGCCATTAGGACCAAAACTCCAGCCAGAGGTCAAGCCCTCCACTGAGTTTGTTAATCCAAGTGCGCATGGTGGTCGCTGGTGCTCCCAGGCAGCTGGGAGTTTATACAGCAGCTGCGTGCAGAAGGCGGGCTGGGCAAGGAGCTTGTCATGGCCACAGAGCATGCTGTCCTTCTGGCCACTCTTGCAGATGCCCTTCAGAGGTTATATGGAAATATGCACTGACTTGAACAGGAATCATTAAGCAGAAATTATGTAGGCCATTATCCTGTGTGGAGTGGGAGTTCTTGTGCAGTGTGTGTGTACACTGAGGATTGTGGCTGTTATTGTGGTACATCCTTACCGTGTGATGCTCTTAGATGTTTTAAAGTTCACAATAAGATTGGCCACCTTCAGGGTGCACTTTATGCATGGACTATCTTTACTGTACTGAGGGCATAACTGTATTTGTTCCTGAAGGTCAGCAGAAGTCCTAGTTTCTGCTGTCCTCTTGGTTAAGTAGTTCTTGGCATTTGTGGAGCCGTTTTCAATCCACCGCGGTGAAACCAAGATTAGAATCTGATTTTTTGGATTTCAGAAGAAAATAATAGTGACTTCTCGTGAATGTTCGTATCCCTGCCAGTAGAGGCTGGATGACTTAATCTCTGCATATATCAACATGTTGATCAAGTTTCACAGCAAAGTATCCAGGGCTAACTATAACAAATATTTAAAAATGTAAGCCTGGGCTGTAACTTAAAACCTTTCTTGGTTATACAATTCTGAGTGTAATGGGAGTGAAAGCTCAGGGCTGGATTTTAGGATAGCTTTATCTGCAGTAATATTCAGCTCTAGGTCTATCAAAACAACCTTCTAAAGCCAGAGCTGCCTGTGGCATGGCATTCAATCAAATATGCCTTAATAAAGTCAGTGTGAGGTTCCCTATCGAAAGGAAAAATGAAGTCTTTGAGAATATCTCCTTTTCAGATACCTGTTAGGAGGTCCCAGGGCTGAGATCCTGTGAAAATGACAAAGTTGCATTAATTCTTGATGTGTTTCCTGAGAGAGATGGGGCTGATTGGTTTGCTCTTTCCTTCCTTGTCTTTGGGCGAAGCAAGGAGCATAAGACTGAAGCCCATCTCATGGGTGGAGATGGGAGCGGAACCCTTTGCAAAGTGATTACTGAGGGGCTGCTGTTTCTAGAGCAGGATTTTAAAACCAACTGGCATGCAGAGGTGCATACCATGCCTTGCAAATGGAGGTACTTCAACCTGCTTATTCCAGCAGGTCAACCCCAGGTGCAGCTGACAGGGATCAGGTGGGTTTTGAGACCTAATGCAGAAATGCCATAGACTGAACTCGTCTCATCTTTGCCATTGCCAGCCAGAGCACTTCACTTGTAGTAATGTTATTTTGTCATGAGCCAAACAAAACCACAGAATTAAGCTAAAACCACACCAGACTATGGGTTTTAAAGCTATCAGTCAATCTATTAATTTTAAAGATAAACCTTTTCTGGCTTACTTTCCTGTACTGATTCTTTTTTAGCTCTTAATGTCTCTTCCATGGCCATTCAGGAGTTGACTTTACACTAGGTCACTGGGACAACAACAGGAATGAGGAGTGGGGGGTTTGCCGCCATTTACAAAATCAATAACTCTTTTCTCCCTAAGAGTTTGGACCCTGAGTTGGAGCAGACTTCCTAGCTGGCTGTATTGTGAACGTATAAACATTTGGCATCTTCTGTAATATCCAGACTTTCAAATCTTCCCTGAGATATTCACTTAATAGTTACAGGATGAAAAAGTAAATCTGCAGACCAACAGTCCCTCCAAGAAAAACATTTTACCATCCTTGTTTGTGTGCCAGGGTTCTTCCCTGTGAAGCGAAAAGTGGAAATCCTGAAACACTGACAAGTGTGGGAATATTTCCCAAATTCGATTGGAGAGAGATGTTATTGTCTATTACCTTCAGGTCCTGTATTGCACAAGTCTGCAAAATCTCTGGGAGTCAAGTTTTCCATCCAGATGTTAGCTTGTCTCATCCCCAGCAGTAAGTCCCAAAGCTGTATAAAGCTGTATCTCCTAGGAAGGGATGAGTACTGAGCCCTCACACTCCATTTAAATGGATGGACCGGTGCTCCACCTGCAGTGGTACTGCACAGACACAGGATCCTGATTTGTTCTGGTGATAGCTTTCTTTAAGGAGTTCCCAGAAAATATTTAGTATATCTTGGTATTTAGTGTGTGGGTGTTTCATAAGATGAACCTTTAGAAGGAGGGAATTTATGGAGCAGTTTGATAGGAATGACTGATAATGAGTCAAAATGCTGCTAAGCAGCCCTGAGCTGCTGCTATCTGGTATGGTCCTGCTGGTTGTCACAGCCAGCTCCTTCTGGAGGCTCGGTTTTACCGAGGTACTGTAGACACAGCTTCAGCCCATAAACATGTAGTGTTTCACTGATAAATATCAAAAAGCTTCATGAGTTGGGACAGGATTCTTTCCCATTTTAGCAATTAAGAAATCAAGGCAGAGGCAAGTTGAATTGACTTGCTCCATGGCCACATAAAGGTTAGGAGTTGAGTGAGATACAAGATGCAGCTATCCTCAGATTTTGATGAGCAGCAGACTCTGCCCGAGAGGGAGAAGACACAGTGAGGAGTTTCCTTTAAGTGGGAGCTTTTTTACTTACTATACAGCTGGTGGAGCCAGGAGGAGACCAGTCCTGAGATGGGTTCAGTGCAGTTGCAGCCCCTAAGCTCCCTTTGTGGTAGGTATAGCCCTCTTCTCCATTTTGCCATAGGCTGGCTGATAAGCCTCATCCTTCCACTGAAACACTTATCTGATGTGCTCCCTGGTTTTGTCTAGGAACAGAACAGCACAGAGATGGGTGTAAGATGTTTTGGATCCACATTCTTCTGCTGCTACCATTTTCTTTTGTGTTAATCCACCTTGGCTGAAACCAAGAATCACCTGCATTTTCTCTGAAAAATGAAGCTTTGTGATTTCAGCCTTTGGGGCTCTCCTTCCTCTTGTAATTTCATTTAATTTGCTCTGTCTTGGACTATCCTTGAGCTGAATGTGCATTTATGTATATAGCGGGGAATACCCAAGGGAAGAGAGTAGCAAAGAAGAAAGCTGCCTTGCTGCTCCTGAGTCCCTCCTGCAGTGCAAGCCCTGGCTACATCCTTGACTGTGCATTGCATAAGCTTTGCCCAGCACTGCAGTGCTAACAGAGTGAGTCATGTTGGTTATGGCACTGTGCAAGTTGATTTAACTCAACGTTTATGTCCCGCTCTTCCCTTTCCTATAAGAGACAATTAGTAAGTGGTATTTCTCTAGAGAAAACTGATCCAGATTTTAAGGTAATCAAACATCACCTATGACCTTTCACAGAGGTGCAATTTGTCCAAGTCCAGGGAACTGATGCCTGACCCCGAAGAAGACGGTCTCCTGGGCTCCTTATCATCATCAGAGCTAGAGATAAAGGAATTGCATGTATGAAAAGTCACCCTAGCTTAGTAAGAGAGACCCCCTCTATGGTTAATGATAAGCACTTCCAAGTGGGTTTCATTCCTCCCTTCCCGTGTATCTGGCAAGGCAGTTGGGATGGGTGATTCATGCTGCTTACATTGGTTAGTGGCAGTGGAGTTGACTAATTTAGATTTGATTCGTAACTTTTAGCTGGCTGACTTGGATGAGAAAAATTCCTCACTTACCATCTTGGGTGAGTTTAGTGACCTCCAGTAGTGCCACCACACTAGTGTCTGTTAGAAAACAATATTGGTGGAAGAAAAGAATAAAGAAAGATATTTAAGAAAATAAAATTAGGTGTCACTGCTAGGTTTCTCTTAATTTGAAGACCCAGGATGGTTAGCAATTGCTAATGTATTTTCTTGAGATATCTGCTGTTGAGAGCATGTGCACATTATGTTCTGTGAAAGTTTAGGATGAAAGCTAATCATGTTTAACTTACAGATACCCTGTAACTGGGAAGCAGCAATTAGAAAGGAAACAATAGCAGAAATTAAAAGAGGAAGAAAATTCTATTAATTCCTGTCTTTTTGGTAGAAGGTAGATCAGTGAGCTGAGAAGGACCCTAAACAGACTTGTGGTTCTCACGCAGGGAGGTTGGAACAAAGATGGTAAAGCAGAGGTGGCAATTTAATTACAGATTGGTTGCTTAAAGCAAAGAGTACTGGATACATAGTCAAAATAGCAGAAATCATTTTTTATTCTGATTTTGGAAATAAACGTAAAGCTGGTGTCGGTCCTGCATTCCTATGCAAAGAACCCATTGTCCTTTGGGTTTTATGGATGGAGGGACTAAAGCAGATTGACTGAGGCCATGCAAGATTATTCTGTTGCACATGTGATTGTTGACCTTGGTGCGAGGCGCTGTCTCTGTGTGTGTCCCATGCAGGGCAAACCGTGCCACTGTGTGGGTGGCAGGAGGAACTGTGGATCCCCCCCTGCACAGGGCTGTGGTCACGGGGTGTGCGGCAGAAATTGTGCCCCGATTCAGGACGCGCAGAAAGCCATTTACGTGATAAGCAAGTGACGACATGAATTCCCTCTCCTGAGTGAGCACGAGGGTAAGAGTCCAATTATTTTGCACATAATGAGGAGGTCACTGAAAGAGGGACTGGAGTTTGGCAAGGCAAAATGGGAGCGTTCTCTTGCTTCCATTTTGCACTGGGAAGCCTCATTATTTAGTTACATGACTGTGGATAAAGTTGTGGCTCTTGAGGTTTGAATTGCTGGGAAGGCGTCAGTGGGCATCGTGGTATGTCTGGGGATCACATAAGGTAGAAGAGGAAAGAGGTTGTTGAGGGTGTAACTGTATAACAGCTTTTTTGGAAACATCCTAGGGATAATTGAAAAGTAATTAATGGGGCAGAATATGGACATGTCAATACAAAAAAGAATCATGTCTATTAGTATTAACCATTATTTATTTTAGGTTTTTTCAAGGAAACTTTCAAACCTATCTTTATGCAAACTTATGAGGGATTCAAATAATGACGAGTCAATCTAGACAACTGCAAAAAACTGGAAGAACTGCACTGTTACTGTAAGGGATAGGATGCTAGTGCAATGAGAGCAATGGGTGTGATAGGCATTGGTACTGGTGAGCCAGCAGTGCTCTGGGGATGACTGGTGATTGCAAAGCTGCAGGAAGAGACTTGTCACCAATCTGGAAAGCTCAGTCTGCTGTCTCAGTGGAAAATATGGTGAGAAATTCCGAATGAGCCACTGTTCTGAAAATGCTTTGGAATCTCTAAATTTTTACTAATGTTTGATTGGTTGCTTTGGCAGGAAAGGACTTTCACCCAAATGGAATTGTTTAGGAACATTTTTAAAATCAAGAGTGTACTTCTCCTGTTTTCCAGTCTTCCAGAATTTTTTCAATTTCTTAGGTGACAAAGTGGAAAAGAGATAACAAGAGATGGTTGTTGTACACTGAAACCTGCTAGGTATTCTCCTTACAGTTCAAAAAACTTCCATAAACTTGAATGAGATGCTTTAATAAAAAGTGTGTGCATGCACAGAATTAACAAGCATCCTCATCTAATATTTCTCTTTTTATTTTTGTATAAATTTACTTAATGCACAGAGAGACAGCAAGCAGTGTACCTGTTTAGTTATCACATTAATGAAGCTCTAGGTTGAAAGAAGATGAAGTTATAAAAATGAAGTGCTTCATGGCATTGATTTCTCTAGATGCTAACAAGGCAGAATTTGAGTGGCGATGACAAGTAATGTCTCTGTGGGCTAAAATGCCAAATTAAAGAAAATGTAAATAAATTAACTGAGTCATCCTGTTACTTTGCAGGCTAAGGAAGTTACACAAACAATTTCTAGAGTCTTCTAGAGGTTTGTAAAACTAGTGATGCAGTACTAAAGGCGTATGACATATTAAAATAATTTCTTGCTGTTTTACAGGTTTATGTTTTGGAATGGGGAGTTTTTGAGAAGAAATAATGGTTCATTTAATACACAGCTATATGGCAGAATCAGTTGCAAGAGTAATGAAGGTCACCCCACCAAATAACTGGGACTAAAAGACAAGTCCAGTCTTTTTCAAGGTATCAGATGAATCCATAGGACTGTTAGGATACATTAATCAAAGTTATAAATTAAAGAAATTATCAGAGTCATGTATGTGGCTCTGTTGCCTCCACAGGGAGGTGGTGGCAGTCTGTCTCTTCCATAGGCTCTTGTTCCTGCAACCCGTCCTACAAGGAATTTTAGAACTACGTCATTGTACAACTTTCTCTCAAAATAAACTTGATATTTTCATATTTATGTGTCTTGGTGGCTTTGTTAGTGACTACAGTGAATTTACAATCTTCTCCGCCCTGCACCCATCTTCATTTGTGCTTTGTGTTCAGCCTGGGATAGTAGCATCCAACTGGAAACATCCCTCATCTCACATGGCATGAGAATCAATGCTTTGGCTTGGATTTTATTTTGATGCACTATGCAGTACAAGTATTTCTTATGCAAATCCAGGTTGCATTTAGGCTGAAAAAGAGCTCCAAAATATGTTTTGGTTGATTTTTTCTGTCTTGATTTTTGTATTGTAAAGGTATCACCCATAATTCATGACCTTATTCAGTCATCTTTGAAATGAATTTTTCAAGAATTTTTTTTTTTAAGACATTGAAGGTTTTTCTCTTTTTTTCCCCTCTTCTACAGAAGTGAAAAACTATTAGGTCATATCTGCCTTTTAGAATTTTCTGATTGGATTTGCTTTATTTGGATTTTCTGATTGATTGATTTGCTTATTTCTGATGTATTTATTTGGATTTTCGTATTTTTTGATGTTTTTTTAATTTGGATTTTCTGTTGCTATATCTAGTCTAAGTTTGTAGGTGGCAGGGAGTTAACTTTTGGGTCTTCTTTTTTTTTCTATGTTGGCCTCAGATTGATGCAATTTTTTTTATTACTTTCTGGAAATAGAAATGCAAAGGGATAATATACCTATGGAGAAGTAATATCTATCTGTAAGGAGGCGAGTAAAAAAAATACATATCCTGCAGAAATAGAATGTATATTAGTTTACATTTCCTTCTGTATTTTCAACTTTAAGAAGTGGTAGGGTGAGCTGCTGTTGCAAGCTTCTGGTTAATCTGATGTTTTTAAAGTCTGCTTTCCATTGCAGTCAGGGAGACTTGTTCCACATTCAAGTTGCTAATTCTTGACGCACAGGATATTTTCCTTCTCATTAAAATGTATTTATTTATTTTGCAGTGAGAATACCTTGCTTAAGATGCTTCTTTTGATCTTTGGTAATGTCACAGACTGAGTAAGACTGCTAGCATAAAGCAGTGTTTATCTCATTTCACTTTTACATCCACTGTTGATTGGACCTGAATAATATAACCCCACTGGAAAAACTGATTTAGTTTGTTGAGTCTCAATATGATGTCCAGTAAGATGCAGGTAAGTGCTTGGAAATTGTTCCCTGTCTGTAACTGGAAGGCTTCTTCATGTGTTTCTGTGATCTTATTTGCATTTGTTGGATTTTAGGCCTTTTAAGAGATAGGGGGAAGGGGGAAAAGTATAGCAAGAAGTACAAAGTTTTAGCAAAAACAATTTTTTTGAAGCTTGAAATTGTAATATCACGTTTCTAGGGCAACAACTTCTTGTAATGCAGATCAGCAGCTGAAATGCTTCTTGCAGCTGGAGAGTGAAGTTAACAGGACCCATGATTGGTTCTGCAGCTGATACTGGCAGCTTTGTGGCTGGTGGGAATTGTCCTGCAGCTCCCATTTTAGCTGTTGTCCTTTTGGGGAGCAGCAAGAAGCACTGAGTGGTGCCAGAGTTATCCTCAAGAGAGATTGTAGTTTCGGATGCTGCAAGATCGGGGGGTGAATAAAATCAGATTTCCTATAGCTCTGAGGAAAAGTTCTGAGACGAGGGAGGAGGTGACGAAGTGAGCTTTCTCCAAGCAACTTGGATTGCAGAGGAATGTGAAACTTCACAGTTTTCTCCCATCTTGCTCTTGAAAGTTAACACAAGAAATAGATAGGAGTGGGAGACAGTTTTCTGACATAAATCCCAGATTATTCATCCCCAGAAATTGAGATAGTGACAAGAAACTCGGTACTCAGCAGAGAGTTACCCAAGAATTTTGTTGACTGAGTTAAATCCTCCAGCAAGCAGGTGTCGGGTAAATGTTTTGATTCCTTGCAGTGTATATTTGCATATTTGAAACTTTCTGGTATTTATGACTCATTTTAGTTTGTCAAAATCTTAAAAAGAGCAAACCAACAAGGTCCTTAATTTTTATGGGATTGCCACGTAGTGGCTTCAAGATGTTCATGCCCCGAGCTGGGCTCCTCGGAACACAGGCACAGCTTGTCCTACCACCATCTTGAGGGTGATGTACCTGCAGGTCCTAACCATTGGCATCTTATGGATAGCTATAGTCACACCACACCTCAGACTATGTGAAGTGTCTTTAACCCCCACTGTCTGATCACCTCCAACCCTGAATCTCTTTTCTTCTAACACATCTGCTGGGTCCCTCTTGACCTCCCCAGCATAACTTGTATCCTGCTTCTTTACCAGGGTGGCTAGGTGTGGGTGTTACAGGTCAGACTATAGCAGCAAGCAGCTCTGGCCCTTCAGGCCAGTCCTGTGAAGTGTTTTAAAGGTCTAATGGAAAGTGAGGCTTCGTAGTGGTATTTTGTCCATACAGGTTGATTTGCTTCATGCAAATATGCAGAGGGGGTGGGAGGAGGAGAAAACATGCTGAAAGAGTAACACTGGATGCCATGCCTTGAAGCGTTTTTTTTTTTCTTGATAAAAAAGCTTTTCCTGTAAATTTTTCAGTTTTGTCAGTTCTCATTTGCTGGGATCATGAAGGATGATAATATAGTCTATGTAAACTTCTTTGGTGTATTTTTGTCTGGTACATTAATAGCTTCCTTAGTATGTGAGGAAAAGCAAGTCTGAACTTACTAGTTGCTGATCAGAATGTGGAAATGGTATTTTTTTTCCTAAAAACTGTAACTCAAGGTTATGCACGTGCAAAAATAGCTTTAGGGTACAATAAATATTTTCTTCAGCAGGTCTAACTCATTTTATTGACATATTGTTTTGTAAACTGCGGGTGACTTGTATTGTTCTCGACCAAAATAACTTGTATCAATCAGCATAAGAGTGTAATTAATTTACATATTTTCATTGTGGAAATGATCCAGACTTTTTGTTACTCTACAGTGCTAGACTTGAGAGAGGAAAACTGTAATAACATTTTGAGTTTGTAGTTTGTTTTTAAGTTATGCTTCGCTTCTGATTGTGCTGGAGAAAGTGTTGTGACCTTCTTAAATTTGTGCTTGGCATAGCTTTGAATGAAAATAAAGAAAGACTTATGAGTGATATTGTATTTTGTGGCTGTGTCATGCATCAGTACAGCCTTAATGAGATGAGGAGAGTGCAGCTATTGTGTGCCATAGCAAAATGTAGTCCAATACACTTGTTAAGAACAAATGCAAGAATTAACTATTTCCTTTCTGAGAATCTGAGACCAGCAGAAGATACTATGGCAGATACAGTCTGATGAATTTTTTCAGGGTATGCCTGGCAACTCTCCACATGCCAAAACCAAATGAAAATGTGTAGAGTATTGTCTTTGAATAGGCAAGGGCTGGCTGCTGTTTGTATGAGGCACCAGAAGGTCTCAAAACCACCTGAACTTCTCTAGTCCATCGGTGAATTGTAGTTAAAGCACCAGTTTCTGAATGATGAAATGCAGGGAGCGGAGTGGTTATCACTGTGGGTGGATTTGACAGGAGGTGGCTTTTGGAGGAGTGTGAACTTGTGTCTCTGAATGTGTAGTATGAGGCCTCTTACGCTCCTTCTCTTCACCCTGACTATACTGTATGTTTGATTATTAATAGCTGCTTTTTTTTTCTTTTTACCCCCATAGGGTGATGGAGCAGTGATGTAGGCTGCTCCATGCAAAAAGATGCCACGCACAGGCAGATCCTGTTACCCATATCATCCTTAAGAATAAATTCTTATAATTTTAAACCTGAGACAATGTAACGCAAAAGAGTCCTTCCTCATTTTACATTATGTATTCTATGTTACAGTGCTTGGTGTCTTATCAGCATATTATATGTCGTCACTTTGACCTTAATTCCTCACTTTTAAGCACCACCTGAGGGGATATCACTGGAGGTGAGAAAGCTTCTCAGGGAGGCGGGGCGCCAGTAAAATTTGCCTGACAGGAACTAAGGATATCTTTTGGGAAAAAGCAAACAAACTAAACAGTTTTGTTTCTTGCTGTTTTTATTCTTTAAACAGGATTCCTGATGTTTCATTTCAGGAACTGCCTGTGAACAGAGGATTTTTAGACCTCTCTTTCTAGTGGCTTTCTGATGGTGAATGTTGCATCACCAGTTCTGCAAGAGAGATAGTTGCTGTGATTAAACTATTGCTGCTGGGGAGATGAGGGCTGGAATCAGATTTTCTGGCTTCGAGTTCTAGTCCTGAGATGACAGTGGTACTGCTTGTACTGACCAAACATAAGTAGCATCTCTGTGACCACTGCTGAGAAGCAGCAGGTTGGCCCAGCTCACTGGTTCCCTAACTTCAGAGTATGTGCTGCCTCCTGCTTGCTTGTAATCCTGGATCTCGCTCTTCCTGTGCCCATGCAGAAAACCCCTGCTTCCATGCAGTGATATTTTCAAGCTGGATGTGCTAGTGATGGCTTGGTGCCCATATTTTGCTTTCACTCAGGCAGGTAACCCTCCCACTTTACACGGAGTACCAATAAGCTCTCCAGAGCTTTCCTGCATTTTTCCCTAGATATATAGAAGAGTGGATGAATTTCCTGATTTGCTGGCAAAAAATTGGAGAAATGCTTGATCCAGCAATGAAAAAGTCCCTGTAGCTATTCACTCAGGGACATGAAAGGCAAAGGAAACCACAAAAGATGATATAGACATAGGCCAGTGTGACTGTTGGCAAACTGGCAGGACTGGGTTAGTCCCAGGAACTCTTATCTGTACTAACTCTTCTGGGAAGTGTCCAGCTGACTGGAGAAATGCAGTTAGTCTTTCAATAACTTGCAAATATTGAAATCTGACTTCATACCTCTCCAAATGTATTCTGCTTTTCTTCCTTTCCACAAAACCAGAAGTGTCAGGGTACTGCAATTCAGATTCCTTTTTTAGCTTAACCACATTTTCTCATCCTGCTTACTTTGAATCAAGTGGTGCCGGGGCTTGAACTTGGGCTGTCCTCATCCCAGGTTAGTACATTTGTCTTTTCTCTGTGCTTAATTGATGTGGTCTGTGAGCAAAAGAGAATTAGTGAGCTAATCTAGTGTAAGCCTGTTCTCAAGAGCTTCATTTTTAATCTCTTCCTAGAAAACAAGTGATGGGTGCGGTAGATGGTGCCAAACACAGGGACCCAAACAGTACACCCACGCTGGCAGAGGCCATGTTCTCCCATCCTTGCTCTTTGTAATGACTTTATGGAGTATGAAAATTCATGGGCATTTTATTTTCCTTTGAGTTAAGGAATTATCTGATCAGCTGTCTATCACTCTGAGAGTGTCTGGATGCTGACAGTGTCTGGATGCAGTCTGTATTCTCCTTCCATCTCAACTCCTTTTAAAAACTCCTGACTAGTATCCATTGTCCTGGCAGCATCCATGGGCTCTTTTTGGAGTGCATGCAAATGACTGAGGCCCAAAGCCAACTGGTGCAATGCTCACTGAGCATTGCAATGCTTAAATAGGCATGAAGGCTAGAGTTGTGTTGCCTAAACAAAGAGATCTGCTCCCATGTTAGGAGCTTTAAGGTAGCACATGGTTGCTGGTTCAGAAGTGCATGTATCCCTCAGCATCCAAGATGCATCTAAAATCACAGAATCAGAGAATATTCTGAGTTGGAAGGGACCTACATACCATCATGCCTTAGTGCTTGGGCAGCTGAAACTCTTGTAGGCTTCTGCTAATTAAGTGATAGCTTGCTATGCAAGGATGAAAAGCAGTCTGTATTTTAATGCAGTGTGGTGCTCCACAATTTTTTATTCTTTCCTAGCAAAACAGAAATGTATTTGACTCTGATCTGTTATGTTTGTTCAGTATAACACAGAGTCGTGGAATGGCTTAACTTGGAAGGGACCTTAAAGATCATCTAGTTCCAAGCCCCCTGTCATGGGCAGGCACTCCTTCTGCTAGACTGGGGTGCTCAGCGTCCCATCCAACTTGGCCTGGAACACTTCAGGGATTCACAACTTCTCTGAGCAACCTATCTAATATTAGCAATATCCATTGCTAAGGAAATTGGAATATTTTTTTAGAAAGTGCAATAAAGATGAGTTGAAAGGTAGCAGTGTATTAAAATAAATTCACTGCGGTAAATCCTATTGGAATGTGCTTGGATCTAATTCTTTAGCAGGATAGGGGTTTGACATTATACAGGAGTTAGGTGTGCATTGACAGCTTCCACTATTTTAATCTGCTTTACTGTCATGTCTTGCAAACTTATCTCTACTGGCATGCTACTTGGTGCATTTAATAACTGGATAGTGTTAAAATAAATCGTAGCAAAGGGAAGATGGACAAGTAAATGAAAGGAGCTCAAACACTAAATGAAAGAAGAAATCCAAATTTCCTTAGGTGTGGGTTGGGGTTTTTTTGGTTTGAGTTTTTTTTACCTTTTAAAAATTATCTACCTTAATCTAGCACTGTAGTAGGCAGTTTGAATCTGGCCTTTTGAGAACACATTCCTCTAAACAGGTAGAATAGGCAAATAAATACAAATAGTGACGTGGATTCTCTGATTGTCTGGGATACCCAACTTGGGTGAAGCTAAGCCTAAATTTTTTTTGGTTTTGCTTTTTTTTCTGAGCTGCACCAAACTCCTGCAGCTCACAGGATCTACCTGATTTCACCCTTCTTGGATGGGAATGTGTGTTCTTCCATATGCCATTTTAAAACATTTGCAAGCAAGACTATGGTTCTTTCCTGAGATCTAGACTTTTTTTCCGGAAAACTTTATAAAAGAGTTTGGCAAAATAAACACTTGAAGAAAAGTACAAAGATCAGTGTTTACAGAGCCATAGTGCTGTCTACTCTTCTGTATGGATCTGAATCATGGGTCATCTACTGCCACCACCTGTGACTCATTAGAATACTTCCATCAACGCTGTCTCCGTACAATCCTAAACATCCACTGGTCAGATTATGTGACCAATACACACTGGTCAGATTATGTGACCAATACATCTGTTCTAGAACAAGCAGCAGTCACAAGTATTGAGGCCATGTTGCTGAGAACTGCGCTACGCTGGGCAGGGCACGTCTCAAGGATGAAGGACCACCACCTCCCTAAGATCTTGCTCTATGGTGAACTTGCCACCGGCTGCCACAAGAGAGGAGCCCAAAAGAGAAGATACAAGGACTCCCTGAAACAACATCTCAGCCTTGGCCATATTGATCAACATAACTGGTCTACTCTGGCCTCCAATCGGGAGGTCTGGAGACACACTGTCTATGACGCTGCTGCTTTTTTTGAGAAAGCACGCAGGATCACTCTTGAGGAGAAAAGACAATGCAGAAAGAATCGTGTCTTGCAGAATATTCCACCTAAGGAGTCCTTCTGCTGTGCCTTTTGCAACCAGACTTGTCTATCTCGTATTGGCCTTTTTAGCCACCAGCGCACTTGTAACAAACGTGGGTAGAGCCCTTCCCAAATCTTCATTCGCGAAGCCCAGCCATGATGACGAGACTTTTTTTCCCCCACATTTATATGTATCTTTACAGACAAAAGTATTGTAGCATTTTAAACCAATTTTAAATGATTGAACATGATGATCTTGGAGGTCTTTTCCAACCTAAATGATTCCATGATTCTCTGTTCTAATTCTTTTGGGGGATTCAGTTATTGATGGGGATTCAGTGTGGTGTATAGGGTTTTGGAGGAGGAAAGCAGTAGCTGTTGCTGCCATGGAGGAGGAGAAGCAAGAAGATCATCTCATAGGGTACCTCCTGGGTTCAGCATGGAGCAAATTCCTGACCATATCTGGTTGCTACAATGGTGTTCCCATGGTGTTTCATGTAAGAGGGGAGGTTATTACCATTGCCAGTCCTCAGCGAGGAATTGTGCTTCCCTTGAATTCTCCTTGGCTCCAGTCATTCATCTGAACGCAAAGGGCTGTTGTGACAAGTTCCTTCATGTGCAAGGGCAACATGAAGCTGGCTGGATTTCAGCAAACACTGGTGCTGAGTAGTGCTTGTGTTGTATATATACAGTTGCAGAATGCTTTCAGAACGAATAGTCCACAGCAAAACTGTTTTAATGAGCTGGAATGCCAATTGTAGCATATCCTACCCAATCTGGCAGTGCTCTACTGAGCTGAAATACCTTCTTTGTTCTTAAAATAGCCCCCACTGATTCAGATTTTAATTGCAGATATTACAGCTGTCAAAGAAAAGGAGAGATGACCAGATGATTGTGTTGATAGTATAAATTGAAGCTGGGGATATGTCAAGTTCCAGCCTTTAGATCTTCCTTCATTGAAGGACTATTGCAGATATGCCTGTGTGCTGTAGTGATTACAGGGGGCAGAGGCTCTTTCTAATGTTAAGATGACCCTGAAGTGCATTGTGCCTCATTATATCCACTGTGTTGACTAAACTAATCTGACAATAAGCATGTAGGGCTACAATGATTTCAGTGCTAGCAATGGTAACAAATAGGCATAGATATTAAATAATGTTGGTTAAAGCCTGAGGCTTGATAAATCGAGATGGAATTTACTAACGCCCGGACAGACTGTGATTCAGGAGTTGAGTTAAAACAAAAAAATAACAAAGGAGGTGAATAAAATAAAAGAATTTTAAAGTTTGGGCACCAGTCTGCATGTTTGCATTGCAAATCAGTCAGCACTGGGTAGAGGGTGAGAACTCCTGTGTAAGGTTCTGAACTGAACCTTTTCAGCACAGACATGTCAGGAGCAACCATCAACCAGGTGGGCTGCCATTACTGGTGTTTTACTTCATTACATATTGATCAGGTTCTCAAGTTTTACAAGTTCATGGATTGTCCTATGGAAAGAGGCATGGCAGACTGTCTTCAGTTTGTATTTCTACATTTCTAGTGTCCAAGAGGATGGATTTTTTGCTGGATTCAAGACGTGCCTGACAGATTGCTCAGGCTGCAGGAAAATACCATGGGCATAGTGTGAGATCATCCACCCTAGCTGATAATGTATATGCAAAAGAAAGAAGAAATCAGTGAAAAGCCTTCAAACTGAGTCTGTAACTCAGGGCAATGTTAACTGCACAAACTGCCACTGTGATTCTGTCTTTGAGCCTTTCACTGCTTTGGAGAAGGGTAGGAAGTCATCTCTTACCAGGGAAAGGGAGCTTCTGCGAGAAGATTTCTGCTGGGAGTATGAGAGGAGTATGCATGGATGGTAGCACACCTTGGTTTTCTTTTCAGGTTCACCAGTGTCCTAGCGTTGCTATCATATAAAGATTTCCATAACATCACTTATGTTTAGTATTAAGCACCATTAGTTACACATTTACACAATGGAAGATCAAATGAGGGGCTGATATATGTTACACTTAGAAGACCTGGTCCTTACAGAAGTATAGTACTTTCTTACTCATTCCTGTTGTTAAAGGTAATATCCTTCATGGTTGTTGAAGGTTTTGCAGTATTCTGATGTGCCTGAAGGGATTTTGCTGGAATGTAACAACAAAAGCCAGGAACAAGATGGAGAATGTGATTTTGTTTGTGTGTTTTGCTTGAAATGCTGAAGATAGGGGGCAGATTGTTGCTTAAGTGTAATTAAAACTTTTTCTTTTTTCCTCTGGTGCATATCACTTTGTAAACACAGTAATAAAATTAATTTGAGTTTTTTTCCCCCTATATGTGTGACAGGGACAATCTGCTCCAAAGATACTGTTACTGGCCTATATGCATAGCTACATTAATTACATAAGCTAAATATAGTGTTGGTTATGGATGGTGTGATAGTGTTAGGGGAGAGGCTGTGAGTTCTGTGGGTACTCTGTGATGTCTGTCTTGGTGGCAGGATACTTAACTCCCACTTCATTTTGTTCCTTTACACTTGGTTGAAGGGAAAGGAGAAACAAGATGAACTTTCTTTCCTGTGATATTGATTGTCTTATTAAGAGTCCATTAAAAGTGGAAAGCAGAATTGTTTTAAGGTTACAGGAGCCATTTGAGTTACGTTGCAGCCTCACACGGGAGTGGAGAACAGCAGAAGGTGCTGGTACACTGCTAGCGTATTACTGGCAATGATTATCTCGAACTATCCTTTCTTACTGGAGTTTGCTTTCTTACTGAATGAATGTGAATGCTTTCTAGCTGTCTTGTGTTTTGCTGGCTTTTTTTTTTTTTAAGCAGCTTCACAGTAAGTTTTAAAACATTGCAGCAGAGCCTTATTCTGATCATTGGTTCAGGCAAATCTTTCAGTTGAGGTATCAGAGGTTTCACTTCTCTGAAGACCTATAAAAAGCCAGCATTTTATTAACAGTGAGTAGCAGACATTACTCCATATCCTTCTGATTACTGTGCATGTTCCACTCACCTTTGTTGCATGGAAAATGGGAGGAGGGTCTCGACATCTTATATCATTTACACCATTTATGAACAAGTAATTTGAAAACAAAAGCTTTGGAGGAGGCAATGTGAATGGAAATTGGGAGTTTACAGAAATTTCACCTGATGACCAAATCCTGTAATTTTGCAAGCAAGAAAGTAGGCGTTGTTTTTCAGGCAAACAAAAAAAAAAAAACCAACCCCACATCCCACTCTCAGATGGAAGTGAAAGTAATAATGAAAACGTATTTGTTCATGGTCTGTTTGTAACTGCATAGGGAGAAGATTACTGAGACTAGGTGGTGCTTCAGTGTATCAGGTGGAGGTATAACATGACCCAGTGTTGTGGAAAGCAGAACTGAAGGAAATGAGGCACACTTGAATTTTTCTTTTCACAGTGAGTGCAATTAATGATTGGGAAGAACTCATCCAGAAATGTGATGCATGGCTGTCAGCTGCTTTCACCACTGGGTGCCTCTCTGTGAGGTGTTGTAGCTCAGTTGAAAATGGTGTACTTGATCAGGAGCCATTTGGCCTGAACTGATGAGTCAAGCAGCGTGCTCTTGACCTTAAATTCTGTGAGACACTCAAATCACTCTTGTGTGTGTGTTTTCAATATATTCCTTTAAAGTTGGGAGGGGGTTTTGTTATAAAATAGGCATTGTCGCATCCTGAGGAGGTGGTAAGTATAAAGGATGAGTATTGTGTTTTTTACTTTGTATTTTTTAATATCTGCTTGTCCCCGGTGTGCTCAGCAGTACTGTTTCCTTTCCTTCTTGACCACCAATTGAACTGCTGGTGGTATCCCTTGCATTAGTGTGCTGAATAAACACTTGAGGTGCACTCTCTTGGAGGAAAAAACATTCTGCATCCAGGTGCTAGTTTAATGCTAAGTGAGGCTGAAAGATTAATCAGATAATTACATTAATAGCATAGTATTTTCTTTAAGAAGGGGATTGTGCAGTACCAAGATAGTATTGCACAAGTCCCTTTGCAGGAAAAGGAGGAGGAGTTCTCCAGGGGACTTTGCTACCCTCAGTAGGTATCAAACTATCAGAATACTAAAATAGCTTTCAGTGCATTTGGACCAGGATAGTTAGGTGCAGTGTTTGGTGGGATTTATGGCTGTTTCTTATTCTGTAGTCATAGGAGGGAAAAGAAAAACATCTAAAGATCAATGTATTTTTGTAAGACTGGGAGGAGACTTCCTTATTCCCCTTCCGTATAACTTAATATTATATGGAGGCACTGGATGAGGCTTGCCTTGGAGGAGTTAACATAACAGACCCCCAATTGAACTGGTTTTTAACCAGTATGGACTTGAAGGTTACCCTCAGGCTGCAAGGGTAAGTGGTAAATGGTAATGCAGGGAAACACTGTCATCAGCCCTCAGGAAAGGCTGTTTGGCCAGCTCATCCTTCTCATAGATGAACGAGATTTGGAATCTGAAATGGCCAGGTCTCTGTGAGCCTGGGTTCAAACCTGCCCAGACAAAGGAGAGGCATTTTTGCTATGCAGAAGCTGCTGACACTGGTTGCAACAGGAGCATGTCTGTGCAAATGGGCTGAGCTCACCCTCTTCAGTCTGTGGACTGGCTCTGGTTTGGAGTATTTGTCACTGGGATAGCACTGTTCAATAACTACCTGAAAATGCCCTACTTGGAGCTGATGTGGCCACAGCAGGCAGGGGAGTTCCTGTGCAGGACCAGCTTCCTGCGTGCCTGGAGGAAGCTCGGCTGTCTGGTGTAAGCTCTCGTGCAGTGCAGATACTGCACAGCTGATTTTGAGATCCATACAAGGGCCCTCAGCCCACCTTGTCAAATTTGTGTGCTTGAAGTTAGACTCTCAAAGCCATACTTGAGCACCCATTAGGTCACATCAGAGCTGTGCTAAGCACCAATGTTTCCTACTTAAACTGTTCAAATAATTTTCTATATCTGAGTTTGTCTAGCTGTAGGGATGGCTTCAGTGGGACCCCTATAAGCAGCACATACCAGTGGTCATAGGTGGCCCACGATGCTTTGCCTGGTTCAGAATGGTTTGGGTTGGAGGGGGCCTTAAAGATGATCTTATTCCAACCCCCCTGCCATAGGCAGGGACACTTTCCACCAGACCAGGTTGTGCAGGACGCCATCCAACCTGGCCTCAAATACTTCTGGGAATGGCGTGCCCACAGCTTCTCTGGACAACTTGTTCCAGTGCCTCACTGCCTTCTGGGTAAAAAAATTTCTTCCTAACATCCAACCCAAATCTCTCCTCTTTTAGTTTAAAACCATTCCCCCTTGTCTGATCACAATCTGCCCAGGTAAAAAGTTGCTCTCCCTCTTTTTTATAAGCCCTCTTTAGGTACTGGAAGGCTGCAGTGGGGTCTTGCCAGAGCATTCTCTTCCAGGCTGAACAACCTCAACTTTCTCAACCTGTCTTCATAGGAGAGCTGCTCCAGACCTCTGATCATTTTTGTGGCCCTCCTCTGCACTCACTCCCAACAGTTTCACATCCTTCTAGTGCTGAAGATCCCAGGTGAGGTCTTACAAGGATAGAGTGGAAGGGTAGAATCGCCTCCTTCAATGTGCTGGTCACACTTCTTTTGATGCAGCCCAGGATAAGTTGGCCTGTAGGGCTGGCAGTGGCATTATTGTGATGGCACAGAAATCTCCAAGCCAGACAGCAGGGAGGCAGCGTAAAGGTCTTCAAAGGCACAGAGGGGTGTGCAGAAACTTCAGTGCCGTCGTTTAGGAATAGTTTTCCAGGCAGTTCACAAGGGAAAGGAAGGAGGAAACAACAGTTCTGGGGTGGTGGGTAGGTTGCTGTGTGAGCCTGCTGCCATGCTGCTCCGGAGGGCTGTACCTCTACCCCTTGTGGCAGCTGGAGCCTGGCATGGTGGAGGCTCTCTGGCAGAAGACAGAGGTGCCAGGGCAGCGGCTGCTGTCTCACCATTAGCCACACACTGTGGGATTACTTGAAGTCCTTCTTATCATTGTGAAGCTGAAATTCAGTGGCAGTTTCACAATTGCACTGTTCCTCGCGCAAGGGAGGGAAAGTAGGTCACAGACAGCCCTTCCGGCATTTGTTTGTACGACTGTAGGGCTGTGATGAGACCTGAAGGCTCTGAGGATCCAACCGGTCCAATTCGTTTCTTGCCCCTTTCCTTGGTGTCTCTGTTTCTGGCATATGAGTTGACTGGGGAAGAGGTGCTGGAACCGAACAGTTGACTTCTCTGCTATTGTTATTACTATTTCAGTAGGCCCTAAAGGTGTTTGGTATGGCTGGGCACCAAGCACTGTGCAGACTGGTCAGACTGCCCATCTGCCAAAGAGTAAATGCTTCAGGTGGTTGAGTCAAAGTATAGATGAAAGCACAAAGGGCATTTAAAGTTTCAGCTGCTGAAGTGTGTGCTCAGTATCTAGCTGCCTGAATTTCAGAAAGTACTTCCGGGTACCAAGAGACCTTCCAGCCCAGGAGGCACTGACAGCATAGCACCACCTGCATTTCAGCAATGGTATTGCATGGTGTGTGGAAAACCCCTGTGCTTCCTTTTAGAGCAGTGGTAACCAGCAGTTTGAGGCCTGGCAGGGAAGCAAAGTAGGGACCCAACCCCATAACACGAAGTTGCAAAGCTTGAACCTTTAATATGCCCAAAGTCCCTCAAAGACTGGGTTAGTGCAGTTACTGTCTAGATAATCAGAGAATGTTTGGCAAACCCTTCGATGTGCAGCTGGAACTGAGATCTGCATTCACACATCTGCGATCGGAGTTCAGCAGAGCATCTCCAGCCACACTAACCTGTGCTCCATGGTGTGGAAGGGTTTGGGGCTAATGCCCCTGGACCCTCCTCCACTTGTGCAGTATGAGAAGCGGATAGACTGTGTTTTTCGTTGCCCTGGCTGGAGCAGCTGGGGACTGCAAAGTGGCACAAAATGGAGCACAGATCAGGTTCTCCTCTGAGCAAGAGCACTGGACTCCCAGTATTTTCTTGTGGAAGTTGGAATTTTTAGTGTAATATTACACATGACCAGGGAGAAAGTCAAGTAGCTCTTTGATGTTTATTCAGTATTTTTCCAGATTAGTTCCTAGCTTCATTTGGCTCAAATATGCAAACTACTTTAGAAATAAAAAGAAATCACCTTAACTGGCTTCCTGTGAGGAATGTCACTGGCTGTTATGAGGACTCTCCATCACTTCTTAAAAAGTTAACTTAAACAAAACATTGTGGTTCTTTCTGACTGCCACAATTCTTCAGGTGTTGCTAAGCCACCACTTGGCAATGACCTTTCCCACCAGAAGTGGTGTTGTGAGCCTCCAGGCTGAAATCGCCCAACAAAAGGAGAAAGCATAGAACACCCAAGATATCTGCTCTGAAATCAGTAATCTCTGTTCCTACCAGGAGCTCCTGCATTTTATGTATGATTTCATAGAATCATAGAATCATTAAAGTTGGAAAAGACCTCTGAGATCACTGAGTCCAACCATTGACCCAGCACTACCTGGTCCACCACTAAACCATGTCTATTAAATCCCACCAAGGGATCGTGACTCCACCATTGCCCTGGACAGCCTGTTCTACCCTCTCAGTGAAGAAATTTTTTCTGGCTGTGAACCAGAGAAGGCAGGAGACAATCCCAATTTTGCAGAATTGGCATATGAACATATCTAAATATGACACTGGACAGCTTCGTTTTGAAGCCTAATGTCAGAAATCTTCAGCTTGTGTCAAAACCAGGGAGAGGACAAGACAGAGGCTTTATCCCAGCTTTCTGTAAGCTGTCGAAAGTGGAATTTCCTAATATGGATGCCACAGCCTACACTATGTTTTTTTGGATAGGTTATGTAGAATCTGATGGCCTGCTATTCTAAAATGATAAAGAACAACAGATTGCAGTGAAGTCATTAAGGAATTGAATTTCAGTATCTTTGAAAATAGAGGTACAATTTAATAAACTGTTTGTTGGTTAAACATCATCCCTGAGTAAACCTAAAATAAAAATTGTCTTCCCTGCCCTTCCTGGTGGTCCTTGCTTCACTTATTTTACATCTTTGCTGGGTCCAGGCATTATCAACCTTGCTGCTTTAGATTGACTGTAATGAGTGCCATAACTGATCTAGCAAAAACAAGTAATTAGATAATGTATGTGATGATCAAATTTTGCTAATGGCAGCTTGAGTGATGAAATCTAAGAAATGCTTTGGGATTCATTAGGTTTTGTGCCACTGTGAAAGATGCTAAACAAAATTAGTAAAGAGTTATCTACTTCAGTTTTGTGGATGGATACTAGACAGTTTGAATAGTGGGAGAAAAACAGTCATATGGTCTTAGGGTAGTGCACTAGTAGTGTGTTACAGAAAAGGGAGAGTCAGTGGACCAGAAGTTGTATCATTTTTTATATCCTCAAACTTTGACGCTGTACTTTTACACTACAGTATTATTCCAATAAATCACAAGTTGGGATCCCTAGAGGTTTTTGTGAAGGATCATATATTTGGAGATAGGTAGAGTTGAAAAGGATGCAAAAAATTAAATACATTAAAAAGTTCCCACTTGTTAAGCTGCTTTGGAAATAGCTTTAGAAGAAGAGAGCGGTGAGGTTCAAGTTCAGACTCTAGCCTCAAGGTGTTTAGGTGCTGCAGTGTTTCATTTCTCATCTACTGCAGTACAGGTGGCTGGGACAGGGAATGAGTCAGAGCTTTAGCTGAAATAGAACATATAAGATCTTGGCCCTGTGAAATTAAGAGAAAAAAATTTGTAGTATTGAATGGTAGCCTGATCGCTGTCATTTATAAATGATAACAATAACACCATTACATTTGAGGAAAACAGCATTTCAGACTATTTAAGGCTTGTGATGGCAGGCTGCTGCAAGCTCCCTGCTAGCAGTATGCCAAAGCAGAGGGAAAAGACATCTGATCAGAAGCATGGTCTGTAGCCCTGACCAAAATGCTCTGTCCCTCCACAGGACCTGAGAGCAGCATCTCTGCTTGGCACTTGATGAAGAGCTTTTTCCTGACCTGCTGCCTGGGGGTACAGTCTCATGTATCCCTGCAGATCTGGTGTGGAGATGTCCTTTGAGTTGCACTTAAATTTCTGTCTGGGCACTGTTAACTGGTTGTGGTAGCCATGCCATGCTCAGAAGAAAGGGAGGCATGTGTTTCCTGGCTGGAGGAGTTTGCAGTTAAAAAAGAGTACAAGTCTGTGCAAGTGAGCTTGGTGAATGGTGAAGGAGGATGCAGTAGAAGGGCACACAGGGCTGGGAAATGTGTGTGTTGCAGTTTCTAAGTGTCAGGTGAATTTTCAGGCTTTCAGAGGGTGAATCAAGGTGGTGACTGGTAGTGCGTTGCTTTCCCAGCTGTAACTTGCTCTGTGTAACTGCCTTAGTAAATGCATATCCCTCTCTGAGAACTGGGAGGGAAATGACCTGCCCTTTAATCTCAGTGTTGCAAAATACACAAGAGCAGTGAGAAACACACTGTAATTTCCTACCTTTCTGTACTTCACATTCTTGCATAGCTATGCTTTTAATTAGGTCCATTTTTTTGAAAACATTTAGTTGCCCCTCAGTGATCCAGGGATTAATTTTTCTAACCCGAATCGGTACTAGTTATAGGGAGAGTACTGCTGTCCTGTGGTGCTTCTGGAATGAGTGGGTCATCCAGCAGGCTGGGCTTCATCTGTCTGGACATCAGTATTTACGAGATGGCAGTATAGCATGATCCTCCTCCCTTATGTAGCTTGTGGAGAAGAAAGGTTGGTACCCAGCAGGATTTCGTCCATTCTTTTCAGGCATCTTTTTTGAGATGGAGTGCATTGCCTAGCTAAGGTGCTGGTTGCTTTTGCAACATAGGAGGAGTGTTCCCATCCTCTGATCATCTTCCTGGCTCTCCTCTGGACTCACTCCAACAGGTCAATGCCTTTCAGGTGCTGAGGATCACAGAGCTGGAAGCAGTAGTCCAGGTGGGGGGTCTCATGTGAGCAGAATAGAGGGGCAGAATCACTTCCCTCAACCTGCTGGCTATGCTTCTTTTTATGAAGTCCAGGATATGGTTGGCTTTCTGGGCTGCCAGCACACATTTCTGGCTTAAATTCAGTTTTTCATCCACCAACACCCCCAAGTTCTCCTCATGGCTGCTCTCAGTCAGTTCTTAGTCTGTGTGTGTTTGGGATTGCTCTGACTCATGTGCAGGACATTGCACTTGGTCTTGTTGAACTTCATGATGTTTGCACAGACCCATCTCTCAAGCGTGTCCAGGTCCCTCTGGATGACATCCCTTCCCTCCAGTGTGTTGACCACACTACACAGCTTTGCACTGTCAGCACTGTACATGTGTGCTCCCAATACCAGTCCCTGAGGAACGCCGCTTGTCGCTGCTCTCCACTAGGACATCAAGCTGTTAACTGCAACTCTTGAATGCAACCATCCAGACAATTCCTTATCTACCAAGTGGTCAAATCCATGTCTCTTCAGCTTAGAGATAAGGATGTCATATTGGACAGTGTTGAACACTTTGCACATGGCCATGTAGATGGTACCTGTCATTTTTTTCCTCGTCCATCAGTGCTGTATCCCCAGTGTAGAAGGCCACCAAATTTATCTCAAACTGGATCTTCTCCTTCAGTGGGTGATTCTTCATTCTCCCAGTCCCTGCTTTTACCATCTGTGATTTGAGCAGTGTCATTGGAGCAATTGATGGTGAAGACTGAGGTAAAAAGTCAGTGAGTACCTCAGCCTTCCCCATGTCCCAGGTAACCAGGTCTTCTATTTTCTTCTGGAAAAGGCCCACATTTTCTCTGGTCTTTTTTTCTAATTGCTGATGTAGCTATAGAAGCCTTTCTTGTTGCCCTTAAAGTCCCTGGCCAGATTTAATTTTGTAATGGCTTCAACTTTCCTAAACAGATCCCTGACTGCTTGGAACAATCTCTCTGTATGTCTCCTAGGGTACCTGTCCTTGCTTCCGTCCTCTGTAGGTTTCATGTTTGTGTTTGAGTTTGTTTAGGATGTCCTTGTTCATTCATGCAGGACTCATGATTTTGCCTGACTTCTCTTTGTTGGGATGCATCACTCCTGATCTTGCAGGAGGTGATCCTCAAACATTAACCATCTTTCTTGGGCGTCTCTTTCCTCCAGGGCTTTATCCCATGGTACTCTACTGAGCAGCTCCCTGAAGAGGCCAAAGTCTGCCCTTCTGAAGTCCAGGGTAGTGAGCTTGCTGTGCACCCTCCTCATTGCCCTAAAGATCTTGAACTCCACCATTTCATGGTTAATGCAGCCCAAGCTCCCCTTGAGCTTCATATTCCCCAGCAGCCTCTCCTTGGTGGTGAGGATGAGGTCCAGCATAGCACATCTCCTCACTGGCTCCCCTATCACTTGGAGAAAGAAGTTATCATTAATGAATTCCAGGTACCTCCTGTATTGCTTATGTCCTGCTATGTTGTCCCTGCAGCAGATATTGGAATAGTTGAAGCCTCCGTGAGGACCAGGGCCTGTGAACATAAGGCTGCTTCTATCTGTCCATAGAGGGCCTCATCCACTCAGTTTTCCTGGTTGAGTGGCCTGTAGCAGACCCTCACTATAATGTCACCTGTCCCTGCCCTCCTTTTAATCCTCACCCGTAAGCTCTCAGTTGGCTCCCCATCTACCCCCAGGCAGAGCTCCATGCATTCCAGCTGGTTATTGACATAGAGGATGACATCTTCCCTGCCTGTCCCTTCTTGAAAGGGCTGTATCCTTTCATTCCAACACTCCAGTCACAGAAGCCATCCCACCACATCTCTGTGAAACCAGTAAGATCATAGCCGTGCAGGTCTGCCCATGTCTCCAACTCCTCTTTTTTATTTCCCATGTTATGTGTATTTGCATAGAGGCATTTAAGTTGGGCTAGTGGCTGGAGCTGGAATTCCTTTGAGCTGATCTTCAGACTGGAAACTGAAGTCTGCCATATATTAGGAAGTTTTCTAGGGTCCATTAGGATGGCACCATATATAATTTTTTAACATACACTGTTTTCAGCATCTTTGAGGGGTTTGTTTTGTTATGTTTTTGCTGTCTGTGCTCTGTCATCATCATGTACATTTTTGGTGTCAGGGGGGGTGGAAATGCACAGCATCTCTTAGTGCCAGGCTTCTTGATAAGATCTCTTGTGGGCATTGAGTCTTGGAAAATGTGCTTTTGTGTCCCCAGAATGGATTAAATGGTTTTGAATGGAGAATGGCTGGATAGTTTTTTACAAAGTTCTGCGATTAGCACATGCCTGAAAGTTTTGTTTCTTTACTGGATGACCTCATAGATATGACTGCAGCAGTACCCAGTAATACATTGCAGTGTAGAAACACCTCAGCGTGCTTAAATGATACGTTGAGTACTAGCTGCAATCAAGCAATGGCAGCATGGAGCTCAGCACAGACTAATTTTCCCTGCTGCTTGTGTGCACCAAACATCTTGGAAAATAATATAGACATACTTTTAACTTTTATATTTCTGAAATATAAACAGTAGTTTTCCTTTTTGCTTTAGAAGTTGGCCTAAATAGAAAGCCTGATTTCATATGAAAAGTTTGTCATGGAAATGGGTAGGATGGAAGAACATTCTCTTCTTGCTCTACACTGCATTTCTTTAGGATAACTCATACTTCTGCAGTTCAAGAAATCAGATTTTATTTATATTGATTTAAGGAAAAGCTTTACATTTGTATATTTAATGTAGTTAGAGTTTCAGTTATTTGCATTAGCAATTGCTCCAACTACCGTAGTAATAAGGCAGGTGCTTTTGTATAAATAAAATAGAAAAGAGAAAAAAAAGTAAAAATATTAGTGCCATAGGTTAATTTTTGTATAGATGTAATGACTTGCAGCCGACACAGTAACACTTAATATTCCCCTAGTGATACCTTGAGTCAGGAAAGAAATTAACTCCTGTATATTAAATTAGCAGTTGGCAAACAAAATTGAAGATGAAAAGAAAATGAAGGGGCAAGGAAAAAGGCTCAGTTCCTCAGCACTGCCACAAGGGACACCCGATTCTAATTTCAAGATCTGGTTATTTCCTTTAATGCCCGCCATATGTGAAAAATGCTATGGCAGCACTGGGCCATATGCAAATCCCTTTGAAACTTGTGGGATTTACATTAGGCCTACCTTTTATTAGTTATTTATATTTTTTTAGGGTTTGGGGGCTTCCTCCCCTCCCCCCCCAAAACAAAGAGGCAAAATAGGCCTCCTACAGGGGTATTGTTGCAAAAGATTGGGATCTTTGTGCTTATGAAGATCTGCATTACTTAATACATACTTTTGATATAGTGGGGTCTCACTGGGTGATGTAGATCGAGACTATGTCTATTTGGGACTAGCTGAAGTCTTTGCTTCATGCAGTGTCAAGTGCCCACTTACAAGGAAAGTCTGCAGGTGTTTCATTCTGCACCTCTGTGTGTACAATGTGTTTGTGTAGCAGCCAGAAGATGATGAGGACTGGATATATTCCCCCAGCAATGCCTTGAAGCTTTCCTCTCATGGAGCTAGAGTGGACTTGGGAAAACTATCTGATCTCCAGTAATGCAATGGCTGCTTTCCCTTCTTTGGAAACAGAGCAACTCTGTTAGGGCACAGGAAGGAAGCCAAAAAGTCAAATTGGCAGAGAACAAATAATGAAATTAGCTAGTGCTGCTTCCCTGACAAGAGTTAATAAATGGGGCAGAAAATCTAACAAAAACCACAAATGAAGCTAGTCTACAATTTTTTTAAGTATGTGTGTGTGTATATATATATATTTATCTTGAAAGTTTCATTTAAAGCAGTCGTGTTCTTTTAGTGTTTCTGGTTCTTGCCACTGTGACTTCTTTCCTAAATTGTTAAGAGACCTGCATAAATATAAGGAGCTTGGCATTGCTCTGTAAATGGGCAGGATCTTGGAAAGAGTTCATTTCTCTTGTAATGCAGTTCTATTTCTGTCATGTACAAATCCTCTCTGACCAAGAATATTAAATTAGAACTGACTATGGGTGTTAAGTATCTCTGCAGTTATCTTTGCTTGTGTTGAACAATTGAAAGAAGGCATCAGGTTGGACAGTCCTGTCTGTGTTTCTATTTCCTGGGGAGGAACTGTCCTGCACCCAGCTAGCTGAAGACAACCTGGCATGGAGAGTTAAGTACGATGCTTGTGCTTGGCAGGAGCATCTTGCTACACAAAAACCTGTTGCCACTTGTGTACTGTGGCTTAGAAAAAGAAAACATAGAACAGTCCAGAGGAATGGATACTTCTCGGACAGCTAACCACAAAGCGTGAAAGTCCTGCTATATAATTTGAGGCAGCCAAAAGCTGGTGGCTGCGATTAGGTATGTAAAGGCTGAGGGCAGAAGGTGCAAGGGAAAGCAGGTGTTGCATGCACTTGGGTTTCTTCAGGTCAAACCTTTAAAATCTATTGCTGCTGAGCACGTGGTGTACTTGATGTGAATTGTGCTACTATATGCTTGGCCCTCGGGACCGATTGCTATGTAAATGCAAATTATTTAATTAACATTATTGTTTCCGTCTGCCATAATATGATTTTTATGAGCATTTCTAGATTAAAGTTCACTTTAGAAACATAGCAATTGCTTCCTAAATTGCTTGGCTGTGCACTGCATTTTAAACCTCTTTAATGCAGTAAGGAATCCTTATCATTCCTTAAGCATCAGAGAAGCAGCCAGAAAAAAAATATGACCAAAACATGTAAAAATAACACTTCAGAAAGCATAATGAAAGTCCTGTTTGTTTTGACATAGCAGATCCAGTAATTCTTGACTGGTTATGGGATAAAAAATATTCAGAGAATATGTCTTCTGGTCATTAAATCATAAGCCCAGTTTTAGTTAATTTTTCCCCCCCTTTTTTTCTTTCCCCCATCAGCAGGTATGGTGCTTTGTCAGCAGAAGTTCTGTATTTGCCAACAGTTCCCATGGTTTTCCTTCTACGTGGAAAATATGAATGGAAGATGTGCTGCCGGGGCCCCAGTGTGTGGCACTGGTCAGTGGTGTGATGTTGGCTTGTGTGCAGGATCCTGCCAGTAACTCAGCAAGGATGGTGCAGGCAGTGAGCATGCATTGCACGCCTGGAGCTTTGCCAGGACCTGCCTGTGTCAACATACAACTTATTGCTCAGTGCTTTCTTGTTCATTTCCATGATTTAGACGATAACTCAAAGATCAGTTGTAATACCTTTTATTGTTCTGGACTGAGGCTTGTCTTAAGTTGTTCATCGTGGGAAATTTAAGAGCAATCCCCTTCAGTATTTATGTGAAGGTGGAGAAGTGTTGGAGAATATCACCTTGCTTTGCCCTTTTGCGGAATTTTCCAAAAGCTTACAGCTTTTACAAAAAGTTGCTATTTAAGTTTTTGCAGTCTTAAGACTAACCAAATTACATGTCAGTGCATGGAATTCCAAATAAAGGAATGTTTCCATAGCCAAATTTTTGTATCCTTTTTCTGCTGTGAAATTTTAGCCTGTGTTAATTTAACAAGGGATTGGAAAATGTCTTTAATATTTACTCTCTTCTGCTGTTTTATGTTTGAGGCTTGTTTGTTTAGAGGTTTTTTTAAAGGTAACAGAGCCACAAGCGTGTTGGGTGCCTCACATTGAAAGCAGCAAAGACGACAAAAGTACTCAGTACTACCCACTGAATGTAAAGAAATACATGTACACAGGAATATTCAGTGAGCCCTCGATTTTTTCTTTGAAAAGGGAGAAAAGGTGTCTTATTACTTCCAGCCTGGCTTTGTGTTGCTTGGTTTAAGCAGACGGCCTGCAGCTGCTAAGGCTTCCCTGCATACCTCTGATGATACTACAGCTGTTGATATCCATAGAAGCTGGACCTTTGCTCCTTGGTTTGGGTCTCACCCCGGATGCCTGTGGCAATGTGTGAGCAGTTCCATGGGGTTCATGAGAGTCGCTGGCTATGCTTTTTTTTCTCTGAGAAAGCACATGGAGGTAATAACTTGTTCCTTTTACATAATCTAAGGTTTTGCTGGTAACAACAGCAGGTGAGAATTTGCCAGTCAGAAATGGTGGTACTAGCTGACAGCCTACCTTTAATCTTTAATTTGCATCTACAAGTTTGGCAGGTTTTTTACCCTTCCATCAGCGGTTTATGTTCCTGATTAATGGTTTACCTCTGCCTCCAAGTGCCAACAAAAATCTGCATTGAAGAAGGTTCCCAAATACTTCTGAGTGTTGGTCAGGAAATCTAGATAAAATTCAATCTCTTGTACAGGGTGCATTGCTAACCTGTGACTTTTTTCTGGTTTTGGACAGAGGGAGTGGGGAGTGCTTTCAAGAGCAGGCTTCAGTATAGTAAACAGAAAAGACTGGATTTGAAGTGATTGTATTTTTTTTTCAGTCTCTCTTAACCCTGCTTAGGGAAGGGAAATGGGGAATGAAGCATTTGATAATGGCACTGGTTAGACAGGTGGCTGGAATGTGATGTAGTGCTGCAGTCTTTCCCTTGTCCATGTAGCAGGGATCACCACACCTGCAGCAGCCCTGGGTCAGAGTATATCAGCTGAACATTTCAGAGTTTTGAACTGGGTGAATTGGAAGGTTCCTGTTAGGCTGGGGTGAGATCAGAGGTTGAGTTTTCTTGCAGCTGCGATACCATTCAGTATATGGCGAGAGACAGACAACGGACGCGAGCGAGAGAAAGCGCGTTTTTAAATGGACTGGAAATGCAGAGGTGGGGCCTCGCTCCCCAGCCCGCACTGGGCATTGCCCTGAAGTCAAACCCTCTGTGCAGAGGAGCGATTAACCTTCATACACAAGCACTTGGGGGGGGGGAAATGCTGCTCTCTTCCCTTCCTCCACCTCCTCAGAGAAATTTCATTCATAGCCAGGGTGTCCAATCGGTTGCTTTATAGTGTGAGGGGTATTTTTAAATTTTTTTTTCTTCTCTCAGCTTCTCCCACAGCAGGAGGAACATCTTGTGTCAGTTTGATCTGTGAATAACTCTGATGTTCCACGGCATAATGTTAATAGAGTTGGTGGCATAAAGTCATATGAAGAAAATCTAAAAATAAAGAGCAGCTTGATTAACGTCTGCAGCCTAAAAGGAGCACTGCTTGTACAGTGGCCAGAGACTGGCAGTATTTGGAGAGGAGTTTTCTAAAATGGGGAGTTGAAAATTACTGTGCCTAGAACTGAGACTGAATTGTCTTCAAAATAGTTTCTTTTAATATAAACCAAACGGGAGGCATGGAGCCCGTGCTACGTTGTTGGCAGTGCCTGGGCTTGGCAAGGGACATCTGGGAGTAGAGAACAGGAGGGGTCCAGACCTGCTCACCACCCCTTGAGGCCCCCATAGACACTCCCAGAGAAAGTAACCTGAATATTTGCATGTTATAAGTCACTTTACTGATACAACTGGATTTTTCTTGTGGTGTTTCTGTTGCAATTAGGCAACAGCACATAATGGTCATCAAATCATTAAGGTTGTAAAAGACCTCTGAGATCACCGAGTCCAATAATTAACCCAGGCCTGGTCCACCACTAAACTATGTCCCTAAGCACCACATCTATACCTTTTTGAATGCTTCCAGAGAAGGTGTTTCCATCACTTTCCTGAGCAGCGTGTTCCAGTGCCTGGCCACCGTTTTAGTGAAGGAATATCCTCATATCCAATCTGAACCTCCCCCTGCTAGAACTTGAGGCCATTTCCTCTTGTCCTACCACTTGTTCTTGGGAAAAAAGACTGACTTCTACCTCTCTACAACCTGCTTCCAGATAGTTGTAGAAACAACTGGAGTGGTGAATCTTGGTCAAAGAGAAACCCTACCATCTTGGGGAGCAGGATCAAGACCTGATTTCTGAAGTTGTGTGAGAACTCTCTCTTTTTCACTCCCCTATTTCTGAAATCCACAGGGAGCATGTGCAGCTGTGCCAGGGCAGACTGCACCCATGGTTGGGGCAGGTCACAGCCATAGCCGGTGGTGCGCTCCCAGTGTGACTCACAGCCTGAGGAGACGTGTTGCCTGACGGACTCTCCTGGAAGAAATGGGTTATATAATACATTAAATTAATGCAAAATAGTGATATTTTTCTGAGAACAAGCCAAGGTTTTTCTCTTTTGCCTAGAGCTGGGAAACTGGGAGAAGATCCCTGCTCCCTGTGAGGAGGTGCGGGCATGGCAGAGATGCTGGGTCTCCTCTAAGTGATTCACACCCATCCACTGGAGACCAGAAGCCTACTTTTCTCCTCCCTCCGCATCTACTTCTGTTAGTGGCAGGACCCCACACAGCCTCCTGTAGGCTGAGGGAGCAATCCGATCCGTTCCAGCTTATTAGCAATATTGCTGACGTGGCTGAAGCTTGTCCTCTTTCCATGCTTGGAAATTTTTGGTGGGTGACCCTCTCCAGCACAGCTGTCAGTCCACCCATTGGTTGCTCATGAGAGGAGGATGGGTTCCATATGCCACGGCTGTGCTGGCCACAGTGAGGGCTTGGCATTGCCAACTGGCAGCTTCAATCCATGAGCACTTCCCTCTGGACAGCTCTGGCTGAAAGCTATCAGGAAGAGGAGGACCTTTTCTTGCTAATTTTTCTTTTTCTTTTTTTTTTTCTGCCCTCTGCTTTAAGTCCATAGTCCTGTTCTCTTAAGAATCATTTAATAATTTTATCCAAATGAAGTGGGTTGTTTTTTGGTTGGTTTTTGTTTGTTTGTTTGTTTTTAATTTTTGGATATAAGCTCTTCAGCAGCATGAGTCATCCTGTGTTGTTGGTAGGGAAGCTACGGAAGTTTTCTAAAGACATGTTAAGACTGTGGTTTGCTGGGACCATGTGGTGGAAAGGTTGGTGACCTGATGACTTGGGCTGTCACTTTGTGTCCTTCCTTGTTGACCTTTCCCTATGTTTATATAGTTTTGTGAATAGCTGGGCAAAAAGCAAGGAAAAATAAACAAAAAGGAGGCCAGGACTGGAAAAATTTTTCAGATTAGGAAGAAATACATGTGCTTGGAAACCAGATGTGGTTTTATTAGGAAACAAAACAAAACAACCACAGTTTATCTGGAGGATTGGTTTTCTTTTAGCAAGTGAAACAGGTTTGATATATTAGCTTGCAATACTGATAAGGAATCATACCTTTTGACCACTGTTTTCAATTTTTGTGATACTGTTGTAATAGTATTATGATAGGAAATGTCCTCCTTTACAAAGGAGCCCTATTCTCCAAGTAAGTTGTATATAAAATGAGGTCTGTGACTGAAGTGGATCCCCAAACAGTTTGTGATTTCATGTTAATGATTCCATCTGGGTAGGGCAGCTCAGTCCTTGGAGGCCACTGCAGTTTTGACGTGGGAAAGCACAGGATCAAGCTCGCTACCATGGGATGGCAGTTCCGACACATGAGATGGGTGTAGCAGAAAAACTGTTTGAGATCCTTTTCCTAAAGGAAAGATGAAAATTTTGTCCTCATTGGCCTTGGCATCAAAGATACTGTGGTATGTCAGCTGGAACAGAGGATGGCTCCCCACTGAGGACTAGATGTTTGAGTGCTCTTGTACCAAAACTGAGGCAGATGGATTTGAAGAAGTTTGTATGATCGCTGCTTGCTGTTTCTTCTGTCTCTGAATTTATTGTTCACCAGAGTTAAATTCATACAAATGAATTAATTGAAGATGAGGAGGAAGTGATAGAGGAAATGCATCATTCTACTGTGTGCAACTGACTTCAAGAAAAAAAGCTATTAAGTGGGAAAGATAACTAAAGTTTAAAGAGTTTTTGTGGGAGAGAAGAACCTTAGGTACCAAGGCCAGGTTGAATGAGGCTTTGAACATCCTGGTCTAGTGCCCTGCCCATGGTGAATGGGTTGGAACTAGATGATCTTTAAAATCCCTTCCAAGCCAAACCATTCTATGATTCTATGAGGTATTTCATTATTTGAGTGATAAGGACAGGAAGATTTGTGGCTGGCTGTGCAGCCATTTAATAGCAGACTGAGATATCGATCTAGTATTGTATCGTGTTTTCTTATGATATAGGATAATGGTCCATTATCTTTCACTTCAGAAAATAATGACTTAAAAGGTATTTGAGCAAAGAGGCTGTTGACTGTAGAAATAAAATGAAATGGAAGTTAGATGAAACTGGTTGGAAGAGATCATGGAATTTAAAAAGGCTATTGTAAAGCAGGTGATGGCACTTTCTCAGTGAGGGTGTGTCACCCTGTAGCCTTTTTTTCCTAAATTAGAGGTTGTAAGTGCCAGTAGAAATGGAGTGGAAGTTGAGAGCTACTGCCTTTTGCAGAGTTCATAGAATGCTACAAGGTCCAGCTTTGGGCATATCTGTTGATCTGTTTAGGATCTGTCTTGGGAGGTTTGTGCTGCACACTGCCAGCATCAGTTGTGCAGAACACTGTGGTGCACAAAACTGATTGACTATAGAATAACTTACTGACTCTCCATGGATTAATCATCATAAAGTAGATGTCCCATATGTCATGTCTTTGTCTATTGCTAACATGATCCAAATTTTATGCCTGTCCTATTTCAGATAAGGTATTACCAAGGAAGACGGTGAAAGGGTTGTGCGTTGTCTCCATGGTACTTTGAGCCCTCTTAAAGTAGCATCATTCATCCACCACGATGGCATTTATCTGAATGTATTTCTGATGTGGTAAACAAGTTATTGGAGAAATGTTATTAGCATCTTGTAAATCCCAAGGACAGCTGAACATAGCCTTTTATAGTCTATCATAAAATAGTTTTCTATTCACAAAAATGTGAAAATTATTGTTTTTTATGTAGACTTCCTTATTAAAAACTAGTCTCTGGTTTGGTAAATGCCATTAATTTTTTAATCAGATTAAGCTTTCTTTACAGTTTTTGCAATCTGCTTTTAAGAAAAAGTCATCTTTATTAGGCATTCTTTCCTAATACTTTCTTAATCTTCATGGCCCAGAGCACAGTTGGAGAGGAACAAGAGATGAGAGTTAAAAGTAGATACTTTCTTCTAACTACTCTGCTTTTCTTTTTAAAAACTTTTAATGAGAAGCCTTCAATTTTCAATAGCAAACTTGAGTCTTTCATTTTCCTGCATTCGTTTCTCTTGGCCAAAGTGGGCCATTAAAGAATAACGATGTTCGTGGCATTCTGTATATTTTTAAATGCAAAGAAATGGTTGGAGTCAAGAGTAGCGTGATTGTAAAGCTTTGTCTCTCTTTGTAGGTGCACATGCATTCGAAAGTACAAAGTCTGAACTATACATACAGTTTTCCTGTTTCAGCTGGCAGTCCCTTTGAAGGGACACTTGTCATTTTTCTTTTACTTGTTTGCCTCTGCCTGGAGGCAGCATGTATTAAAAATAATAAATACTTCTACTAATGCCTGATGGGACAGCTTACTAGTTGAGTGATCAGATTTAGAAATATCTGGCATTCTCAAAAATTAGAACTTCAGCAGCTTTCAGAATCTATCTCCTTCTCAATAATGATGTTACTGTTTCATTAGGTTGGATTTCTCCTGCAGGATATGAGTCCTGATCAGTCCAAAATCTTTCAACGCTGGGTTTCAAAGCATTATAAAGTCTTGTGGAAATGTTGGCCAGGCTGGAATGTACACGCCATTTCTGCGCTTCACAGCTTAGGAGCTGGTAAAGAAGATTCCTACACAGGAGCTCTAGGCTTCCTGCCATCTAATTTTATAGCAGCTTGAAAAGCAAACATTTAGTAGAAACAAATGAATTGAACTCAGCCAGCTGGGGAATTGGCTACCAAAAAAAGAAAAAAAAAAGGACAGATCTTGGTATTAATCCTGTGTCAATAAATCATGTCATATTAATTTTCAAATATTGATTATTATTTTCTGTCTCTTGATGTCCAGTTGGTGAAGTTGAGAATGAGACAGGAGAGTAGAACTGCCAAGAATTTCTTTTTTATCTTCATTTTCCTCCACTGAGAAAGCTAATTGAATCTCTTTCTGAACCACTTAATTCACTGCCTGTCATGCTCTTTTCTCGGTGTAAACTTCCTTGGGGCTATCACCACAGTCCCAGCAGAGGAGGAAATTAGGGTCTCTAACAGAAATAACCTACAGCTTACATAGTGTAAACAAATCTCGGAAAGCAAACACTGACAGGTTGGAGAAAAATGGTTTTTTTAAAAAAAGGAAAGTAATAAAAAAGAAAAGATTAAATGCAAACATAGTGCCCTGCAGTGTTTAAAACACTTCCTTATAGTCTGTCAGGCTACATGTTCAGGACCTTTGATCAGGATGGAGGTTGTTTATTTCCTGTACAAACCAACTTGTACATTGATCAATGCATTATTGGTATAGTGAAGGTATTTCCTTTATTGGCCTCTTTGAGAGGCCTTGGGCTTGACAACAATATCATGAGCACTAACATGGGTGAGTTGTGGAGAAAATGCAGAGAGAAACAAAGAACAGAATTGGTAATAAATTGATCACCTATTTAAGGTACAAATGCTTGGAGGGGTTTCTGTGGAAAGAAGTGCTGTCGGGTGAAGGTTGTTCACACTTTAGAAGAGACCATTTGGGAACCACTAGCCTAAATAATCAAACACCTTCCTCACTGTACTAAGAGGACCTGCTGCAGGATTCCTCCTGTAATAGGAGTTGTTTCTGATTGGTCATCCCCTGTGAAAGGGGGAAAATATTAATAATTACACAAAGAAACAAACAAAACAACAAAAAAAAATTTAAAACGTACCATTTGCCTTAAAACTTGGCTGCATTTTGCTGCAAAAATTTAATGGTTTCCGCAAGGTGGACCTGAATGCAGAGTTATGCAAAGAATAACGTTAACTTTGTATGCACAGTAATGGGATCTAAAATAACTATTATTAGAAAGGAAAACTTGCTTAGCTAGAAAGTGAAGGATTATTTACTTTTTGTCCCAGCTGTTTTAAGTCTGAGGCATCAGGCTTAAAGTGACCCGATGGAGATCTGTAATGAAGCTATGCAGTTTGCTGCCACTGGATCTTGTGAATGTCAGAAGTTTTTGTGCCAACAGACAGTATCTGTACAAATTCATGAAAGAGAAATCCATCAGATGCTCTTAAAAAGAGATAAATCCCCTCCAGTTCCTGGAGGATGCTGCAAACCACTATGTTGTTGTGCATAGTTATTAAAATATATTTTGCCTGTTTTCACCATACATATTTTGTTTCAGACCACTACTGGGCAGTATTTGGGTCAGGGAAACCTTTGGCCTGACCTCTGTCAGTCATTTCTGTGACTCATGGAGCAAAGGTTAACTGCGAACTACACTTTAGGAGCCTCTGATTCCCCCTAATTTTAAGCAGAGCACTAAATAAATAATATTGTGGTTATTTGGACTACAACTGGGTGGAATGAATTCAGTTTTCCATCTCAGCCCAGACGTTTCCTTTGTCACATAAAGTTTTTTTCTGTCTCTCTGAAGCACTCTGTAAAACAGGAATAATGGGTCTTTCTGTACATATGTTTGTTTCACCTAAAAACCAGCCCCCCAGGATGTATTTGAGCACTGCTTTGGGGTTGGTGGGCATTAAGTATCTATGCTGTTATCCCACCAACAGGAGCAGGAGGTGAGAAACTCCTTCATCCATCATCTTCCTTGAAAGCACTGATGCAGAGTAGGAGCCTCCTGTTTGAAGAGAGGGCAAGCTGTTATCTGTTAATATGGCAGCATTTCGCCAAATGATTAGACTGTCAGAATTACAGCAATTTGAACACGCTGAGCAAGCTTTTATGTACACATGAACAAGATGCCGGCGTTAGATTACTGAAGAGGAGTAACGCGCACTGGAGATTGACAAGTGCTTGGCAAGCCCACATTCCTGAGGCTCATCAGACATTCATGGCTCTTATGCGATGCTGGTGAAGAGCATACTCAAGTGGCTGCATCATAGCCTGGGTGACATCTGGTGACATGCAGTTAGGCCTGTTGTCTTTTTTCAGGGATGAATTCATTTTCACAATATTTGAATGGAATCATTTATGCAGAGTGGAAATATTCTGGCATGCAAGTGACTTAAAAGAGAGTAATATTTTTGGTGCATCTTGTATTTGGTGACAAAAGTGTAATTAGGTGCACTTAGCCACTTGCTATTTTATGGAGTAGTTTTCTGGATTTCTGTGCTTCCTACTGTCTCTGATCCTCCTCTGCTCCTTCCTGATACAGGTAACTACAACAGTTGCAATGAGGAGGAGGGAGCACAGGTACACTTGGCAGTTCCCTGTGGTCATAACGAGAGCTCCTACACAAATGTGCCTGCTGGCAAAACCTGCTCTTTCTCTGTAGCAGCTAGAGGGTTTACATTGCACTAAACAGAAGCTTGGACACTAAGTGGTTTTTGGTCCTCTGATATCCTCTGCTTCACTAGTGGAATATATTATCGTTTCTCTCTCAGGTTAGTTGGTTGTTCTACTTTGCTGTTGCTGAATGTAAGTGTTGGGAATTGGTTGGTTTAGGTTTTTATTTTCCTTGACCTCTCAGAAGATGACTGTGGGCTTGGTTCAGCATTGTGTCTAAGTTGAAGTCAGGTTTGGAATGGGTTAGAATAAGTCTGTTAGGAGTTCAGCTGTAGCTTGTTCTTCAGCTGTCTGTGACAGAGGTGGGGAGAAAGTAGGATTTCATTGTACAGGAAAAACTTCTATGTTAAAAATCAAACAGCACATTTTGATTTTCAAGCACTGCTCTTCCTGGCAGGCATCAGTTTCTGTGGTGAGTGAATGCAGGAAAATGTGTATTTCATATAAAAATCCATTTTTTCCTGAAATGGTGCTTTTGAAGGAAAATTCTTTTCTAGGTCTATTGAAAACTTGCCTTTCTGAAATTTTGGTGCAGTGGAAGCCCTACCAGCCCTCTGGTGCACCAAGGCCTGGTGCAGAACTTTGTGTAGGGGACCAGCGTGAGTCCATGAGATGTTCTTGTGTCAGGGAATAGCTTAAAGCGGAACCCTTATTGCAGTACCTCATAAATAAGAAGGACAAGCTTGAAGATGTGTTAGCTGACTGCCTGGCCTGCAGCTGCTAGTGCTGTCGTGCATCCCATGGGCTGTTCCCCAAAGGCAGTGGGGCAACAGCATCAAGCCCAATTCCCTCATGATGGCCTTCACCGTCGGGCTCTTCTGCAGCCTTCTCCAGGACATGAAGGAGCTTCTGCTAAGTGACAGCAATAAAACTCAGGTTGTTTCAGACCTTTGATCTGAAACCTAACAGCCAGGTAGTAGTGGTGCCCTAGCACTTCATATGGGGCCAAGGTATTATGTAGCTGGACACGGGCAGGCTGTTCCACACAACGTGAAGCAGGGTGGATGAATGGTCCTGGGCACTGTTTTACTGATTAGTAGTGTGTAACCTGTGTGCCTCTAATAACTCTAATGGAGCAAACCTTATGGAGTAAACCAATGCAAAGTGTATGGTCCTTGGAGTGGATGAGGTGCAAGTTGTACCAGGAGTACGGAAAGGCAAATCCACTTTGACATTCTGTCCTGCTCCTGGTAGGAGCATCCTGAGAGCCGCTGATGTGAAACACACATTTAGCACCTTGGGTAGGGGTAAATCTGCTTTCTGTAGTCCTAGTCACACACAAGTGCTAATGATTGTTTTGCTGAGAGGGGTCTTTGTGTGTCCAGCTTGGAAAACAGGATGAACAAGGGGAAAAATGTTAAAATATGGTTTCCAAATGTTCTTCTGCAGCTGAGTTTTAACACATGCTCTGGCTTAGGCTCCATTTAGGAGTTGCCCCTTGGAGAGAGGCTGGCAGGGCTGGGGAGTACTGTGGAGACCCAGGACAATCATTTCAGGTTAGCCTAATGCAGCATGCCAGGTGACGAAATGTTGTGAAACTCTATTTTTACTTTTTGCTCTTTGTTTCTGTGTCTTTGGGAGAAGGTGATCATGGATGTAAACTTCTTTTTTTTTTTCTTTTTTTTTTTTACATTACAGTACTGTTATGATTAAATAAAACAAACAAAAAAACCAAATCTGTATAAATTTCCAAAGTGCCTATCACAAGGTAAGGATAAAAAAAGTTTCTCATTGTTAAAATGGGCATTTTGAGAGTACCATCAAGGCATTTTGGAGAATAGAGGTGTTTTATTTTTAATGAGAAGAACTAAAGAATAAAAAACGGTAGCCTTGGAGAATTGCAGATCAAAGGTTTCTTCATTGTAAAACAAATGAAAGGTTTCAGTCCTAGAAGTGATGAATAAATTGATAAATTTTTAATAGGAAGAACAGGCTATAAATGGTAATTTAATCCTCTGGGGGAGAGAATCATTTAAGCAGTGTTTAAAAAGTCCAGATTTTTTTTCTGTGAAGAATTTAATGATAACTGAGGGGACGACTGGGAGAGTGCACGGTTTGGCCAAGGCTGTTGTGCTCACCACTGCTTCCACTCACTGCAGTGCTTGTGTCCTTCCCAGCATTCATCCCAGCATGGAAGTGGACGCCTTCCTGCTTCTTGCAGATGCATCTGGGGACCTCAGCCTTTGAGGGAAAAACTAATGCTTAAAAAAGAGTTCAGACTTATCAACGTACCTGTGCTCGCAGCCCCCCTGTCCCTTGGTTTTGTAAGAGACAAAGCCCAGGGCAGGGGTGGTGGGGACTAAAGCAGCCCATCTGTGTGTCCGCTGTCCCAAAATGCCCCTGTGCTCAGTGCCAGGGATGTCTGGGGATATGGGATTCCTGATGGAAGGAGTAGATCACCCAGGAGTGCTGGTGCAGGGGGGGCCCAGTCCAGGGCAGCATGGGGCAGGCAGAAGGCTGGGCAGAAAGGGCAGAGCTGGGAGAGGAGGACCACGGCCTTTTTGGGTTAAAGCAAACATTAAGAAGTGTAGGCTGGGGAAGAGGCTTTTAATGGCATTCACCTAGGGCAGCTTGCTGCTACCAGACTGACAGGCTGATGGGTGCTGCCAAATTTGCATAATAACGCCACTGATAAAGGCCTTGAGGTCCCTGCTGATTGCTTCTCCATCACCCACTGTGCATAGCCCTTGCATTGGGCTCATCCTCCTCTCTGTAGCTGTGACCCACTTTTCACACTCTAAACCCGATTTTATTTGTCGTTTGTGGGGTAGCCTGGCACAGCTCTGCAAGGAAACCTTGTCAGCTCCTATACGGTGTTCTTGCATGGCCAGTGGCTTAGACCACAGCCCACTGCTATGTCCCTGCCTGGGCTGTGCCCTGGCACGTCTGAGCTGCCAGTTTCTCAGTCTGTGTCTTCCTGTGATGCTGTCATGTTCATTAACTTTTCAGCCTTCCTTTCTCTTGGCGGTGTTTTGAAAGTTAAAATAAAGAAAAATAGAGGAAAAAAGAAAATATTTGCCTCTTGCTTGATATTAATTCCCTGATACTAATCTTTATTCACTGTTCCATCCCCCATTAGTTTTCTCCCCTTGCTTTCATGAGATACCTCACAAAAGCCAGGTGGATGGAGATGCTCCACTACAGCCCTTGTACATGGACATGTACTCACTTCACAGACCTGGGTGGCTGAGCCATGCCTCATGCCCCTGGGTAACAGCTATTTTGGAGAGAAAAATGTGCTGCCACTCGCACTAGTGATTGAATTCTGACTTCTTGCTGACCTTAGAGCAATGCAGGAAACAAAATCCGTTGTATTTGCAAGGTTCAGAGTAGAATCAAGTTGTTTTGCAAGTGGCTATGTCTCTATCACAGATTAATATCTTTAATATTTTCAACAAAATAAGAAGAATAAAAAACCCACTTTGACTTAAGTAAAACAGTTCTGTAAGAAAAGGTAATGTTTTTGACCACTATGGCATTCTCAAATCAGTTTACACTGAAGAGGTGTAAAGGCATGATGAGACCTGTTAGGTCATGGGCATAATTTTTGGTCAGCTTTCTGCTTACTGGGAGTCAGAAATGTATGTCTGCATTCAGTCCTTTGCTGTGTCACTGGATTCCTGATGATATGCCTAAACTGTAACAGCTGGTCACAGTGGCAGAAGGCTCCAAACTGAGAAGCAGGGTTGAGCTTTCTGACTTTAACCCTGTGGGGACTGCAGATAGGCAGTGATAATACTATGAAAAATTTTAAGAGTTTTATATGTAGTTTAAATAGCAGCGCTGCCATCCCAGATAATGAAAGGTGCACCTATAAGTTTTCATCATTTAATTTCTTAGCCTGTATCAACTTTAAGTGGTAAGTGGATAATTCGATATTATCACTAAGGGTGTAACTGAAGTTGAT
Organism: Corapipo altera; assembly: GCF_003945725.1. Lineage (NCBI taxonomy): Eukaryota > Metazoa > Chordata > Aves > Passeriformes > Pipridae > Corapipo > Corapipo altera. The sequence continues at coordinate 81,680,405 of NW_020884872.1, read as the reverse complement.
TGCACTCTGCTGACAGGAGTTTTATTTTTCAGCCCTGTGGAGGTTTGGCCAAATGTTTGTTTCAGGTGAATTCTCCTATTCCTTTTCTGTACTCTTTAGCTTTACTTTGATGGCTGCTCCAAATGGCTGTTGTTAGCCTGAAATCAAACCTAAATCCTGAAGAAGGTTAAATAATAATGTCTGGAGGTTACCTTGGTACAAAAGAGGTTCACCTTGGGAAATTCACATCTATATCTAGCTCACTGTTCTCCTTAGGAGCTTATGGGTCTGATTCAGCTTTGTGTTTATTTTGCAGCATTGCTTTGGGTAGAGCTGCTGCTGGTTTTTCACTGATGTGTGAGATCAGAACTATGCCTTGCGGTGTTTAACTCTTTGCACTCACAGCAGTAAGCTTCTGAGCTCTGTGAGCCCATTTGCAGCAAGGTGATCTTTGCTGCTCCCGTTTCTCCACTGCCTCTCTGGTGGGGCAGCAGAGGGGACTTGAAACACCTGGGGAGATGGAAGTGAATGCTCAGGAGAAGCCAGGCTTCTCAGTGTAGACTTGTTATCAACCAGGCTTGTATGAATCCACACTTAAGGACATTTTATTCAGTTTTAACCCAGTGAAAGGTTTTGCTTCAGTGGAGAAATAAAACCTTTAAATCTTGTCAGCTTGGATGTTGTAACAGTGCTAATGCATGCAAACGGGCAAGTTGTATTGAGTCTGGCCACCTTTTCCCCCTCTCCCAGAAGCCTGGCTGAGAGAACTGTGCAGATTAAACCAGCATAGTGAGAGTTGAAAGAGTTTGTACAATGTATGTGAAGATGTTATTATCTTGAATATATTCTAACTTGAGCCTTCCCCACCCCTGCTCACCACTTTTTATTGTTTTTAACATATGCATTTTAAAGGAATATTGAAATGTTTCTTTGTCTGGCACTGTTGAGATACCTGAATTCAGATGATTATGAATTTTATTTGCTGGCCCTCAAATACTTGCCTTCGCTAACACTGTGCTCTAGTGACTTGCACCATTATGTTTGCTGTGTTCACTCTTATCTTCTGATTTCTGTGCCTCTAGATATTGCTTGTTCAGCTGTTACTGTTCAGTTTAGCTTTTCAAATTCTTGTTGCCTGTCCATGCTCCAGCCCTGGTGCTCATAGCAGAGGCTCTAGCCCTGTGCTTATAGCAGAGGCTGAGCCTCTGCAGTTTTTCCTGTACCTCTTAGACAGCTGTCCAAGAAAGCTGTGAATCTGCCTGTGCTGAATGTGTGGCATTGACGACGAACCTGCTAATGCCACTTCATTCCAACTCCCTTCTTCATTAGCAGTGATAACCAAGTAATAACTGTAGAAAGACACAGTCAGTGCTGGACTGAGTATCATTTATATACTGTGAAATGGATTTCCAACTTAGCTGGAAGTGGAAGAGGCTTCCATAGCTACAAGCTCTCTTACACTTGCAAAGGGCTGCATGTGTAGTATTGATTTTGAAAAATTGGTATTTGCTTTATTGTAGTATTGGTTTTGAAAAACTTTACATGGGTTTAAAGCTTGGGAAATGGAGAAAATATAAAGAGAAATATAGGAAGTGTGACAGGCAATCAGATGGCATATGGAAATAAAGACTGACAGGAAAAGAGGTTGTAGTCATCAACACTGTTATAGCAGTGTGCAGAGAGAAATCTAGAATCTATGTTGCAAAATTGTTTCTTTAATTGGAAAATGGAGAATTTTTTGGCACAGCACTTCATGTGTTGGAAATAGACTGTATGTAAAAAGAAATGGTGTTTTTCTTTTGGATATACTTTTCTGTTGGCTAGCAAATATGGAATATGATTACTTAATGCTTCTGTTTATTTAAAAGAACACTTTATTATCAGTTTTATGACCAAAGTTTCCAAAACTAAATTCTTAATTTGCATAGCTGAGATTAGCTTAAATTTGATATTTAGCCTTAACACAGTGGTAAATTTGTTTTTAGTAATCAGAGAATCACAGACTGACTGAAGTGGGAAGGCACGTCTGAAGGTCATCTAGTCCAAACCTCTGCTTAGAACAAGGTGAGGGAGAGCAGGTTGCTCACAACCACAAGCAGTTAGACTTTGAATATTTGCAAGGATGGAGACTCCATAATCTCTCTGGGTAACCTATGCCAGTGCCTGACCACCCTCATGATGAGAAAGTGATTGTGGATTTCTATTACATTTAAAAAGGGTTTCCTATATTTCAATTTGTACCCATTGCATCTTGACCATAATAATAATCTTCATGCAAATAATTTTAATTCAGTGCTTTGTTAATTTATATTGGCTCAGTTGTGCTTGAGAATTCCTGAAAAATTAAGATTTTTTTTTTTTAATGGGGAATGTGGCAGAAATAATTTTGTTTCCAGAAATCAAAATGTGAAGTTATGTCTTTAAAAACTAGTGTATGTGATTGAACAAGAACTCTTACCACCTTTTTTCCATGTTGTTTTTTGTATGTGAGGGGCTGATCCCTCGCCACGCCATTAAGGGTTATATTTATGACCAAATAATATTTTATCAGATCTTTTTTGTAAGTTGTCTCTTCAGTGAATGTGTTATGTCATAAAATTTAGTAGATACAAGATCAGATTTCTGATTTTTTAAGACTGTCATAAAATAACTTTAGTGGGGAAAAAAGACAGTAACAGCAGTAAGACCTGAAGCCTCTTTCCCCACTTTCCTCATTCCTAATTAACTTAAAATTGCACTGGACGATCCTCAAGTAATGTGCAAAAGTGATATCTAATAGATGGAAATTATTAAGAAACTTTCAGCTGTCCTCTGGGAATATGGCTTAGTGCTTCTGTGTGCTTAAGACTGCCAAAAATATCCCCAGTAATTCTCAAACTCTTTGGCAGATGAAGGCAGAATGACTGGTTTTACAACAATCAGGATCAGATGGTGGCAGATCTATCACACACTTTTCTATATTAAGAAATATGTACACTGGGAAATAAGCCGTGATCATATGTTCCTTCTCTTTCCATCGATTTGTTGCGAGTTACTGTTAGCATTAGCGTCTGTAAAAGATGGAAGACAGTTCAAATCAGTCGTGCTCTACGTGCTTTTTATTTCAAATATTTTTAGTGTGGTTTCATTGCTGTCTGGGGGAAAGAAAAAAAGTTCAGTTTTCTCTTTCACCTGCTTAATAATGAGCAACTGTCAGACACACTTTGATACTTCTATGCTTCTGCGGCTTTAAACAGCGGTGACCACAAAGAAAAATACACCTTTTTTTTGCTAAGTCTTTGGTTTTTTTTAGTGAGAGATGGCCTTATACTGTTGGCAAGAGATACTGCCTTTGTTCTGCTAAGGTGTATCATTTGAGCTGTGGATGAGTGTTGGAAAACAAAAACATTTAATTTTCAATCCCAACCAAGCGATCTGTGTGAAAAACCACGGCTAACTCCATGGAACATTTCTGCTGCATTTGCAGAAACAACCTTGGCTCTTTTTGTATTTCCCTGTTTCTTTTGAGGAATTCCTACACCTTTCTTTGTCATTTTTGTTTTCCTAAGGGTTTTATTCTTAGAAACTACTCTTATATTTTTCTTATAGTTACCTTTATCTTTTCTTACAGTTACCTTTATCTTTGAGTGGTTTCCCAATCTATCAGAAGCAATTGCAAAGTTGCTTCTGCATAAACTTTAAGTAAGCCTGATATATGCCTGTAAAATTGTAACTCCATTCATGCTGGAAATTCAAAATCTCCTCTTTTCAGGGTGTGCACTCAGTCTTGACGATATTTGCTACCAACACAGTGATGTGAGTCATCTCCTGTTTGGAGATGTAATTTCACTGGCTGAAATGGACAGTAGTATCTGCATCCAACCCTAATTCAGGATGACCCTTATTTTCCTTCGTTGTCTTGAACCAGTCTGTCTCCATTCACGTGTCCTCTAGCCAAAGATAAATGAATTGGTTCAGATCTGAAAACTGTGTGAGGAGTTGTCCTAGTCTCAGTTTGTTTAGGTAGTTTGTTCCACAGCTACAGTTTAAAGCATATCAGTTTTGTTTACAAGTCTACATGCAAGTGAACAAAAGGATTCAAAGATTCCTTTTCCTCTAGGATGGAGCTGTGTAATATAAGCTATAATTACTTTCCTCTGAGATAAAGAACACAGGTCTGAATTCAGGAAACAGGGATGCTGTGAGAGCCCAGAAGGTTGATGGTTTGTTATAATTACTCAGGAGTCTGTTGATGGGAATGCCTGCCCTGACGTTCCCAGCAAATGGCCTCTGTCAGGCTGAGAGGGAAACTCCATCATTTTTTTCCTCTTCTTTTTTTCTTTTTCTGATCCGGAGGATATCCACAGGAGGGTACCTCCCTGGCTCCCAGCCAAACCCCAGGGTGGTGCCGCTTTCCTCTTGGTTCCCCCACGCGGTTTGCGCCTTCACTCTGCCATCTCCTTAGCAACTCGGAGCACACCAGCAGCACACAGCCACACAGCCCCCCGAGAGCTGCAGCTCTATTTATAGGCAACCGAGCCTGGATGAAAATTTCCAGAATGCTCTGGTAAGGCCTCCACGGGCACAAAAAACTTATGGCTCCTGCTAGAGGATCTGACTTGGTGCTGTATCTCAAAGTCCTGGCCTTTGCAGGATGTTCAGCCTTTGGAGTAAAACACACGCGCTCTGAGACATAGCAAGGATTTGCTGTTTACATAGCTGCTAATTAACCTTTCTGGAATCATGTTCTCTGTAACTCAGGTTAGGAAGTGAAATGCAGGTGCAAAAACAACAGCCTGGGGTAATATGTTGTAACAGGCAAAGTCTGAAGAATGATGCCATGTCTTTGTTTTTTTTGGGGGGAGGGGGTTGATTTCAGGGATATAACTTAGTGAAATCGTACAAAACAGGAGAGGAAAATATTTTTTCTGAGCTTTGTGGTTAGGGTTTTTTTTACTTATATTTCTTCAGGCTGAATTCAACATTGAAAATGAGATTTAATCACTGATCATATTGCTTAGTGATGCTCTGCAAAGGTTTATTGATTCAGCATTTCCCTTAGTCACGTGACTGAGAAGTAAAGAATGTGTGGTGGGGCTAAGAATGACTCGAAGTATTAAAGAAATAAATGATAATCCATTAAAATGCGTTGGTTGATGACACCAGATGATACACTTTTCATGTATACTGATCTAAAACTATAAGACAACCAATTTAGTATTTTTTTGGAGATAATACCTTTTAAGTGAATCTAAGAGGCTTTTTGGAGATCCTAAAGTTACCATATCTAGTTGTACGACAACTTTGTACTTTTGTAGCTCAGCAAAATCATAATTAAAGACTTCCATAATGTAGCGAGGTTTTTTTTTTCTTTATTCCTTGTATCTAGACCTTGTATAGTAGTGTAGGAGAATTTTGTGTCCTGAGCTTAGGGCATCCCTCCCAGATTTCCCTCATGCCCTGCATTCCCTGTCAATGACTGCTAGTGGGAAAAAGTTTGGAGGAAATGTCACTCTGCTTTTGAAATACTCTTTGATGTCTCAAAGTCATGATTGGAATTGTTTTCCTGGGTGACATGTTGAGAAATAATGCCTGTCTAAGAGTGGAGGAGCAAGGGAAGTCCAAAGCAACACAAAATACTCCAGTTGATAGGAATGTGGGAATTACATGCTTTTGTGTGTGCTGTTGAGGGAACAAGGAGCCTCTACATGCAAGGAAAACATGAGGAGGTGAAGACATGCACTGTATAGGGAGGCTGATTGACAGTCCAGCTGGTGTAGATCAGTAATTGGAAATTCATTGCCCATAAATTTTCTGGTTCTTATTGTGAGATATAGGAAGGAGAATATAGGAACTCTGAAGCAGCTAACTCTTTCAAGGCCATCTGAGATGATGTTCAGCTTTCAAAGTAGCAAGACTGAGTATTTCTCTTTAAAGCCTTCATTTTTTTGTTGGAGTGGGAAGAATTCTGGTGGAGGAAAATGCCACCACCATGTGCTCAAAGTCATAGAATTTAGGTGAACAGCCTTAAATATTTAATGTTTATTTTTTTTACAGTGCGGCTTCAGATTGCCTTGGAAAAATCATTTTTGTATTTGGTGGTGAACACATTTTTGCCTTTACAAAATGCATCTTGCACATGTTGTCTGCCAATTTCATGTCTGATTTACCTGATTTGTGTCTCCACATTGGTGGGCTTATTGTATGTTTGTCCATGTGCCAACAGACTCTGCAACTGTATTTTAAGAGGTCTGTTCGTGTCTAAATATTTATATTCTTTTCATGAGGCTGAGACTGATTGTATGTGCTAGCAACTTCGTCCCTGCACCCCCCTTCCTCCTGCAGACCAAGTGTGATTTTGGTACGTTTTCCTTCTCACTTGATTTCAGCACTCTGGTGGTTTCCACAATACAGTTTTGAGTGTATAATTGGTTTCTGGTGACCACATTTTTTCTCATTTCTTTTGGCCTCTGTTCTGTTACACACATATTTGTCTCTCCATTAATGTCAATGTGAATTACAGATGAGAAGCTAAGTGTGGATAAATTAGTAATTACACAAAACGGAAGGTGGCATTTAAGTTTCTGAATTATTTGTGTGGGCACAGGACAGCTAATGAATACCTTAGGATCTGAACAAACAAGCAGCGCCAGTGTTGTAGGGCTCTGCTGTTAACTCAGTTCACAGTGCGGTGGCTGGGGAAGGTGGGAGTATGTAGGTGGCAGTGCAACTCTGCTAGGTTTTAACACCCACTCTTCTGGCAGGTGCTGTGGGTTGATGGAAGTGCTGGTTGTGGTTTTGGAGCCAGAAATCATGCTTGCCTCTGAGAGAGCAGTTGTCTGTGTACAATAAATAGAAGACTGAATAGTCTGCATCGCAGTCCATAATGTACTGACACTTCTCTCAACCCTTAAAATGGTGTAAAACAGTCTAGAATGGTGTTTCTTGCTGTAAAAATACAGTTCTTGGATGAAAGTCTTCGTTGAAGATGGGCCGTGTTCTCTGCTTCGCTGCCTGTGGTAATATTTTATTCATTTATGTTAGGAGAAAACCTTTTGTCTTCAGCTGAACAACTTCTGCTTTGCTCGCGGTGCCCTGCAGAAACATTACAAGAGGTTTCCTTGAAGGGAAGCACTTAGCTATTTTCTAAGCTCACTTTCAAAGTACTTTGAATTAATTATAAATGAGTAAAGCAGTCTGGCTCTTGATTACACAATTGCCTATCCTGGATTCCCTGTAATGAAATGTAAGCTGGCCCAGTCATAGTAAAACAGGAGGTGCTTTCTCTCCTATCTTATGATCTGTGCTATTCTCAGATCTACTGTTCTGATTTCTTTTAGGCTGCAATTCTGCCAGCCTTCTATTTCCTCCCCTCTCTCCTTGCTACCCTGTTTTATTAAGCTTTTCTTTTGGCTGCACTTATGCTCGTATCCTGTTATAATTTCCACTGAAAGTAGTTAACATACATTGAATACAGTGCTTTTTTGCACTGAAATAACACAATGCATTTTATTTATTTAAAGGGTTCTAAGTGCCTCCAGTCTATGTGTTTGACAAACACATAAAAATACACAGAAGTCAAGCACTTAGCTGCCCTGAGAGGATGGGTTTCCCTCTGCCAGGAACATCCATAAACCCAATTACTTGTGTACCACATAGTTTAGTAACAATTAAACTGAAGTCTTTGCTTTCTGTATGGCGAACCCTGGCCTCTTGTCTCCATCGTTTGCCACAACTTGAACCTCACAGGATGTGATGTGTTTTATCCCATTACACTGTCTTCTTCTGCCCTTGTTTTTGTGTAGTGCTGGATATTATGGTCTGCAGTTCTTCTCACTTTTGTCACATTTTGACTAGGTTTACTGCCTTCATATGGGATGGGAGGTGGCTCAGTGCAAGTGACATCGATGTCCTTTGCTCTGACATTTTATTCTGTGCAAAATATTGGGAACAATGTTAAGGAACTATGAAGTGCGGGTTTGGACTGCAATAACAGTGTATAAGCTGAAGACCCCAGCCTGAGTTTTTCAGTAGAGATCATTGAGCTCTATCACACTTGGATCATGGCACACATGGTGGAGGTAGGGCTGCTCCTTGCTCTATCCATTGAGTCTGTCCTGTAATGGGTGTCCTACACCGCTCTTGACCTTTCCACTTGCTGAGGAAGGATGGGTTCAGAATGACTTAGGAAAACGGTAACCATCTTCCCCAAGATGCAAGAAGGGCAACATTAATTTATTCACCCCTGCTCCTCTCCCTTCCTCCTTTTATTGATTTAGGGAGTTGAAGACATGATAGGAAAATGAATGAAGCTATAAATTTTCATCTCTTCTTAATATATTAATAATATGGAAACTGTGGACAATGGATTCTTCTGAACTTTGTTTTATCATATTTGTTAGAGATAGTAAAGTAACAGAATGGAGGTCCTTCACATACCTTCCTTTGCAAACCTTCACATACCAACCTTGTTGGCTGTGTTGCCTTGAGAAATAGACTGTACCTGCCTTTGAGATTTGAACCCCTTGTTGATGAATGCTGTTTAGTCTCAGAATTACCAGAGAGCTCATACATATATATATATATATATGTATATATATATATATATATTACTGTGCCAGACTTGGAGTCATCTATTTTTTATTATTTTGCCCTTTTATTTGTATGTTCCTCTCTCCAACCAATCCACCAAGATTAGACCATCCAAGTTTCCTTTTTCTAACAAGGTGCTGCATTTTTTCATCTGCTCACTTCCAACTCCCTTTGCCAAACCCTCTAGCCGTGAAGCTGCTTTTGTGGAGCATCTCAATCTTCAGGACTCATTCCCACAGCAGGCACTTGGGCTTGATAAAGACATCAGCCCTGCGAGTTTTAACCTTCAACAACCATGGCAACCTGCCTTGCGTCCTTTGAAGAAGTAGTCCCGAGCACAAGTCACTTCAAAGGTAATAGATGTGAGCATCTGTGATGTGGCAGGACTTTTCATTTGAACTGTTATTAGCATGTGTTGGAGGTATATATTCAAGCAAAGAGACACTTTAGATATATTCCATGTTGTATGCCAATATGCTATAGAAAGGCCTGATGTATCAGTAATCAAAATTAGTGATGGAGAAATACCATCATATAATCTGGGTCTCTCTCTGTGAAATCACAGACCACTACATAGCAATTTACCTAGGTACTTGTAATGCTTTTATGCATACTTATTTTCCCTCCCTACTATCTGAGCCCATGTTCTTTCTTCTTCAGTAGACTTTTGCTTGTATGTTCTGACCAACACCACGGGCTCTTTTGGCTGTATTCTGATACAAGTCTCTCTCTGCCTTTGAGCCAACTCCATCCCTAAGCTGCCAAGCCAGAACAATGGGGGAAGGTTTCTTTGCTGTAGAGGAGGAACCAAAGCATGGTAACTCAGTCTACGCTGGGAGAAGTGATTGGAGGTGTTGTGTAGAAAAGCTGCTTGAGAAGAGTTGTCCTGTGTTCATGCTCAATGTGAGCAGGATCAGGGGTAGGGAATGAGACATACATCATGCAGCCCTAAACACGTGGTAGGCCATGTTGTGTCAAGCTGGCAGCAGCATCATCCCAGGCTGACTATGTACTCAACAGGGCCAGGCAGATGCCCTGGAAGCTGCACTGCACTACCTGCAGCTGCTTTGGAAACCACAACAAAGCACTTACATTTGAGTAGTATGAATTTCTTCCAACTTTTATTTAATTTTTATTTCAGTTCATTCTGGAAAGAGCTCCTTCCTCCCCAGTAAATTACAGATATTTCTAATGCTGCAGTCAGAAGCATGAGAAGTGTCCCATCTAGCTTTAACCAAGCTTGCCTGGGTGGTTGTGGCTGCCATGAAGCCATGGTAACAGATGCTTTATTGTGATATGGTCAGTGGTCAGTCTCCTGTATCCTGATTAGATTTATGTGTCCTGTGCTGATATTTGTAGCTTCACTGGTGTGAACACCAGTGCTGTTCAGTCTAGTTTAAAATTAGTTTAGGTTAGCTTATCTGTCCTCCAGTCAGCTTTTGGATATAGCATGCTGACCTTGCTAGTACAGAGCTAGATCTCTGGTGGGAATGGTAAGAAACACTTATTGCTTTCTAAATTTTTGTTATATTATGTTTTGTAGCACCTTTCTCAGGAGGGTCTGTTTTGCACCCACTGAATAAAGACTTAAAAATGTGAAAATCAGATCCAACAAGATTGTTTGGTCCTTTGAAATAAAGTGCCTTTAGAGTTTGTTGTCATCATGAGGACATAAAAGAGACTTTCCAAATCCCAGTTCACCAAAGCGTGGCTGCTTTGGCATAGAGTACAGTGAGCCCCTCATGCTTAACTGGGGGGTATGGGCACCTTCTGAAGAGCTCAGGCATGGAAGGGGATGCAGTGAGTGCTGCAGCTCCGTTTCGGTTTTGCTGGACTTCCGTGATGGATACTGCTGGGGAGGTAATCACCCGGCCCCCCAGAATGGTGGCTGCACATTGCTGAAACCCCATTTTCAAATAGGAAATTGGCCTTTTATCTTTGGTACTTGCTACATAATGGTGCAGAGCAGGAGTCAGCTAAACCTCACCATTGGTTTACTGTTTGATTGTAAATCATAATTGGTTGACTAACCTTCTCTGATGTTAAGTGCCTTAAAAGGTTGTTTTTCCTTTATTTTAGTTTAGATTTAGTTTCTGGCTTTATGTGTTCTTTCTGTTTATTCTTCTAGTAAAATGTAATTAGAAATTAGAGAACAAAGTAAACCTCCAACCCTACTGATCTACATTAACATGAATCATCATCTCTTGAAAGTATGTGTAATCCAGAGCTCTGCAACTTGATATACATCCCCTTCATTTGGTAAATATTTAAAATATCTGCAGGCATTTTTTCACATTCTTGAGCAAAGACCACATTGCTGTGTGTTCACCCTTGTGTCTAAGTATTGATGTTTTGAAGCCAAAGTATATTTAGTTAAATGTCTTTTTCTTTTTTAATTTTTAGGGTTTATTGTACTGTATGAAAATGAATATAAAGAAAGAGAGGAAAACCTACCAATTTATTTGCCTTTTACTAATCAAAAAGAGTATATTAGAAAGAAAGTGTAAGCAACTTTAAATAGTGCCAAAGGCTGTAGTCTTTGAGAACAGTTGAATTGGGAGGTTTATATAATGAACAGAGCTGATGATGTCTGTAATAAAGTGGATCAGCTTTTACAAATTCTGTTCCACCATGTATCTTTACATAGCTAATCTCCCATGTTTGCAGTTTCAGTCATAGGTTCTTGGGGAGCACCCAGATAGATTATAATTCTCCAAAGTGTGTTGTAAATGCTGACACTTCCCAATAGTTTCTGAAGAAGAAAAGAAAAAATTTCATAGCTTTTCCACTGGGTCGTATGGTACTGCGCCATTAGCAATCATTAGTTCCTGTGCTCAAATAGTATATACTGGCTTCTTACTCCTTTGGTAGAAACTCTTTATCTCTGATACATCTTTCCAGCTTGGACTTCTGTTAGGTACTCCTTACAGCTTCCATAGAGTTGCCTTTGATGAGAATAAAGCAAATTCTGAGAACAGTGCTTCTTCCTATAAATTGTTTTGAGCTAAATATGTCCTGTTCTGTGGATTATGTTTTTGGAGTCATCAAGGCACCAACTCTGATTGTGGCAGAAATGGTGGGCCCATGTGTTGAGTGATGCTGATCTCCAAGGACCATTTCTGTCTGGTAGGGTGTGCAAAGGGCATCATGGGAGAGCAGGGTCTCCAGGCAGCACTGGTAGCTCACCAGGGCGTGTGTGCATGGGACACTCTTTGTAGGAGCCTCTTGCCCAGATCAGGGCAGCCGCACATCCCTCTTTCCCTGCCTCCAGCAACAGCAGGGCGTTGTTCTCTTGGCGGTTAAGGACTGGGACTTTCATGGTGGCATTCAAGATTTTCTGTTTTAAGTAGATATTAACCAATAATTTGGTCTGATACTGGCACACTTGCTTATTTTGAGAAATGTTTTCTGTCCCTTTTTCTTCACCGATCTGAGGTGTTCCTTCCATGGAATTCCCCAATGGCTTGAAATGTCCTACCAAACTGGGACTTTAATTCTAATTGTCGAATGATCTTCAAACTATTTTTTAGTAAAATTATGTAAATTTTTATTTGGAATAAAACTTGTTAGTGTATACACATGCAGATTTCTTAAGCAGCACAGATGATTTTTAAATACCATGAACAGTGCTTTGATTCATACTTAAGAGTAGACTAGGATGGTGCTGGAATTTTTTTAAGGAACAAAACTTGACTTTAAAAATATATCAAATTCAGTTGATCGTGTTTGAAACAGTCTTTGCAAGTAACGGACTTGAAAAGCCTGGAATCAGTTTCCTGCTATTCTCCAGCACTTCTTGCATCTCCTTGGGGAGGCAGTTTAGGCTTTCAGTGTTCAAATCATCATCTCCAAAATGGGGATAATAAAGACTTTCCTAGTGCCTAGGAGCGTTGAGATGACAGATCAACTGATGGATCATTTATGGATTCCAAGAGCATTTATGTTCCCCTCTGCAGCTGTAAACCTCAGCCTTTTCCAAAATGTAGCTATCCAGTGGGCCTCCATAGCCAGGATAGATTCAGTGGATTATGTTCTTATTATAGTGGTTTCCTATGTAAACAATTTGATTTCCAGGGCAAGTGGTGTATGTATGTTTTCATTCCCTCCGATGAGATCCATAACAGTTGCCAAGTGCTTTGATCCCCTTGCCAAGAGAAGAGTTCTGTACAAGGTTGGGGCCACTTTTGAGGACACTTTAGCCAACTAGCACTGCCCCCTAATTTAGAGTAGGAGACTGAAAAGCGAATGTAATTTTGCCAACTCTAGGCCATTAGGTTGGTATTATCAGCAATCTCTGCATCTCATTTCAAATCCAGTATGTTTGCCATGCTGTGGGCTGGATCAGTAACAACTGTGAAGCATGACAATCCACATAATCTTATGTGATTTCCAGTGAAGGTTTTTTAATTCTCCTCTCATTCAAATTGTCACCCAGCATTGCCTGCTTAGTGCCATGTTAATTGGGGTATTTCTTCCCTGACTCTTTTTGCATGAAAAAAACATGCCAGCTAGATGATATTTGTGAAGTCAATACATATAAAGTGCAGCATCTTCCTCATGAGTACAGGTGCAGGTACATGAACCTGGAATTACTATAGTTTAAGAAACATGACTTCATGTGCATAAGCAATATAGCTACACTCTTTTGAATCTTCCCATGTAAATAAACCTTTAGTTTGTGGGATCTGTTGGGGTAGTTGACCATTGCTTGGGTTTTCTGCATACCCCACGTTTTTCTAACTGTGAAGGATGTTACTGGGCTTCATACAGAATTTGTGACAGTGTGGTCACACACTGGATCTACTGCTTGTAGTCACTAACAGGAATTTGGCCTACTGCTGTTTTTTTTTCCCTCTGCCAGCTAGCGGGAGAATCCTAACCTTAACATTATTTATTTGGAGGCTTTTTGAGTTAATTAATTTAACTCTTCACTGCTTTTGGTCACACGGTTTTATGAGTATTTTTAATTGATCTTATTTGTATGTAAATGCAATCTAACATTAATTTAACCAGATGGATTCAAGTCAGTGGTCAACCCAGCTGTTCAGTCAAGGATATTACTCAGTGCTGTTTATTGGGTTTAATTGAAGATCATGGCCACCCCAGAAACAAAAAAGGGAAAGCAGCTACTGGTGGTGAAATCCTGTATTTGTAGGCAGTTTCAGTGATGGATATTATTAGCTTGGAATTGTACTGGCCACAGCAAATAAATAGGGCTTTCTTTTCTTTCCACTGACTTTTAGAAATACAAAGGGAAATGTGGAAAGGGAAAAGGGAGCTCATAACCTGAGAATTTCAGACCAGTTGAATTTAAGCAAACCACCCATTTATTCTTAGTTTAATGACTTGCAGGCAGACTCTATCAGTTGTGGACTGTATTGTATTAATTTGCAATGGCAAGAGTTAATGCTAGTAATTGCTTTTCCTCTATAGAGAGAGCCTGTAGTAGATTGTTTTTACATGGCAATCTGTGATTGATAGATCAGGGAAAACAGGACCAAAGAAGGTTACTGCCTCCCAACCACTTCCCCCTTCAAATTAAAATAATTTGCAATTTGTAGGATGCCTTGTAACACGTGCTTCAGGAATGAGGCAGTAAACACACTAGGCTGCATTCCCTTAAAGCAGTGAACCTCTTACTACCTTTCTTTCACCAAACCAAACAAGTTATGTTGTTGGGAGCCCATTGAAAACAAGTGTGCTGGCGAAACAACCCCCAGACCCCTTCAGCAAACTTCCTTTATGGTCAGGCAGTGGACTTGATGAAAGAGCCTGTTTGTGAACATTTGGATTCCTTCCATTGATTTGTAAATCCACTTTAATAAAGTACTGCCGAAGCTAGTGAAATGAGCAATCGAGGGCTTCCGTTAAGTTTCTAACAAATATCTGATGCAGCTTGTATCACTGGTACTGGCACATGCTTTTGAAATTGTTTTTTTCCTGCTGCGTTGGATCATTTCGAGATTGGGGGAGTAAGGGAAGTAGGGGGAAAAATGCAGTCTCCATCAGCCACACATTACATGGCTGCTTTATTTTTCAGTGCTGCTAAAACTCCTCTTATTTAATATCGATCATTCCAAGGAGCCAGCAAAGTATAGTGTTAATTGGGTCCACTGGAATTCCTGTCCCCTGGGAGAGAGAGCTTCCTAGGCAGGGAGGGCGGAGGGAAGGAGGGGAGGGAGGGAGGGAAGGAGAGAGGCAGGCAGGGAGGAGGGGACCCACTGTGTGCCGCATAAAATGTAAGTGCACTAGACATCAAGGCTTCTGCTTGCATCGCTGGGAAGCAGTCGCGGCGGTTCCCACCCACCCCCCCTTTCAAAAATTAGCCAACTCTTTTTTATTTTATTTTTTTTTTTTAAGTCTGGCAGTTCTTGAATTAACAGCTCCTTTCTTTTCTTTTTCCTTCCTCTTTCTTTTTTTTTTCCTCTTTGCGGACGTCTGGTTTTTTATTATTTGAATTGTTTTCCTCTCCTTTCTGCAAAGCTGCAAAAGCTCTGCTTTGAAAACTGCTGCCCCAGAGTGCAGTTGCTTAGCTGTCCTGTCAGCATTGTTCTAATGCTCATTCCATATGTATGTCACATAGGAGCAGTACCCTCCTCCTCTCCCTTCCCCCATCCATGCATTTGATTTTTTTTTCCCTAAAGATTGAAATTTTTTTCTTATTTTTCCCAAGGAGCTTGCAAACAGGGAAATTCAAACTGAATGCTTCTCTGTTGTGGTTACTTATACAGCCAAGACCACATTTCTCTTAGAAAAAGTGTTTGCTCTGTTCCTTCTTTTCTCCACTCCCTCTTTTTCTTCCCTATAAGCACAAAGGCTTTAAAAACTAAGATCTATAGTTCTTTTTGCTTTTTTTTGCGTTACCGTGACAGCATGTATCTCTGTTGCTGAAGAATGAAGCAGGCAGGCTGGAGGTTTTTTATGTTCAGTGCTTTTGGGACCACTAAAAAGAAGTCCGCAGAGAAATACGTACAGCAACTGTGCCGACTGAGTTTCTCATCACTGTTAACTGTCACTTATTCTGACTAAAAGGTAAGGGATTCTTTAATATTTTTTTAAAGTCTTTGTGCATTGTTTGTGCATTGTCATTTGACATGTGCAACTCACTGGCTCAGGAGGGAGGTGGGTTGTGAAGATTTTTGTGTTAAGGTAGTATAGGTCACCCAAGCAAAGCTCTTTGCATCCATAGGAGAAAAAAATCTTGTTTCTTGGAATTGTTTCCCTTTTCATCTCAAATGGTTCCCCCAGCTTAGCTCGCTATTGATTGAGACATAAAGCTGGGGCATTATCGCTGCTGCTTATCTTTTCTGGTCCTCTTTCTGTGCCTAGGAAGTACACGCACCCAGTTTGTGTGTGCGTGCGCATATGTGGGGCAGAGCATATCTCCTTTGCATAGGAAATACTTGGCAACATGCATGTTCTCCTCTTTTACTGTGACTAAATGTCTTCAAGCACTCTTCACAAGGTAAGAATGCCTTAGTTCAGCACACTGCAGCTTATGCCTGTTTAAAATTATTACTTGGATTACAGTGCATACTGTGGAAAGTTATTAGTTTCCACAGAGACCAATTTAATTGGGGGGTATGTGTGCAGCGGTTCTGTTTTGTGCTTTCCATACACTGCTTATGGGGGAGTATGAAATGTTATTTTCTTCTTAATTCTTGGGAAGGGTGAAGTTTACACTGTCTGTTAGGCAGAGCAAATGAAGTTATAGCTGAAATCGATTAAAGCTGTGGAGAAGCATAGCCTTACAAGGCTCTTCAACTTAGCCTGAGAGTCAGAAGATAGTTCATTAAAATATTTTTTGCGCTCCATTGTAATATGCAGAATTATAAGCAGAAAGGCATCTTCACCAAGCAGAAGTAGCAGCAAATGATGCCTGGACTGGATCATTATATTATTTATGTGTTAGAAACCTGTGTAATCCACAACCTTGGTGCGCTCTGCTTTTTTTTGTGCGTGTGCTGGATACATCTTGCAACAGCCTCTTAGTTCAAGAGGGCATTGTTTTATGAAATGTGTTAATGTGTTTCTGCTTTGCAGGCAGGAGAAGTGCTCTCTGTGACTGTCCTTTAGCTGTGACACAATCCGTTATTTGCTATTTTGGACAAAACTGTTTTTTAGGGCTTGCTTTGCTTTCTTTTGCAGGTATTTGTGTTCTTCTTAGCTGTTAGTTCTCTGCATAGAAAATGCATCTTAAGGGTGCTCATTTCTCATGCTTTGCAATGATCAGTAGCTGAGACAGTTCAGCAACCTCTTTTAATGGTATTGCTTTACCTGGAATGTTGCATTGCTTGTTTGAATAACCAGGAATACCACCAAATATGTAATTACTTTCAAAACAATCTAAAAATACAAAATGTGAAGAAAGAGAGAAGTCCTGTCTGCAGGCATTAATTTCTTTCTTTACTGTAGCTGTTTGTAATGTCATTTCAAAATCAGATATTTCCTAACTCATGTTCTGTAATTCTATTTTCCCATGATTGTTACTTTCTATTAGCACTGAGAAAACAGTCATTTAGATAACAGGTTTTCATTGACATCCTTTTTATATTATAGAAAGGAAGAAGCAGTAATAAGTTAAATTGGCATCTGCTAATTATGCTGAATACAGATTGTGAGCTCTTCAAGTCGTCCTTTGCCTTAATGCTGTTAGCATATTTTAGCACTGGCAACCAAAGGAAAGAAACTGGAATGTTCCTGCTTGGGTTTTTTTAGGGGGAAAAAAAAAAAAAAGAGAAAAGATTACTTGTGAAGAAATGTAAAGTTTTGGGGTTTTTTAATGTTTGTATGCTTGTTGTGAACAGAAGAGCATCACACACAGTTTCGTAGCACTTGGTAAAATTGAGATCCCTGAGAAACCAACCTGTCTGGTGATCACTAGAATTTATTTTGAGCCTTGGAGATAGAACTGTTATTGTCCAATATAAAAGTTTGGGCAGAAAAAAGTTTGAGTGTTTGTAGCCACAACTACCTGATTCTTTTGGATCTCTGAGAACTAACTAAAAATACAACTGTGTTCTGAACTTAGCTGTGGTTCTTCATACTGTATTGCGATTTTGCTCACCTCATCTGAAAACTAGGAGTCTTGGGCATCCAGGGAAGCAGAATAGCTGTGCTTCTACCCAGATGTGCTCAGTTCTGCGTTGTGCGTTTTCCCTGTGCAGCAGTATCCCTGCCTGGCCGTGGCACTGAGCCCGGTCTCGAAGAAAGAGCAGCTCAGGTTGGGATGGCTTTGCCAGGGGACACGCTCCATCCAGCCCTTGGCCGCTGGCAGCGGCAGTAGGACACGGGAGCGGCGGCCGTGGGTCAACCACTAGAGGGGAGGCGAGAGCTGCGTTTCCCAGTGTCTGACTACACGGAGGGGGTACCCAGTACGGGGTTGTCTACACATGGGCTTGCACTGAGCAGTGGATATAGCCGACCTAATCTAGATCCTCAGGATGCTGGGAACATCCAGTGGTGCTCGCATGCGGCATAGCGTGGGCTGATACAGGTGCTCTTCCCAAGGAACATCCAGCTTCTGGGGTGAATTGTGTCGTGAAACAAGTTTAGATGCAGCAGAAACGTGGTCCACGCTTTGTCTGTGCTGGGCAGTCTGTGGTTTTCTGCATGTGGATCTGCCCAAGCACCACTGTGCACAACCTTCCTCTCACCTGGCTTAAGCCTAGAGAAAAGAGACTGAGGGGAGACCCTGTAGAGTCTACTGCTTCCTCATGAGAGGAGGCGGAGGGCCAGGCACAAATCTCTCGTCTGTGGTGACCTGTAACAAGACCCAAGGGAATGGCCTCAAGTTGTGTCAGGGGAAGTGTAGGCTGGATATTAGAAAGAGGTACTTCACACAGAGGGTGGTTGGGCACTGGAACAGGCTCCCAAGGGAAGTGGTCACAGCCTGACAGAGTTCAAGAAATGTTTGGACAACTGTCTCAGGCACATAGTGTGGCTCTTGGGACTGTCCTGTGCAGATCCTTGTGAGTTCCTTCCAACTCAGAATATTAAATGATTCTATGATTTTTACCAGTAATGATGATTTGGCACATAGATTTACCATAAGTTGTTTCATTCTTCTGTAGAGGATAGGTATCTTGAACTTAAAGCATTACTCTGCTTGATGGGAATGAGCACACTGGGAAATGGCCTGTGTGGAGAGGTGCAGGGCTGAGTGGAAATAGGAGAACTCCCAACCAGTGAGACTTCCAGGTCAAGGTGAGGTTACTTAGGGATGGATGGGCAGTGCAGGAACTGTGTGCTTCGCATATTGCTGTGGTGTGTCATGGCAGTGCTGTACCTCTTGTCTTCATATGAGCCTAATCTTGCTAAAAGTTGTGTCAGAGTCTTTTTAATAAGACGTTATGATTTTGGCATTAATTTGGGGTTTTCTTGCTCTCTTACTTGCATGTGTGAAATGCAAAGCATATTTAATGAGTGAATACTTCAAATGCTTCCAAATTAATTAAAAACAGTTCCACATCTGGAATAAATCCAGTACCTTTCATGGATGGCTTCAACTTCACGGTTTTTCTCTCTTGTGAGAAGCCCTGTGAATATTCCCTTGCAGATGCTTGTGGAAGCTGGAGTAGCTGAATCCAGGCTTATTTTACAAAAGAAAGAGATCTGAAACCCACAGAGATCAATGGGATCTTGGCCTTTATTCCAGCAGACTTTGGATAAGACCTAATAGTATATATATAATTATACAATATGATAGGTCTGTGTCAGGTATTTTCAGGGTACCCTGTCATGAAGGTAACTGTGCAAATCTTGATTAAAATTTGTTGGGTTTTGTGGTTCAACTGCTGTTTAAAGTCATATGGATTCAGTGGGGCTTGAATTAGGCACCACAAACAAAAAAAGTGTTTTTATAATGAGAGTTTTTTTTCTTCTACCTCCTCTGTTCCCAGAAATAAAAAAATGATCTGTTTTTTTGCTATGGGAATGCTGTGATTTAAACTGACACAGCTAAGTGACCTAAAGATAGGCTTATTGCTTAGATAAAAAATGCAGGGTTGGGTTGTTTGAACTGCATTAGCATCAGAATAAGAAATGGCAGGGCAAGTTGGCCGAGGTGGCCCTGCAGAACTGGGAAGGGTTGTTCTCTGGAAAGCCTCTGAGCTGGGAATTCTTTTCTAAGACATAAATAAATAAATCTGTGTCCTGAACACTTAATGAATACAGAAGTCTGGGCAACTTTAGACTGTTGGGGATATTTTAGAAACCCACATGATGCTTTTTTTGTTAGTATTGTCGATTTCCATTTCCCCCCCTAATATTTCCATTTCAAGGTGAGGGTTTTCTTCTACTTGCTTTATTTATTCTGAAGGTGCTGAGGATAATGTTTTTGCCAGCACTTTTATGTAAAACCGCTGTTAAGTCTCACATCAGTTTCACTATGTGTTGCACCAAAATGCTGCCCCTGAAACTTGGGATCTTGGAGCTACAGATTGGGATTGCAGGCAATTTAGTTCTTCAAGTACCTTGTCTTTGGAGTTGTCCTTTGGCTGCTTGGACTGGATCTTCTGAGGTTTCCAATAAAATTATCTTGCAGGGATCCTACTGTGAATGCATATACAGCTTTTCCAGGGGATCTCAGTGTGTTTTACAGACCACAACTAATTGAACCTCATGACATTCATGGCAGGCAGATAAGCATGAACCACAGTAAGTAAACTAAAACAGAAAGAGGTGAAGAGCTCGTTTCCCATGGTAGTGAACAGTGACATTCCTGTTGGATTGAGCTATAGATGCCATGTACTTCTGAAAATGAGGCTGCTGGTGAGTTGACTGGAAAAAATACTCTTTTGGTAGTGAATTTTGTGGAGGGAGTTAATATTCGCGGTTTTGCATCCCGTGCCAGCCGATTAGAAATCGAATTAGTTCAAAACCCCCTCAGCATTTCCTTATGAGTCTACATAAGCAGCATCATCTTGGGAAGTTATTGAAATGTCCCCTTGCCCTTCTAAACTGGACTTTTCTGAATTAACCTGCCTTAGTTGGAATTATAACTTTTTGAGTATCATTTTGCATTAAGCAGAAACTGCCTGACAAAGGTGCACCAGCTCTTACAATACTGGCAGGTTTTGACCACTCCTGGGTTCTGACTTCATTCGTGTAGTTTGCTAGTAATTGCATCTCTGTTAGGCTTTTGGGAGGGGAATGATGCTCTTAAGATAACTGTTGTCATGGCTGTTGGTCATAGGCAAAATACAAAACCAGTGCTGATAAAGTGAATGATGAGCTGACCATACACTAAAATGGAGTGAGAATGAGGAGGTTCACTCGCTTAACTGCTTTCAGTGCACAATTGCTTCAAGTGCAAGAGTACAAGACAATGCCTTTAGAAAATAAAGGTTTTAACCAGTTTGGTAACTCATTTTTGAAACTATAGAGGGTGTTCAGAGAAAGCAATCTAAAGAGAGATCTATGGGATCATCATAGAATTATGGTGCTATAAGCCAGATTTGCAGGTGTACCGATACATCACAGATATTCCCATTAAGGCATGCTGTACAACTGGGATATACTGAAAAGAGAGAGAGAAAAGGAGTAGTGAGAGAAAGCTATGACCCTAATTTCTGTGGCCTTCTAAGAAAACATTTTAGGCATAGAAGCAAGTTAAAAAGGTTAATTGGGCAGGATCAATTACTGTGTTGTGTGAAAGTGAGCTTTGGAGCTTAAGAGAAAGCAGCAGACAAAGCAGTGAGGTGTTCCAGGAGATAAAGCTGTTTGTGGTGTTGAAAAATGAGGATCATCCCCACACAATCTGGAAGGGGAGAGGTTTAAGAAAAGTGATGGGATTTACTGAAAATGTGTATGTTCTTTCAGTGATACAAGACCCCCCAAAGTGGTCTGGGTGGAAAGAGGAGGGCAGACAAGTTGCCCTTAGTTAATGGCTACAGCAGGAAAGGAGTAAAGTTTGCGGAAACTGAAGAGACAAGGCACAAAAGAGGAGGCAGCATGAAGATGATGGAGCCTTTTTTACCAAATCAGCATACCTGAAAGCATTCAAGATAGCAATAGAGTTCTATGACTGTATGTGTCATCAGGCAAGAGCTGGCAGTCAGGTTATTCTAGTACTTGGCTGTCTTTGCCTGAGGCCACACTGGAAATACTGTGTGTAGCTCAGGGTATCTACTTATATAAAGGGTGTTACAGTAATGGAAAAGAATGAGCCAAAGGGAATGTAAAGGTCACAAAGGTTACAGGAGCATCTGAAGAAGCAGGGATGTTGAAGTATGTGCTCCTATAAACTGTCACACATACTGGAAGGGAGAAATACCAAAGTTTATCCTCATGATGTCCACATGACAGAGTGGTTGAACCTGCTGGAACTGCTTTATATTCAGTTGGAGGGAATTGACTGCCACAGAAATCAGGAGAATAATTGAATGCTTGCTGAAATTGAACCTAAAACCCAGGGGTTTGGCACAATGATTTAAGTGCTAACACCAAAAAGCAGGAGTTAATTTTGCATCGGCTTCCTTGCTATAGACCTGCTTGTCTTCCTAGGAAACATCCCTGACTATGAGCTGTTGATATTGAAGCACAAGTATTAATTTTTGAATTAATTTTAATAATGTGGGCATGAGTCAGTATGCATCAGTACTTTTAGTGCCAATGAAATGGATTTCAGACTAACAGGCTCTGGAGAAGAACACAGTTTCAGTATTTCTCTTATTGCACATTTAAGTGCAATTTGCAGAGAAGTTGGAGCAAAGGACAGCGTCTGTGCTTCATTTGTGGCTGGTTATGCAGTTTAATTAGTGCCCACCGTTACCAAACAACTCCCATGAAGGTGAATCCGGGCTTAGAGAAATCTCCAACTCTGCAGCGGAACTCTGTAACTAGATGCTGAGAAGGGGCTGTTCATACACAGCAAACAAAAGAGCCCTTTGTGTGAAAGTAGCTTGTTAGCTTTTTGTTTTTAAGCTGTAGCATGTCTAAGTGATCAGGGTGTCACACACTAATAAACTAGCCAGTCCCTCTGGAATAGAAATTCTCGGTGGTGATTTAGAAGGTGCATTTATACAGTAGTCTCCAACTTCATTACTACACTGTTTCCTTGGATACTGAACATTTTGCATATAATTACAAGAGGGATGTTAACAATGATTCGTGGTTCTAACGTTTTTAATAAAAGTTTTTCATATTACTCTCTTTTTCCTTTAATATTCTATATCAGAGAGGAAGAACAAAAGGAAATGATTCTTGTCAGCTAATTTGCACAACTTCTTTTGAGCCAAGAACAGGTTTTATTTCTTAAAGTGTGGAAATCCTGCATGCTATTTTGGGAATTATGTCACTGAATGGGTTGTAAATAGGAATTGAAGTGCTACTATTCATTGTAACATCAAATTCACACTGTTTGGGAACAACCTTACAATAGTAAAGAAAAAGCTGTTTGAATGCTGGGCAGTAAACAAAATTTGCTATGGGTGTGAAAGCATTTAAATACTTCATGTGCTTATTTTTAAGACTTGGGTATTTTGATAGTGTTCAGTATGTTTCTCTAAGGTACTTTCTGCTCTTTACACACCATCTTGGTTGCCTCAACTCCGGCTGTTGTTTAACAAACAGTTTGAGCTGCCATGGACATGGAAAGGATCCCTCCTGCCTGCCCCAGGCACCCGTTCCCATCTCCCTCCCTCCCTTTTGTTCACAGGCATATTTGCAATAGGGCAACTCAATCCGCACTGAGAACAAAATCAACAAAAAACTAAAAATAAAAAAAAAAAAAAAAAAGAAAAACCAAAAAGACCCAACAAACAAAGTCAGGGAAAAAGGGGAGGGTTGAGCCTGGGACAGCTGCTTTCGTGGCCACGGTGGCTTATTGTGCCATAAAGTGATCACCAAGCTGTGATATGAAAGGATTATGCCTGAATATATTTTGGTTTAGTTGTGCAGAGTGTCTGTAACTCTTGGAAAGAAGCTGTTAGGAGCATCAAGCTGTGGTGCCCAGTGATGCACCGCATGCTGTGGCCCTTCACTGATCCTGCACGAGAGTGTAAAGCTCTGTGTGTGTTACCTCCATGACTTTCAGGACATCTGCTTGTTCCACTGTTTGCAGAAGATACTTTTATGTGTAGTTGAGGAATGTCTGTTTGAGAGCAATATTTTTGCATGTCAAAAACAGAATTAATGCTTTCGTGTTCTTTGAGACCTCACTGGACCTTGGGATATCCCTTAGAAACACAGCAACAAGGATTTAAACTCTGAAATGTCTGTATCTATCACAGGCTGTGTAGTTATATGATATATGAGGGCAGCTGAGCATGATGAAATGGGCTGTACATGTGTGTGTGTGCACACCCCCACTCACACTAGAAGTGTGCTCACTTACTGGAAGCTGTTTCTAGGTTCAAAGCATTAGTTTTTTTAGTGCTAAAACAACTACTTTAGATTCCTACTCATGCTTTTACTTCAGAGAAACAATATATCGTATAGTTCATTTAATAAAATAAAAGCATTTTTCCAAAAGCCACAGAATACAGAATTTAATACAGTGGCATTTGAAGATAAATTCTAGGGATGCATGGGAGATGGCTCTTTTACAATATACTCAGTTTTATTGCAGTCCTCACAGTGGCTTTCATATACCAAAAGCTATTGGCAGTCTTTTCTTCTCAAAGCTGTATAGAACTGTATTATATACACAGACATTTTGTCCTTATCCATAATAGTTTCACAAGTGAGGCATGTTTCTTTTTCCCCCCTTCTCTGTGGATTTGTAATATTGCTAGGTTGGCTTTAGTAAGCTGATGCATTGCTATTTTTTAACTCTTACTCTTTTTTTCACTGTATATTTTCATCTTAAAAGTACATAGGAAACAGGAAAAGTTATTCCTGATGATTTCAATCTTTGGCATGATGCTTTCTGAAACAACAATTTATTTTTTTTTACCTTTCTGGAGATTTGCAGGAGTCGGGTTGAAATGGCAGCTGACTTTCAATCAGTACATGGTTGAGCGTGAGGAAGAGCTATATGCAAATAGTACCTTGCTATGTGAAACTTCATTTTCAGCTGAGGTCAAATTCAGCAGCAGCGAGCCTCACTAGGCATGAGCTACGAGTTGTTATTTAGGCTAGAGTCCTTTTTATTTTAGCTGAGCAGCTTTCCCCTTCTCTTGTCGGAATAAAAAGGGTAAGCAAATGGTGAGCATGTGGCTAGGAGCCATGTGGCATTAGTTTGCTTCTGCAGGATGCTCTAAGAGGGAACATCCACATGCCTTTGCCTAGGGCAGCTCCTGGGAACTGCTCATCATCACAGCACGTTTTCCACAAGGCAGAAGCAATGGAGCACTTTGGCACAGCCACACCTGGGTTTTGAGAGTTCTGGTGGGATGGTTCGGAGTTGCGAGCACTGCTTCTTCCCCTCCTGGTGTACAAACAGAAGATGTAGAGCCAGTGACTTTCTGTGTTTTGGGGACAAGTGATCTGCTCCATTTATTGGCAAGTGCTAGGTTGGATGTTCAGCATTGCATGATGTGAGGTGGCCACCTTGCCAGCAACTTCTCTGCTTGTCAAAATGTGTAAGGGACAGGGTGGCTCCATTAGGAAGATTTACCCACTGGCTCTGTAGGGAGTTGGGGTGGCACCACCACAGTGTGGGCTCCCAGCAGGCAGGGAGAAGTCCAGACCGAGGAGACTGACAGCAAACTGATGTCAAGGAGGTAGATGTGATGAATACATGGTCACAGGGCCTGGGCGTGACTCTGCCTTGCATGTTTCAGTGATTTACCCAAACAAGTGTTTGGCATGCTTGTGGTTTCTGCCCAGGATTTGAGAGTGCAGGCTTTGCAACTTGACCTTTTGCTGCAGATGATCCTGACTTCAGGAGATGGAGAAGGGTGAGGCGTTAAGATGCGGTTGTTCTTCCTAGTGGCTGCCATTGTCAACAACATAATGGAGTCCTAACACTATGTTATGACTCCATAGGAGTCAAGGATTTCAGGAGGTGGATGGCAGACTGCCGTGGAGTTCTTCCTGCTTCCCAGTGTTGCTGGTGGTAAGGCTTTCCATGAAACCTGGGATGCTGTGCTTATTTAAAGCGCCTTTCGTGGAGAAAGGAAAGACTGTAGCTCTGTAAGGCTGTTTCCCCTTGTTTTCCATGCAGGGCTCCTGTAGATATTTGAGGTACTTGCTTCTCCTGAGGGAAGCATGGAGCTCTGTTAGGAAAGAGATTTGAAAGAAAATCCAACTTTCTTCCTTTTTTAATTTTGTATGTTTTTGACATATGAAACTGGCTCAAAAATGAATGTGTACTCTTTCTGAGGTTCTGCCTCTAATGCCACATATTTTAAAGGCACTTTTCCAAGGTGAATATCAAAACTCTGTATTAGGAGATGCCTCATTTAATCTAGCATATGCTGATTGCCATGAAGATATTTTCAACAGATACTCTGCCATAGTGTTTGTTATTCTTCAGGACATAAAATAAC
Source organism: Corapipo altera (assembly GCF_003945725.1). Classification (NCBI taxonomy): domain Eukaryota; kingdom Metazoa; phylum Chordata; class Aves; order Passeriformes; family Pipridae; genus Corapipo; species Corapipo altera. The sequence continues at coordinate 81,654,420 of NW_020884872.1, read as the reverse complement.
TGCTGGACTGTAGATGACTGTGTGAGTAACTGGTGGCTTATGGGTAACCTCTTTTCTGGCACAGAAATAATGGGTTGTTTGTTCCTCCAGTCGAAGTCCTGATGTGTTTTGATGTTTCTGATTTACATTTTTAGCACTGTTCCTGATACCATTCAGTGTTCTGGGAACGGTCTTTAAACTTGGTGTTTATTTTGGAGCATTGGTTTTCCAGCAAACAAATATGTGATTAGCAATTAATGGTTTTGCTATAAATAAACAAAAACGAACAGTTCAGCTTTAAATAGCGATCTCTGCTCTGTTGAGCTTTTAATTGGTCTGTGCTTGCAAAGTTGAACCTCTCCAAACACACAACAGGCTTTGAGGGACTCCCAGCTGCGGTGACTGAACTGACCGAGTTGGAAAGCTGAAGCTGTGGTGGTTTGTGTTAATGTATGGGTAGCTAAAAAGTGGTTATCATCTCGAATATCTGTGCATGAGCCGAACACTGGAGGGGGGAAGAATTGTGGTTTCAGTATGGGTAGCGTGTTTGAATGTGGGGGGAGTTTCAGCATGCGGAAGATTTCCAGTACTGTGCCTTTCCCTTGGCAACTGCTTGCTGGGGTGTGGGTAAGTGGTGGAGGTGGCACCAGACATGGTACCAGAGGTTCCTCTTTGCAGCCAAGGCAGATCTGTCTCTCTGAGTGCCACAAGCACTCCCTTGTGTGCACTGAAAATAGCATGTTGTTGCATCCCCTTCAAAATAATTGGATTTAGCACCTTATATGAATTTGGGTATTTCTAATGTGGATAGTGGTCCAAGGCCAGCTTTGTTGGAGAGCTTTCCTCCTTGCAGTGATTGGGCCTTAACAGATGGGCTGGAAAGGAAGTTTCTGGGTTTCTGTCAGAACTGCTAGGTTTAAAGCTGGCTCCATCTACTTTTTTGTTTCCCAGATGATGTCTGCAGTGTGTATTCCACTTATCTGAGAGAACGTGAGATTTGTTTGAACTGATGTAGCTGTGTGTTGCTTCTTACTTAGGTTAACCAACTACTATGGCCTGAGCTGGATGTAATTTTTAAAAAGTAATGGCAATAGCCCTTTCTCTAAACACTGCCAGTTTGAGCAAACGGCAACCTTTCTGGCTTTTTTGCAGGAAAATTTGGAAATTAGCAACTATTTATCAATTATCCTTTTGGGTTTTCTTCGTTTCTTTTTTTTTTTAATGAACACTTGTGGGCTTATGGTTCGTCCAAGTTTTCAGAGGCTCCTTCATCAGAGAGCCATCGGGAAGCAGTTTTTGGGGAACTGGCTTTCAGAAAAGTGGTTGCTCTGCAGTGTCTAGAAGTCAGGCCCACATAGATGTCTGAGATTGGTTGTAGACAACTCCAGCGTGTTGATCCAGAAGCAGCTCCATGTTATGCCTGCAACACAGCAGCAAGTGCCAGCACCCTGCAGATTCCCACCCTATTGAAAGAAAAATGTTCACTGCTAAATCTAGATTTTGTTCTCAAATCTCAAGCTTGTTGAGAATCTCAATCAAAATATTTGCTCCTTGCACTTCCATCATGATCACTGTCTATTGCTGTATGTCAGAGCTCTCTTGAAGAAAAATACCATTGCAAAACCACTAATACAGTTCCTAGCCTCAAGAAACAATTTTTTCTTTCTTTCTTCCCATCTAGAATAATAAGATTTAGGTATTTCCCAAATGATTGTTCTGTTTAATTGTGGGTTCTGTTTTGTTTTTCTCTTAATGGCACCTGGATGCATCCATATGTCTTTTTTGGCATGGAGTAAAATGCTTTATCCCACAGTCCCTTTGTAAAGTCTTTACTGGGCTGTCATTATTTTGATTTGGCATCTCATAATCATAGAATCGTGGAATGGTTTGGGTTGGAAGGGACCTTTAAATATAATCTAGTCCAACCTGACAGTCTTTTCCCCTAATCTTCATTTTATGTTGTGTGTTTTACATGGAGCTGTCAACTGCAAAGACGCTTTTGTATATGCGTCCCTTTTTTCAATCACCCTCCATTTGCCCATATATTTGCCTAGACTTGAACACACATAAAGGTCTGGACCATTTGAGCTGCCCTACCTCCACAGACTGGGTTCTGAGGAAGATATATAGTATTTTTTTCCTCTGAGAGTAACAGCTTACTGCAGTCCTTATACCTACATACCTATTATGGCACTGGAAACAGTAGTTGTAAATCTCACAGACTTCTTTCTTGCTATAAACTATATCCAGATAGTTTATATAAGCCTATGCAAGCTGTCAGAAGGAGTATGTGCAGTATCCCAAACACAGAGCAGACTGGATGCAGCAACTGGCAGAGACTGGGACTAGCAGGAGTGAATTTGCAGGAAAACAGCCGTGGAAGAGAGTGCAGGGTGGGAACTGACCCTTGTGTGGGAAATGTGGAAGATGCTCTTTTGGCTGCAGGGACATCACATTCACATTGGTGCTGCACTGCAGCTCTCGAAGTGCTTATTTCATTGCCGTGTTTCACCAGGTATATTAAAAAGCTGAGATTCAGATTGCTCTAGGGTTTTGTACAAAAGACTCTCTGGTCTCAATTGTATTTATTACTTGCATTACAGTAAGGAGAAAGTTTGCAAAGAGCCCAGTTGAATCACTGCTCAAGTCCCACCGTATGCAGTTGGAAAGTACTCCATGGCAGGCTGTGGTCCTGCTTCTGGTCCTTAGCAACCTCTGGATGTGTGAGCAGAGCTCTTGCCCCTGAGGATCAGAGGTGCAGTTCGGTAAAGAGCTGGCTGTTTGCAGGGGATCGAAATTGATGTGTGGTGAAGGGAGAACTGGGGAAAGACCCGCAGTGAGAGGAATGGGACTCACCAGTGCTGGATTTTTGATGTTGACATTGCACCTTGAAAGGGCTTTCAAGCCAGGGCGTCTTGGATTTATGAGTGAAACATTACGGGGAAAAAAAGAAGGCCAAATAAGCAAGAAATAGTACCCTTAAGTGTATTTCGTATGGAAACCCCCATGAAAATAACTGGCTCATTTTGAAACTACCCCAAAGCGTCCCCATTTTACAGTGATTAAGAAGCAGGAGCCAGGGGGGATTTGAGATATACAAAGCATGAAAACTGGATATCAGCCTTTGTTTCCCTGGGGGCAGACCACCAACGGACAAGCTCAAATCCCTTGTAAGGTGGCTCACAGGAATTCACTTTTGACAGATCTCACATGGCGGCAAATTATTCCTCCCCTCTCCCCCCTATTATTTCCCCAAGCCACGTTTCATCCTCGAGGGGAAAGGGAGAGTTCAACAGACCCTTTGCACCTTATCCTGGGGAAGACAAATGATGCCTGGCTTCTGCTTGCAAATGGAAGCATTTGCTGATGAACTGATACTTGACAAAAATTGGTGTTGTATGGAAAAAATCCCCAGCACCTGCTAGCAAAACAATGTTATTCATAACATATGGCTGGGTGGCTAAATCTTCACTTCCTAGGGACAGCCTGAATTACACTTGCTACATGCTGAGCGCCCTTTCTCCTGTGCAGAATGACATGCAGGCAGCGGGAGGATTTGCAACTCTGAGGAAGGTTAGGATTTATAGCACTGTTTCTTGCAAGGGCTTACTCTGCAGAAATTATCATTTTGTCTTCATCTTCTCTTTTTGGGATAAACACATCATAATATAATCATATGTATGGAAAAGCAGATCTTTGTGCTCACTGGGGAACAGGTAGCTCCATGAATATATCCCCTGCTGTAAATCTGTCAGTATTAGTAAGGTTTTTCCCCCTTCTGCCTATACTTGAACACACATCTTTAATTCATTTCTGTATAGCACAAATTCTAAATTCTTATTCTACATTCTGATTTCTTGTCCTGGCCAGTAAAGTGTTAGCGTTTCTCAGAATCACAGAATCACAGAATATGCAGAATTGGAAGGGACCCACAAGTATCATTGAGTCTAGCTTCCGACCCTGCACAGGACCATCCCCAAGAGTTATGCCATGTGTTTTCCTAGCTGTGTGAATTATAGTTGTCTGGCAAGAGGAAGTGTTGTTTAAACGTGATTTTATCCCTTATTCACTATTCATTTAACAAGATGCTAGTGATATTGCTTGTGTAATGAGAGGAGAGTACGAAATCCATGTCTGTCTCTAGTCTGTGCCTGAGCTTTGCTGGTAGATCAACACCTTGGTCTTTAAACTGCTAAATTGGTATCTTCCATGTGCCTAAAGATTCATTTCGATGAGTTTGGAAGAGTTTTCAATGGTTCCATGCTATGGAAGAGACTGCTTCTGAGGGAGGGCACTGACGTGCATTGGCTCTCATCTCCTGGTTGCAATATTGGCAACAGATTATGAAAAACATTTTTTTCTATCACTAAGGAATCTCGATGGAAGCCTTAAATAGGTAACAACTGCAAACCAGTCACAATGCTGTGCAGTCTTCATTGTGCCCTTTTTGCAGGTCCTCATGGCCTGATCATGGAGAAGTTTTTGTGTAGTCAAATTGCTGTTGCTGATAGAAAAGAGCACTGAGAATACAAGGTTTCATGCAACTGCATGGATTTGCCTGTGTGACAAGCTTATAGGTTTTGTGTTTTAATGATAAGACCGGAAGAGTAGATTGGCTGCTGTCAATGCTGGGTGTTGATATTTGAGTGAAAGGGAAGAGTTACTTGCAAGATTGAGGTCACTCTCAAAGAAATCAAGAGCCTTCTTTTCAAAGAAATCAAGCCTGCTGCAGGGTGCATGACTTCACTACATACTATTTAGGCCTCACATGCATGTGATGTTGTTGTTTTTCTGCCTCCTAAAAAGGTACCTTTATATTTTCAAATATACCTCATTTACTGTAAAACTACTTATTCAATAGAATTTAAATAGCTACATTTTGAAAGAGAATTGTGACTACTCCTGAGAAAGCAGTGGCAATTTCAAATTGTAGTATTTTTCCATACTATGAGGTTACCACTCCTGTCCTGTGGGAGGAGGCACCCTCCCTTTCCCAGCTTCTCCAAGAGAAATATTAATCAAGGTGAAAACCTTTAAGTCAAGGTTTCTTGACCCCTTTTTTTTCTCATACACACAGATACATAAATACTTTGTCTCTCAGAAGTTTATCATTTGAAGTTGAGAAACTCTTTTTCCTTCTCACAGCCCAGAGGACCCGCTACATAAGAAGTTCCCTGGATTCTTCACCCTTCATTGAGTGAAACTGGAAGTTAAAGCACAGATTGGTTTCTTTGCTCTTCTCATTCAAAGGACCTGTAGTAATTCTGAAGTAATTGTCTTTTATTAGCTAGTCATATCGCCTGAATTAATTTACCTAATGGTCAACTGGAAAAATTCTTATGGAGTATAATTGGACTTGGAGGGAAAGTAGGGAAAGAGGACAAAGCTCTTTTTTTTTCCTATTCTGGCCTGCTAAAAGCTTATTCCTCCTTCTCCCTGAAGAAGTTTGCCTGCTGTATTCCTTATATTCTGTAAAAGACCTTATGGCTTGTATTTATCCAAGAGCTATATGCATTGTTTTCTTTTTCAAGTATTTTATGGTGTGGAGATTTTTGGAATTAGAAGAATTAGCCTAGGGAGAAGGAATCAAACAAAGGATCACATAGCACTTGTTTCATATCTGTGCACTGAGTCAGAGCCACGTTTTTGGTGTGCAGGAATCCTGGCAGTTGCTGGGACTTGAGTCTTCCTTCTCGGTCTCCTGGGGTGTTACGTTTGGATGCAGCCCAGACTGGAGACTGCCAGAGCCAAGATGAGAAAAAGGAGTGATGCTCATACCTCTCTCAATTCCTCTAAGGAACACCAGCCACCTACAAGTCCCTGCAGCTATTCTGCAAGGTTTGGGTCATGTAGTTCAAGGAGCAAAGGAAAATTACTAGAGTGGTGAACTACATTTGAAATTATAGAGTTCTGCATGATGTTCAGGTTTATTTTAAAGAGTATTAAAATTAAGATACACTGTTCTATTTTTCCATTTCTTCATTCCCACATCAAGGCCAGACAGCTAGAGTGGAAAGATTCTGAACTCCACAAGATAACTTGTGTTACCTTTTCACCTCCTTGGGTAGTTAGAAGGTGTTATTTTTCTTTAGTCTCTGCTCTTGTTATAGAACAGTTTTATTCTCTCGGAAAACGTTGTCCTTGTCCTTTTCCTTTTCCTTTCCTTACTTTTTTCCCTCTTTCTGTTTTTCTTCATAGTAACCATGTTGAGCTGTACCAGGGGATTTTTTTTTTTGGTAACTCCTGCCCAAACATTTTAAAATCAAGCAGAAGTAATCACAACCTTTCTCTTCACTTGAAACCATAACATTTTTTGACAAGAAGTGCCTTTAAAGAAATGCCTCTTAATTTACAGCGGGTTGCTTTGTACTTTGTTTCTGTAACCTATCTCATTACATTTCCTGTGTGTTAAGTATGTATGTGTTATGAGCTCTTAAAAACAAATATCCCAGAAGAAAGGAATTTAGTAAATGAATAAAACATTCTTGGGTAGTCCAAGTGGCAGTTTAATAGCTCATCCGTCAGGACTTTCATAAAATATAATGATGATAGCCATATAAATATATGGATAGATTAATAAGTTCAATGAGGAGATTGCTACAACTCTGCATACCACATCTGAAATGAAATCAAACTCTGAAAGTGCAGGCTGATGTGAAGGTCCAATTTTTCCAGTGCCAACCATGAAATTCTACCTAAAAATACAATACTGTGTGTCTGTGTCTGCATGTGTATACATAACTAAAACATACATACAATAGCACACATATACAAATGTTGTTTATAGGTGGAATTTAGTGTTTCAGGACTGATCTTGATTGCACTGACCCTCTAAAACCCTAGACTATTGACATGACTGGATTTGCAGCAGTATATTTGAGATTAGGTCTTGCTCCTGGCTTTCTCTGAAAATAAAAAGATAGATGGAATAGGAGTGTAAGGTTGTCATGTTATATTGCCTGGGATATACATAACTTTTTCATTAGGTTCACCTAATCACAGAGCTTTGTAAATATCTACTTCGATGCCCATCTACCACGGCAGAGTTTGTAACCTTGGGTGTGGCAAACCTGAAAGGAAAGTTTTGAATAATTTTTTTTGTAGTAATGAATTTTGCAGGGAAACTGATTTCCAGTTATGATGGACTTGGAAACTTGATGTTGATGACCATGAAAGGTGAAGGGAAATCAGCTTAGGCTGAACTATGGACAGGAAAAATTAGACCACCAAATGAGACATAAATAGGATAAGACAATTAAGTTCCTTACTCCAGAGAATAAGAAAATTAATTCATTCAGTGAAGTTTCTGAACTGTTGTGATAAAAGTCTAAGTGCTTATACGAAACATAACAACAGTCTCTGTTGTAAGCCAGCAAAAATTCACTTGCTCTTAGCAGTGGGGAGAGGCTGCTGTCGTAGTATAGATGAAGGATGCTGAAGCGCTCTTGGTGAAAGGCAGCAATACAGCAATTTGTCTGTTGAGTGTTTTGATAATGGCACATCACAGAAGAGGTCCAGCCCTTTATTTTTTCATGAGTTGTGTCTCTTTCATTAGAATTTCTCATTCCTCTTGCCTAGCTTTTCTTTGGCAGTGTACTGTATATTGTACATATATATATGTATAAAATACAGCCAGCATCATCTTCCACACTAGTCTGAAGCAGCAACTTTAAGTGTCAATACTCAAAGCGATCACATAAAGCCCCATGAAAATAAGGGACTTTGATATTTTCGCACTGGTGGATTAAATTGATGAATGTTTGTTGTGCTTAGAAATAAGATGCTACTGCTCGTCTTTTAGCTGAATGAAATGGCAACAACAATAAAATAATATTTCCCAGCTGAACTAGAAAAATTCCTTCCTGGGTCTCCTGGGGGTCAACCTGAGCACAGGGAGAGCATGGGGAATCCTGGTCCCTCATGTATCCAAAGCATACTGGAAAACTGTGCCTTTTTTGATGTATAAACTATATGGGACACGATGTTAATCATAGGACTCACATGATATGTACACAATAATTGAGTGGGCGTATTCAGAAAAGGAACTGCCACATGGAGTTTTGTGGGGATTTGCCTGCTATCATTAGGTGATACTCTTACTCTTCTTAAAGAGTTTTTTTTCTTTGGTTGGTTGGTTGGTTTTTTGTTGTTTGGGGGTTTTTTTTAATAGAAAAGAAAATGAAAAGGAAACAAAGCAGGGGGAGAATGTGTAAATGCATGTGAAAGTAAGTGTATTGAAATATGAGTGCATTGACAAACACTTGGGAGAATTGATCAAACCGATCAATTTGTTAAACAATGGGATATAGAGTGTGGGATCAGGAAGCCAGGCGTTGTGTGTGGACATTACAACATCAGCGCAATACATTGATCGTTTTTAGTACTAAAACTGCAATAATCATTCCATTATATTGGAGGTGACAACTAACATGAACTCATATTCCAGAACTTACATGCAATTTGTAAGTCTCCTTGGGGATGTTGAAATCATGTTGGAAGTTTAAATTAACCTCTGTCATTATCAGCAACTTTTCCCTTTCCTTTTTCATTCTGTATTCTAGCTTGGAGAAAACTATGTTTTCAAGCAGCTTTTAAATGACAATGAGAACAACGTGTGTCTGCAGTGGGTCTTTCAATAACTGCCTTTTAAAATTGATTTTTATGATTTTCACAAGTAGCAGTGTATGTACTCTGTAACAAAGAAACTTATTCACACTGCCTCGCTGTGAGCACCTGCCTAGTTTCCTCAGGCTCCTTTCCTCTCCTTTCAGTGGGAAGCGATAAGCAGGACCTGGCTCCCAGCTTCTGCAGCACCCTCCAGCAACCTTCAGCCAGTGTCTCCACTTACTCTGTCTCCGCTTAACCTCGCAATTTAAATCCTTGAAGCAAGGCACTGGGGCTGTTCCACAACAGCACTATATGGAGGAACTCCAAGTCTTACCCACATGCTGCTTATTAATTGCAATTGAATATTTACATTTATAATGAGCCTTTTGAAATCAGTAGGAAGGCGCTCAGTGCTTTGAAATGGCTCGAGTGTGGCAGACTGGGTTAAGACAGACCAATGGTGATGGAGATGTGTGCTTTATTTGTAGCCAAATTCTGCTGTGGGTTACCACAGTGAAATGTGCTGTAAGCTGGAATTCATTCTATCTGAGCAAGGATCATTTACACCTTTACTTGTCGAGGTGGCCCATTGGCAGCAGGACAGATAGTAGGTTGGAATGGGCCTTCAGCTTTCTTTGGTTGGGATGGTAGTGGTACCAAGCATTTACTGGACTTACAGAAAAAAAAATGTTCATCTGTGCCCTCATTTAGGGTATGTTAACCAGTGCATTTGTTGACCATAATCACAGGTGCATTGGGCTACATATGCAAGAGCAGCATTATGTACGGGCTATCTCAGCTGTGCTGTTTTCTTAACCTGAATCTTCACCTGGGAGCTTCATTGAGCAGTTTTATTTTCTTCATTGTATTTTGCCTGTTTTCAATATCTGGATATGTGTTTGCATGTGTATATGTATATGTATATGCAATTGCATTTAATTAGCTATAATTCTTCCTTAATTTTGATTTTTCTGAACGTATCTGTATTTAAAGTAATGGCTGCATAGTGACTTTTTTATCCTACTTGTTCTTAGTGGCTCAAATTTCATCAAACATTCTTAGCTTCCCATAAAAAAAGGGTAACATTTGACAGGCGACTTACATATGAAAATCCTGTCTCCTTTCCAAACATTAGGACTGAAAATGAGTTCTCCAATATGCTCTGAAAACAAAACAAATAAATTTAGGCTTAATTGGAGCTTCTGATAAATAAAAGCCATTATTTCTGTATGGATTTCATCCTTTTCTCTAAACTTAAATGTGTGTGTCTGATTTAAATTTTTTTTCACTCTGATTATTCTGAATTGTGTGCATATGTATATAGATATGATAGGGTCTCACAGAGGTTTTTTATGTTAAAGAAGTGTACATACATACACATATATGTAGTTACATATATGTGCATGTATGTGTACATACATGCATACATACTGTGCACACATATGTAAAAATAACCAAAACTGGTGTAGTTGTGTATGTGTGTATATTGTTCTCTCTTTCTATTATGTTTTCCATAAATGTATGGTGAATAAATATTACATCGTTTTTATTTTAATTATAAATTTATTAAGTAATTTTGACATCTCACTTCACAGTACAGGTTTTATCTCTTGATCAACTAGTTCCTGTTTTCTCTCTCTGCCACAGGGTGAAAGAATGATGTGATGGAGGTGAATATGGGCCACTGGTCAGGCTCACGACTACCTCCGTCATGCCTTGCCCTTCTGATTGTCAAGTTCCTGGCCTCCATTTGCCAGGTAGTTTACGGGACCACCCCGCTTGGCTTTCACTTCACACATTCCACTTACAATGCTACAGTGTACGAGAATTCTGCAGCCAGGACCTATGTCAACAGTCAGACAAGAATGGGCATTACCTTGGCTGACCTTTCATGGGATATCAAGTACAGGATAGTGTCTGGTGATGATGAGGGTTTTTTTAAAGCAGAGGAAGTCGTCATTGCTGACTTTTGCTTCCTCAGAATAAGGACTAAAGGTGGGAATTCTGCTATATTGAACAGAGAAATCCAGGACAACTATTTATTGATGGTAAAAGGGTCTGTCAGAGGAGAGGACTTGGAAGCATGGACAAAAGTGAACATCCAGGTTTTGGATATGAATGACCTAAGACCTTTGTTTTCACCAACCACTTACTCCATCACAATAGCAGAAAGCACTCCTCTAAGGACTAGCATTGCACAGGTGACCGCAACAGATGCGGATATTGGGTCCAATGGTGAATTTTATTATTACTTCAAAAATAAAGTTGATCTCTTCTCAGTTCATCCTACGAGTGGTGTTATCTCCTTAAGTGGCCGGTTAAACTACGATGAGAAAAACAGATACGATCTTGAGATTTTGGCAGTGGACCGTGGGATGAAGCTTTATGGAAACAATGGGGTAAGCAGCACTGCCAAGCTTTATGTTCACATTGAACGTATCAATGAACATGCCCCAACAATAAACGTAGTAACCCATATTCCCTTCCCGTCAGACAAGGAACCTACCTATGCAGTTGTTAACATTGATGACCTAGATGAAGGAGCCAATGGGGAAATAGAATCTGTTTCTATTGTGGCTGGAGATCCACTAGAACAGTTCTATCTGACTAAAGAAGGTAAATGGATGAATGAGTACAAAATCAAAGAAAGAAAGCCTATTGATTGGGACAACTTCCCATATGGTTACAACCTGACTCTCCAAGCAAAGGACAAAGGATCTCCTCAGAAATTTTCAGCGGTCAAACTAGTCCACATTGCTAGTCCCAAGAAAGAAAGTATCCCCATGAAGTTTGAAAAGGAAGCATATGATGTTTTGATCAGTGAATTTTCACCTCCTGGAGTGGTGGTTGCAGTAGTTAAGCTGATGCCTGAGCCACAGGGTGTGGAATACAGAATACTTCCAAGTGAAGAAGCTGAGTACTTTAAAATCAATCCCAAGACAGGCCTTATTACTACTGCTCGTCCTTTGAAAATCATTGAGAAGGACCTCTATGAATTAGAAGTATATACGAGCAAAGGTGGTGATTTAAAAGCATGGGTTACTGTCAGGTTAGAAGATGCCAACGATCACACTCCGGAGTTCCAGCAGCTCTCCTACAGCTCATTTGTCAATGAAAGTGTCCCTGTGGGATCTAGCGTTTTGGCAGTTTCAGCAGTTGATAAAGACAGGGGAGAAAATGGATACATAACATACAGTATTGCCAGTCTGAACTCACTACCTTTTACAATAAACCAGTTTACAGGTGTTATCAGCACATCTGAAGAACTGGATTTTGAGTCTTCACCAGAAAGCTACAGGTTCATTGTGAGGGCTTCTGACTGGGGTTCTCCCTACCGCCATGAAAGTGAGGTGAATGTCACCATATACATAGGCAATGTCAATGATAACAAACCCCTCTTTGAAAAAGTAGCCTGTCAGGGAGTGATTTCTTCTGATTTTCCTGTTGGTGGTCACATCACTGCTGTTTCTGCAATAGACATAGATGAGTTAGAGCTGGTGAAGTACAAAATAATCTCTGGAAATGAACTTGGCATTTTTTACTTAAATCCTGACTCTGGTGTCCTGCAACTTAAAAAATCTCTAATTAATTCTGGCATAAAGAACAGCAATTTTGGTCTTAAGATAACAGCAACTGATGGAGAGAACTTTGCTGATGCTATGTTTGTTAATATTTCAGTAGTTCATGGCAAAGTGTCTTCAAAGACCTTTAGCTGTAGAGAAACCAGAGTTGCTCAGAAGCTAGCAGAAAAATTACTCAAAAAGGCAAAAGCAAATGTGAAGCTGAATTTGGAAGATGGTTTTCTCGATTTTTATTCAGTAAACAGGCAGGCACCACATTTCGACAAATCCTTCCCTACTGATGTAAAGGTTTCAGAGGATCTGCCAGTTGGTGCCACCATCCTGCGGATAAAAGCCTACGATGCAGACTCGGGCTTTAATGGAAGAGTACTTTATACAATTTCTGATGGTAATGTTGATAGTTGTTTCAACATTGACATGGAGATGGGAATACTTAATGTTCTCATGCCCTTGGACCGTGAAAAAAGAGAACTCTATATTCTTAATATTACCATTTATGATTTAGGTAATCCACAGAAATCTGCATGGAGGCTGTTGACTGTCACTGTGGAGGATGCAAATGATAACAAGCCTGTTTTTTTACAGGACAGTTACTCAGTTAATATTTTAGAAAGTACAAGTCTTGGTACAGAGATTATCCAGGTAGAAGCCAGGGATAAAGACCTGGGATCTAATGGTGAAGTAACTTACTCAGTATTGACGGACATCCAGCAATTTGCTATCAACAGTTCCACAGGAATGGTGTATGTGGCAGATCAACTAGACCGGGAAGCAAAAGCAAACTACACACTGAAGATTGAGGCTAGGGACAAAGCAGAGAGTGGCCATCAGCAGTTTTCTGTTGTGCCGCTGAAGGTTTTTTTGGATGATGTTAATGATTGCTCTCCAGCCTTTATACCATCCAGCTACAATGTGAAGGTCCTTGAGGACCTGCCGGTTGGCACTGTCATAGCTTGGTTGGAAACTCATGATCCAGATCTGGGCTTGGGAGGCCAAGTCCGTTACTCGCTGGTGAATGATTACAATGGGAGGTTTGAGATAGACAAAGCGAGTGGTGCCATCCGCTTGAACAAAGAGCTCGATTATGAGAAGCAGCAGTTCTACAACCTGACCGTCCGCGCAAAGGACAAGGGACGCCCGGTTTCTCTCTCTTCTGTTTCTTTTGTGGAAGTTGAAGTGGTGGATGTTAACGAAAATCTTTATACCCCATATTTTCCTGACTTTGCCGTCAATGGATCTGTAAAGGAAAACTCCCGCATTGGTACAAGTGTTTTGCAAGTTGTTGCTCGAGATGAGGACTCTGGAAGAGATGGAGAGATCCAGTATTCCATCAGGGATGGCAGTGGCCTGGGGAGATTCAGCATAGATGAAGAAACTGGTGAGTTTTGTTGGTAATTTTCTTTTTTCTTCATAGAGTATTTTTGCAAAAGCAAAGCTTAGGCATAATTGTTTTCAACCCTTAACAAGAAGTTCAGTTCTTCTGACAGACAAGACAGAATTATAAATAAGCATTTTTCAGGTACAGCAATGACATGATTTAAAACCTGGATACGTTTATCATTCTGTGGGTGTGAAATAATACATATTTCTTTTCAGCAGTTGTGTGATGACTCCATTTAGGAAACAGTGACTGTTGCAGAATAACTCGCTCTCAGTGACTGTATTATCTGTTGATCATTATAAATTGCTCAGGTCACCTCCACAGAGTCACAACACTTGTGACCTTGAATCCAGTGTTAAACCCAATGAAAGGAAATAAGGAGCATGAAACAAGAACTGTTTTGTCCTAAAACCTCTTTGTGGTCTTCTTGTTGTTGGGAGTCATTTTTTCATAAGAGTTAGTCTGGAATGATATGTCATTCTTTGTAGCATGGTGTTTATCAGCACTGGTGTGCTTCTGTGCGTTTAGAAATCAAGGGAATGATTCATAACTGTAAATGAACTGTACTAGCTTTCCTTTGGTCTTGGTAGTATTAACAACTCTATTGGAAAATGCTGAAAATACTAAATATAAAAGTATAAGATGTCTAGTAAAAAACATGACAAACTGGCTGTTTAAATGTCGGATGGTTGTTGGTAGTAATGGTGCGGCTGTGTACCACTAGAAGTAGTGAGGGAATTAGAAAATATTAGTCAACAGGTTCAAAAAATGTATTTAATATGTTAGGTCTGTGGGCTTACTGTGGTTTCAGCAGACTTTGAATGTCTTTTTCTAAAGCTTTTAATTGAGAATGTGGTATTAAACATAAGATTAAAATGTATGTTTTGGCAAATTCAAACTGTTTAATCAAATGTCAACTTTCTAAACTGAACATTATGAAAAACAGACGACATTACAAATGCTGTGGCTCGCATCTAAGCGTAAGCATAAGCAGTGAAAAATATTTTTATTCTATTTGTGCTAGAGTCTTTCTGCTGCAGCTGTGCACAGATGAAGCAGTCAAAACTCTATGTCCAGAAACATCAAACTTGAGTGTCAGAAGCCAAGATGACATCTACCCCTAATTTCCAGGAATGTTAAGAACTCACATGTCCTACAGTGGTAATAGCAAGTAAAGGCATTCAGGCAACATTATTTAGGCAACTGAATATGGATTTCAATTTTAAGCTCCTGCATTTGAAAATTTTGTCCTACCTGCTTGTTGAGTAACATCAACTTGATCTAAATGGGTTCTTTATCAAGCAGTGGGAGGTTGATCCAAATGCTGCAGTACTGATTTGGAAATCCCAGGATTCAACATTTATTGAACTTATAGGAACTGGTAGGGAGAGTAACAGTGCATTTCACTCATTAGTAAAATAACCAGTTTTTTTATCCTATGCCTAGACTAGAAGAGGTGATAGCCAAGAATAAGTTAGGGCTCTTGTTCAGTAAAGCACAAATCATGTTTTGAAGTGCGTGTAAAGTGTACTCAATATTCTACATTAAACATATTTAATTTTTTCCCCCAAAATTTAAATCTATTTTGTGAAGGGAAAAGAGTCAAAAACCTCCCAAGATGCAAATATTTGTCTGCCTTTCGCTCTTTCACAAGCGTTACATGAAAATGAACCAACCTGTGCTATTTCACTAAATCGTTCCAGAAGAGACTTGATAATCCAGCAGAACAAAAGGTGTTTCGGATTATTATTCTGTTTTCCCCAAATGTTCAATACAATGGAAGCCTTAGTAAAAGCAAATCAGAGTACACTTTGGGTGCAGAGCTGGAGGCTTGGGAGTTACTCTAGGTCATGCTGTTGTAAGCTGAATGCAGAATTTGACCTTCTGTGTCAAATAGAACACAACATTAATACCCTGCTATTGAACTGGTGGCAACTTAAATGCTGCTGAATGATGAATCAGCTTTCTAGCTGTAGAAAAGGGCTCAAGTCACATATTGAATTAATTTATAAAGATATAGCCGTTTATTTACTTTCAGCACAGTTCATTTGTCACTTTTAAACTGACCGACTCTATTTGCTTATGTACTGTCTCCTCTGAAATTTGTGAAGGTAAGCAGGAGCATGAAGTACAACAAATCAATATTTTTGGCTGCTACCTTAATGAAAATACGACTGCTGCATCCATTATAATCATTAGGATATAAGCTGGGCCAAATTCATCCTGATATGTGAACAGGCTGGACTGCAAGCAAGTCTTTGCTTAGACAAAATTCTGCTCAAGTACTGAGTGAGATGTGTTTGTGCTCCCTGAGGCACATTGATACCAAAGAGAGGAAGTAATGCAGATACCTGAGGAGAAGCAGGCCTGCATGGTGAATCCACGCTGCACCATGCTGCCACACATTTAATGTCATGATAGCTTCTTCTTGTTCCACTGTAGATGTATAGAGGGGCATATAGGTGCATCTGGAAAAGAGGAGGCTCGGGGGAGGTCTTCTCCCTCCCTACAGCTGCCTGAAAGGCAGTATCCAAGTAATAAGTGGCAGGGCAAGAGGAAGTGTCCAGGGGAGGTTTAGATTGGGTATTAGAAAAAAAATTGTTTGCAGAAAGAGTTGTCAGGCATTGAAACAGGCTGCCTGGGGATGTGGTGGAATCACATTCCCTGGAAGTGGTCATAAAAAGTGTGAATGTTGCACTTGGGGACATGGCTTAGTGATGGACTTGGCAGTGCTGGGTTATCGGTTGGACTCGATGATCTTAGAGGTCTTTTCCAAATTAAATGATTCTATGATTCTGTGATCTAGCTCCACCAAGCTTGATCTGACTTTTGATAGAGGTTACACAACAGGCTGTTCTCCATTCAGGTTGGAACAGTGGTTCGTGGTCAGCAAGCTTGGGAATCTCCTCCATACTGATCAATGTGGATCCCTCTGCATAGTGTATATGTGCAAATCTGTGTGCTGTTGCAGTTTGATAAGAGATGTGCCATGGGAGTGAGCCTGGGATTCCCTTCCTACAGTGTTGCTTGTTGCCTCATGTCATATAGTATCGATTTGGAAGATTCAGCATCCATTGCTGAATACTCCAGTTCATAGGTGAAGTAGATGGCTACAATTCCTGGTTTCCCACTAGTACCTTAGCCAGAAGATTATATTTTTCATGGGTTTAGAAGTCAGTTCATGAGTCATAGCTAAAAATCTGGTTTAAGAGTTTTCTAGAGGCTAAAAACCAAAAAAAAAAAGAAAAAAAGAAGGAACTTTTTTATTAAAAGAGAACTCTTATTTGTTGATTCCTGCCTCAATAGATATTGAGTTTGTCACCAGCTAGGTGTACGGTTCAAAATCATTGATCTTCTATCTTCATTGGCCTGTTTATTGACTGTTGATATAAATGTCACAAGCTTGTCTGTAAGAACCCTGCACCCAGGAACACATAATGTGGTCCTGCCGTTTATGATTTCTCATCTTCCTGCTGTCTCCTGTTCAGAACCACTTTCTTCTTTTTTTTTCTTTTTTTTTTTTTTTTTGTTTTGCGTCACTGTCATTCTTTTGGACTCCAGAGGTGTAATCTGTTATGAAATGTGGTCATCTACAATGAGAACTAGTCACTTCAGGCTTCTAGTCAACAGAAAGAAATGGACAACTGCAAAACATGGTTCATTTTATCTCATATAAAAATATGAAATAAGTTGGATGAATCATACTCTAAAAATGTACACACAAGGCCCTTGTGTGACTAGCTCAGGTAGAGGTCTCACTGATTGCCTTGCTTTGGCCAGATATAACCCATCCCTGTTCACTGTAAACCAACTGTAAACAAGAATATATACTGTCAGATTTACATGCTAGGAAATTTGTGATGACTCCTCTCTAAAAGATTCATGTTTTCAGTCTAACTTAAGGGAATTATCTTTCAATATGAAACCCATGCATAAGTACATTTCTAGAAATAAAAAGTTGAAAAAAGTTTTTAATAGTATAGGGGGATGAGACAATGTAAATAATACTTTATGATTTTTCATTTTCTGAGAATACAGTGTTAGAGCATCTCACCCTCTTTTCTGTCTATGGAAATTCATCAGTATCTGCTGTTTTGACCTTTCTTGGGGGGTGGTAACCTTCCCCTTGTGCAACTCTGGGGTTACAGAGAAGCTTGAGCTTCATCTTTAGTACTGCTTCCCACCTGATGTGCACCTCCACTCACTTCGCCGGTCTGCTGATTGCAGTTCCTTAGAAGAAAATTCTGCAAATCGCCCTCTGTATTTCCAGATTGTTGTAACACAAAATGAGCAGAGATCTTTTAAAAATTGTTATGGAATGACAGTGTGCTCGAGTTTCCATTATAGGGTTAGCTCTAATAGTTATGACTACTCTTCTGGAAATGGTCTATTTCAAATGTTAAAAACCTGGGTTTTTTCAGCTCTGGTGTGTACACCCTTACAGTGCTGATACCACAACAAAGTGATGTATTTTTTACTGTCTCGTGAGCTGGTGGTGAGTTCAAAAAATGCATATGGGTTTATGATACTACCTGCCTTGGGGGACTTAGTATCATCTGTCAGAACCTCTTTTCTGGCGGCAGTGGAGATTTGGACAATTATTGAGACTTCCTGGCTTCTTGAAAGGTTGAGCTAGATGAGATAGGTCCTACCCTAAATGCTGGAATCTTCCTTCTCATTTTTTAATAATTTGTGAAAAACAGTGGTTTTTACTCTAGCTCCACTTCTTAGTCTGGCACGTTGATGTAACAGCCTGGCACTCAGTAAGTTTTTATATTTACCCCTATGCTACCCATGGGTGTACTAGTAATAGCAAATGCAGAAATGAGTTCTAGAAGAGAAGAGAGATCAGACACGGCATCTTCTGCTGCAGAGGCTTATGTAGGCTTTATCAGAGTTGGTGTGGCAGCACCCTGGTACGTGAGGAAGGAGTAACTCCACCTGGGAGTTCCTCAGTGGGAAAACTGAAGCAATAAGTCTTTTCCTGCTTCTCAGGAAAGCACTGAAACATCGTAAGTCCCATTGAAATTGAACATGAAGCAAAATGGATCTTTACAGGATCTTTAATGTTCTTGCAAAGCCCATAAACATGGACTTAAGTAATGCTTTCAAAACTCATTTCCTAAGGTTGTTCAGGAATCTGAGTCCCCAGATTTTCGTTAGAACTTAAACTTAGACGTTATCTGGCACTAATTTCTAACCCTGTAGAGGACCTCTGATAAGAACACGGGCTGTAGGTGACCCTGTTAACTTGTTATCTTCAGGTGCTTTCAGCCTTGAAATTCACATTAATAAGCCAGTCCTGTCTTTCACAGTGCTGAAAGCTTGAAGATACTATTAAATGGAGGTAGAGTTCAAATTATTACAGAATCCATGGGTTTATTTATGGTGCTAAGGATAGTGGTCTGATCTTCTGTTTGGATACCTTTTAAGGTACCTCAAGAGTGGAAGAAATTCCTGACAAACTGTGGCTAGAGAAGCCAGTTGGTGTTCAAACAATAATGGAAACTAGAAACACCAGATGATGTAGTTTACAATAAACCAGACCTGCCTGTACATTACATGTGTTTGGCAGAAGGGAATGAATTTATTGCTTCAGACTCCTTGCATCTCGCGACTGTCTTCCAAAATAGTTTTCAGTTATTGTGTATGAAAGTTTAAGGATACTTTCATTTACTACAATTTGAGTGGTCTGATAAATATTTATATGGGACCATTGCTAGCATTTCCTTGAAACAAAATAAAGTGATAAATGTTTTTTTCCTCTTACTTCTTTAATCTTATGAAGGCATGTAAGAGCTAGTGTGTAAATCCAGGTGGAATCACTGTTAGAATTGAATTCACTGTAGTTTTGAGGCATTAGTATTACAGATGTTCCTCATCTTCCTGGAGAGTGTGGGCAAATTTCATTACCCAGAGCCAGTATTTTGAAGCCGCTTTATTATCCCAGGCTTTTAAACCCAGTTTTTGAAGTAACTTCAGGCCATACCACAAGAGAAGTGCCAGTGGATGTTGCTAGTGGGTGGGTGGGGAAAGGGGGATGCTCACAGGGGAGGGACTTGCAGCAGCCACTCATGACAAGATTTTGGTCCTCAGCCCACCCATGATGTCTCTCTTGAGCAGCCTCTTCGGGAAGGAGTGTGCCAGATGGATCACAGAGCACAGTCCTGGCAAAAGTTTGGTCTGTTAGCCTGTAGCTGTGTTAGGCATGAATAAAGCATTCCTGGGAGCAGCGATTTCTGAACCTGTGAAACTGCATTATCATTGTTCTGTAAGTTATTTCTTGCAGCTTTTAATAGTACAAGCATTCCTTCATTTAAGATTTCTAGTTTTAGGAAAGCAATTTGTTAACATTTTTCTTTTTCTTTAAAATTAGTTGTGGTAAATTCCAAATCTGTGTGTTTATAATTTTCCTGTCATTTCTAGATGTAACTTAGTAAAAGAACAAGGTTTGTCTTAGTTTCACTGGAGTAAATTTGTTTAACTTTTTTTTTAACAATATGAACCCTAAAACAATGCATCAGCTTATGAAAATATTTACTTTAAAGGGCTCTTAGAATCATTCTGACATACTTTCAAAGTCTCCTAAGTGAGCCCAGTCATGCAGAATTGTTCCATTCAAGCTGTTCAGCTCTCTAGGCTTTATACCCCATAAAACACCTCATGACATCCAATTTTTATAGCTTGCTGTAATTTGCATGCTTTCCCTTCTTTGGAAAATGTTTAGAGAATCTCCTTTATTATTCAGGATGCTCCTGATGATAGGACATTTTGTCTCAATCTCTGAGTAATTTATTTATTAATAAAGAAATGTTCAGTCTGTATTTCGTCCTGTCACCCTTATTACCCTTGAGAGATACTTCCAAGAGCATTTTGTATTATCATGTGTTCTATTATTCTCTCCCTTATTGTATAAGCCCAGAAGTGACCCCTATATTGTCTTGTGCATCATCATCCATTAAATTATACACAGGTACTCCTGCAGAAAGCTCATCCCCAAGGTGCCAGCAAAGGGACCAAGTCACAAGGTAGTCAGTTCAGTGATGTTAGAGGAAAATTGACTTGCAGTGTCTGGTGTTCCATCTGAGCATGTGACCACCAGCTTTATCCTGGCATCACTTCAGACCATGATCAGTACTTCATAATAGTTCAAAGGAAACTGGAGAAAAATCCATTTTAGCTGTTCTGAATTACTAAGAGAAGCCAAAGGGTGTTGGGAAGCAATGTTGTTAATGCAAACCCACAAGCTTATGAGCATATGGAGGGCAATACAAGCAGTATTCCTGGGATGTACAGAGGAGGATGTTTGAACAATATCTAAGATTACATGGAGCCACTTTGGTGCACTGCCTAATCCCTTCCTGTACCAAGTCCAAGAGAGAGGAACCTTCACTGACCAGTAATGCTGAGGACACAATCTGCTGTCTGACCTTGCAGCAGGCTTTGTGGCTTTTTGGGGAGCAGTAGAACTGCTCCCCAGTCATAGTTAATCAGGAATTTGTGGGGCTGGTTTGAGCATGCATATCTTCCCCTGCTTAAATACATAGGCAGCCTCCAGGATTTACCTTGGAAGCTGAATTAAAGGGTACTTTTTATAACGGTACTGTTTGCAGTTCAAGGACTACAAGTAATGATGAATCAGGCACTTGCTTGGAAAGCTCTTCCAAGCTTTTATTGCTCTCATTGCTAAAAAATTGTGTCATATTTTAAGACTGTTTAGCTAATTTCAGTGTTCAAGTCTTGGAACGTGTTAGGACTTTGCCAACAAAGTAAAGGTAAAATAAAATTAAAAAAATCCTTCCACTGTCAGATTTCTTTCTATTCATATATTCGTGTTTACCAGAAAATAGGTGTTTGGAGATGAGCTTGTATAGCTCACGGAACAGATTCTTTTAATCTGTAGTCTGCTGTTTAATGTAAACATCTTTATTACATTTTATACACTTATTAGCATTGAAGTGTTGCCAATAAGAAATAACTGAGAGAAAGCCAAACAGAGTGCACATGGGGAGGTGTTTTTCATTGCAGTTGGTTTGCATTAGGTGTTGCCCTAATACATTTTTGTGTTTCTCAGAGTTAAGTTGTCTGCTGGCATTGACCTGGTCATTTTGTCCACAGTTAACGAAAAAGGGGTAGATCCATTCAGCTGTGGCTAGAAGTTTGTCACAAGTGTTGCTGCAGTGTACCAGCAGAGCAGGAAGTGTGTGAAGGTGTAGGACTGTGCTTTGTTTCCTCCATGTATTGGGAGTATGAGAAAGAAAATGAGGAGTGTGGGTCTGCGGGGAGCTGTGGTACTCTCCAGCACATCCCCCATCTAAATGATTGGGGGCATCAGAACATACTGTGGAGCTTACCTGCCCCTCCACTGAGATATGTTCTGATTTTTTGCTCTTAAATATCTTTGTAGCTAGCTATATCTCAACTTTGCAACTGTTATCCACTGGAGACAATCTGGTTACCACGACCTCCCTCAAGAGTGAGGCAGCCTGAAGTTACTTCTCTTAGGGAAATACTTTTCAGTTACTTGGATGATATTTTCATCTTGAAGTTGAGCAAAATGTGCTCGCTGTACATGTACAAGTGACACTGTACATGACAAGTTCTTCAAGGTGGTGGACAGGAAAGGACTGTAGCTCTCAGGCTAAGGAGATTCTAAAGTCTGTGTCTGGCTCAAGCTAGGGGGCTGCTTTTGCCAATGGAAATCAGTCCTTACTTATAAACCTGAGCTCATGGCCATTAGCACTGATGAATAATCATCCTAGTGACTATAAGGAGTGAAATTAAACTTTCCTGGTTTAATTTATGTCACACCTAATTATGAAGAAGTGTTTACATTGACCTGAGAATAATCTGACTGTATGTGGTTTCAACAGCTCTCTGCTTCCACAGTGTAATGGCAAGTTCTGTCCATCTTTCACAGTCGAAGCATTCAGTTTTTCAGTTTTAGTAAAATATGCATAACAAATTAATTTCTGATTCTAGATCATTGCAGCCCATAAAGAATTATGTATGTCTTTATTTGGGGATTTTTCATCTTCATTTGAAAATTCTGCTGAGAATTTGTGTTCTGGAAATGTAACTTTACAGATAGATCATTAAAATAGTTTTGCTTCTCACCACTGGTTCAGTTTATAAAGTAAAGATTTTGCGAAAAGAAAAAAACAAACGGTTACTTTGATCAGTTAAATTTTTAATAACTTTTTTTTCTGAAAAGATTTATTTTTATAAGAGAATAACTATGGGATTTAATTAAATTTGTCAGAATACTTCACAGTCCCAAAACACCTTTCATGTAAAGTACACAGATTATTTTCCACATTTTAATGAAGGAAGGTCTTTGATGTACAGTGTTTATGTAGTTTCCAATTTTACTGAAAGGGTGTGAGAGGTGCAGATAAGTAATAGTTTGAGGTTTTTTTCTTCTTTTTTGGAGTGGGGGAGTGACGCTACAGAATTTCATTAGAAACAGTGGGAACTTCAGGTGTTCAGCATCTCTATAATGTAGCTGTACTTGACCATAGCATATAGTGGCTGATGGGACAGATTTTTCCAACTGCCAGCATGTCCTTCCACATGAGACCACCCTTCTTACTTACTGTACAGGGTCTTGGAGCTGGTTTTAAAAGGACTGGATTTTATGGTTTCTTCTTGAGATGGTCTGTAAGGATGAACTGGTGTGCACAGCTCTGCTTTTATTGGCTGTTAATTGTTAGAGTACAAGCACCCTCAGTGTGTCTTGATCCAGGGATGGCCAGAGTCCCTGGGTTACTCACAGCTCTCAGGGCTGCTGGCAGCTGGAGGGGGATTGGAGAGAAACCTCAGTGGTCTTTGGGGCTGGTTCTTCTGGGTGGCACTGAGTGTTCTGAACAGCTGCGGGGGCCTTCCTAGCAAGGAGTGGCCTCTCTTGCTTTAACCTTTCCCGGCACTGCTTTTCAGAGACAGTTGCATCATCCTTCTCTTTAAGGAAGTCCTGAATACAACATATTAGCCCACGTGACCTACTGATACAGCTTCATTGGAAATTCAGCAAATGTTTAATGTGCTGTTTTCACTCCCACAGTACCAGGATAGGGCAGTGTGTTCCATGCCTTCTATACCTACAAATTAATTTCGTGTCTTCACCTCCATGATGAGCAGTTACACCAGCCATTTGCTCAATGAGACTCGATTTTTGCGAGTGTCTGGCTCCTTTGCATCCCAGTGTGCTTTGGCCTTTAGTGAGGTGTCTTCCTTTTTGGAATGTGTAGTTCAGTGTGGGCAGCAACCTGCTTCTGAGGTACAGAGCATCCTTCTGGAGAAAGGCAAGATAATCAAAGGAATTTTGTGGTGACATTTGGAGAGGATGGTGACTGCTTATGAGGCAGGGACGGGACTGGCATTTGGCTGTGATGGCTAAAGGATAAATAGCAAAATTTGTTTAATAAATGTGACCTAGTGAATTTAGTACTGCTGACTCTAAATTTTGGCCCCCCAATCAATTAATTGTCAAAACTCTTTGGTAGCTTCTCTCAAAAAATGGAGGGTGATATCTAAATTGTGTCAGAAGTAACTCAACTATACAGATTGAATTTGTTGATGCTGGTAGTGGAAAAAAACATTCGGCTGGTGGATGTTGATGCTGGATGTTTGCTGTGTTGCAAAGTGCTGTACTCCTATATTGTTAGGAGCACAAAAGGGTTATCATTGTCTTTGTGTAAACATACCAGTGTTTAAAATTTTTTGCATATGTTTCAGTTCTTTCATGGGGATTTTCTTTAATTCCTTAATCTCTCATAGTGAACATTAATCTGTCACTGGCAAAGATAAAATCCAGCTAATTCTCAGAAAATCAGTTTCTCTTTTCCCACAAATTAAAACTCCTCTGATGACAGTTGGAAGCTCTGTCTAGACATTGAACATGGTAAAAAATAACCATGTGGTCACATTGTCAGTTGTAATCCGTCCACTTTGACAAGAGGTTTTGGACTCTCCTGGAAAGTCCCTGGAGGGGACAGGAACCTCTGGTAAAGGAGCCATAGACCCCCTTCCCCTGGACACCTGGATCCAGGAGATACTATCTTCCCAATGGGGTTCCTGAAGGGGCTGATCTATAAAAAAAAAAACAACCAGGCAAACACACAACCGAACAAGCTTTTGCTTTATTAACTTGAATTGCTTCTGAAGAATCCCATCTTTTCAATAAAATAAGACTGCAATTACCATCTTCCTTTACACCTAGCATACATCTGTTCTGGCCACAACAGAGGCAGCCCACTGCTGGTCCTGACTGCTGTTTCCTACCACCTCCCCTCAGTGACTCTTTTTTCCCATAGCCACTTGGTGAACTAGTTCTAGCAGGCAATGAGAGAAGAACTCTGTTTTGAGAAAAAGAGTGGGGGATCAGTTCCCTAGTTGGATTTATGGGCCCTGCAAACAGTAGGCATTTTGTTGGAGGTAAGGAAGGGAAATCAGGTACAAGGTGAAGTGTTGAGTTGCCGTTTGATTTGTGGTCCGCTGGGTTTGAGAGCATTCATGCACAGAGCTGCAGTGGTATAATTCATGTCATTGAAATTCATACCGAGACATATGTATATGTTTACTTGTCGATACAGGAAATTTGTAATTCCCTGTTTTGTAGAAATTGCTTGATGGAAAATTGTCACCGGAAGTGATTTTAGCAAGATGGAGGAATGGCTTGGAAAGAACACGTGGTGAGAGCTACTACTTTGTCCAGGCTTTGGTGTGGAAGAGGCACCTGTGATGGAACAAGCGAGATGTGTGCTAACATGGGGATTTGGTGTGTTAGCTTATTAGGGTGCTTATTTGCTGTGTGGTGTTTATGATGTGGGTCCCTGAGTCTCGAGCTGAAATCAAAAGTCAGAACAACTATCAGATGAATGAAGCTGCTTACTACATGTCACAGAGAGAGACAGAATCCCTCTGGCATTATGACTAACCTTTTCATGCCTCACTTTACCTGTCTGTACAATAAGTCTAATAATCATCACATTGTCAAAGGCAGTTTTGTGCCAGTTGTGATGCTCACGTGATTAATGGATTTAAAATGCTATGAGAGATTTTGATGGAAACAGGTATCAAAATGCATTGCAGCAACTATGTGTAATGCAGTCACTTGGTATTTGGAGTTGGAGGGCGTTTAAGAAGAAGTCACTTCTTCCGAGTCCAATTTCCAAGGAGAACTGTAGCATTGTACTGACCTATTTAAGCCAGTACATTTATTCCAAATAATTAACTATAGAAATGTTACATTGACTGCACTGGACATACCCAACAGCCATGTGCTCAGGTTGCCCGATCATTTCTTTCAGCCTTTCAGGGGTAAGTGATGCTTCAAATCCTGGCTTACTGCAGTGCTGGATGGAAACAAAATGCTAAATAAATTTCAGGATCAAGTGACATGAATCCTTACTGCTGCTCCCTGCATGCTATAATCTGTGTCTCCATCTGAACTGACCAAGGGGCTGGCTGTAGCTCCATGCTGCAAAAAGCTCTATAATGCATAATTTTAAAGGAGTAAAAAATGCAGTTATAGAAATTTTGTAGCCATTCTTGCCAGCTGTGTTGCCGATGGCCATAGATGGAAAGGGCTGTTGGATGTTTACCTTGAGAAAGCATTCCTTTAAAGACACAATGGGAGACCATTTTGGTGGACTCAGATTATTTTGGAGTTGTGCTTCTGCCTCTCAGGCACCATGGGAAAAAGCTGTTTGGGTGTTCCTGAGACAGGTAATACTTTCTGTGATACTGTAAATAATTTACTGAGGGCGCAGACTGAGATGCGGCTCTGCTATTAACTAGAACCAGAGTTTTTATGCTGGATTCTCCCCTGGAAAGCATGAGGACCTCCAGCCCAGCCTGCCTGTCTACAGGACAGTAGACAGCAATGCACGCCAGAAAGGTGCAGCTTCTGCGTCCATGCCATGGTTTGATACATGCAGCGTGAGTGTAGCAAGGTAGGAAAGCTGTAGGTAAGAGCAAAGCACAGCAGGATGAGGAGCTCATATGAAGATTCTCTCTCCACTTATCTAAATAAATAGTTCTGGCAGCTGCTAGCTAACTTGCCTGCTTAGAGTATTTTCCGTGTCAATAAGGAGCACTGTCTTGGTGTCCTTGTTTAAAATCTAGTACGAGGATCACCAGATAGGTGACAGAAATAATCTGAGCAACTAATTCCCATTTTTGGGCTTGGGCCCAGTCTGTTTGAGGCAGCAGACAGAAGCTGGAGAAGCAGATTAATGCTGCCTGCAGCACGTGGTATTTTGGCTCAAAAATGTGCTGAAGGAATGCGTCTGGCATGGCTTAACTGCCTTGCGAAAATGTTTGCTGCATTGTGTGTCATAAAAGGTATTGAATATTCTGTCGTTTCATATTCCTGCCGTTTGTCCTCTCTGTTTCAATAACCTTATTGACTTCTATCCCACAAGCAGAGTTGCAGACCTCGCTTTCTTTCATGTTTTTCTTGGATTTTTTTTGTTTTATTTTCTAGTAGAAATGTCTTTCTTCCCAGTAAAACCTAAATTCCGAGCTATTCCCCATCAAAACCCCTTTTGTGGAAAATACCTTGCAGTGCTTTAACTCTGGAACCAGTTGGTTTGTTTTTTCAGTTTTTTACTAATTTTACTTACTACAGAGTTGTAAATCTTCCTAAAGATATCGGGAATCTATTGGGTTTGGAAGTAATCCTATGTGCCAGTGTCACAGCCTGGCCTGATTCTATGGTCAGGGCTTGGTAGTGCAGGAAAGGACTTTTTAATTCAATGGAAATGCCTAAGGTCTAGGCAAACACAAAGATTATTGATGCTACAGCCTTGGTTGAGTTGCTTTATGTCACTGAAGTTTATTTATTTATTTATTGAATTATATGTTTTAAATATTTGGAAGCTTTTGGATGGAAGATACTACAAACATTTTTAAAGAATTTTTAAACTACATGGCAGTAAAATAGATTTCTTTGTCCCTAATGTTTCATATGTTGTTCTTTTTTATGTGAATGTGGTTTTGTGTTTTTAATCAGCCAGTAAGGAAGTTGGTCTCTAGGTAGTGATATTGCTAATGGTGATAAGCAAACACAACATGGGGAGGGAACATATGCTGAAGGTAATGTTCCCTGGTCCTTGTCACCAGCCTCTGTTTTGACTTTTTCATTTGTGTTTGCAATGAGTGATGTTAGGAGTGTCTCCTGGGCAACATACTGCCTGTGTGGTGTGATTTATGGTCTGCTATTTTAGAGAAACTGCAATATTCTACTTCATTCTGAAGAGAGCTTTAAAAACATACAAAAGTTGGGGAAATATTATCTGTCTTTTAAAAACAAGATTCATGAACAGATGTATATATCTATTCTGTCACCAGACAGATGGACAGAAAACATTTAGTTGTAATGGCAGCAAAATGTATAGCATCACAAATGAAAAAGAAATATCTAAAAAAAAAGTATTTGTCTTGCCAGTTGTTATATCATGGCAGCAGCTGCTGAATTTTGGTTTTTATTGTCCTGAAACTTCAACTCAAAATGCTCCAGACCATGTTTCTCATTAATGCAGTATCTCTATCCTGTAACCTTCCTGCAATTCACCTTCAGATCTCTTCACCCTGGGAGGCATCGGCATTTTCATCTCTAGTTATTTATTTAGATATGGTTTCTCTCTTTAATGGGCACAGTTCAGTAAGCAATAGATGGATATCTCTGTTCTCATGAAGAAACTCCTAGATGAATTAATGTTTCTATTTTTTTGTTAACTGAGATTTCCATATTTCTGAGCAGGATGGGTTGTACCTTTGATATTAGGGTGAAACTGGAACTGTTCAGGGTGTAATAAAAATTCCTGTATATCTGTATATAAAATGAGCAGAGAGAAACAATGTATAATATTTGTATTATTCACTGGGATATTCTGCTCATATATTCATTGATATATTTCAAAACCAGTCTTTGAAAATGAAGTTACACAATTCCGATGACTGTGTTGTGCTGGTGGTGGTGGTTTGGAAAGTGCGAGGTCGTTTGCCCGTTAGCATGGAGTTGGGTCATAGCAAGCACCTGCAGCCCTGGGGGCTCAGCCTGTGGCAGCAATGGGCCTTTAGGGTGGCCTTGGTCCCTCCATGACGTGCAAAATAAGTATATAAGCACCCATTGGGTCTGCCTGCTGCTGGTGCAGGGTACTGCTATTTCACCTGGAGCAAAAGTACAAGATATATGCTAGTGTCAGCAGGAATTACAGTATTTGACAATGAGCACATAAAGGGATAGTAGTAATTAAGTAACTGTCAATAGTAAACTCAGAGCCATCATTAAAATTCTTTTTACTGATGTGTCTTGCTGGGTGCCTTTAGACTGCTTTAAAAAAGTTTTCCAAAAAAGAGAAGAAAGTTTTATCTCCCACCTAACTTTATTCCTAGGTGCTGGTATAAGTTGTATGCTCTGTTAGTTTTGTGTAATATTGAAAATGTTTAGGGTGCATCCTCTTGGTCACTGCAAATGAGGTGTGTAGCCATTTCCATTTAAATGACCATTTTTTTTCCTCAGCTGCTTGAAGCAAAGTTTCTTTTTTGGAATAAATAAAGAGAAAGCCAGGTTTTCTGAAGGTTAAAACTGTTTACAGAGCTCTTTCCTTCTTGGCTTTTGTTTTCTAAAAAAAAAAATTAAATTGAGATTTCTGGGATTTTAGGATTAGTTAATGTATTTACCCAGCCTTTAAAAAGTCATTTTCATGGGATAGAGAGATCTTGTTTACAATGTGTATAGAAAGATTAAAAGGAATTAATTTAATTGTGTAAAACCATAAGTAATCTTCTGCCTTCTTCTGTAAACCTGTCATACTTTCAGTTGGGTGGCACTTCCTATTTCTACCTCTTTTTAATCTTCAATTAACTAGAAAACTTTCTCTCATTTTTTTATATTTATTTTAATTCTTACTCCCTTCCAAAGCCTTCTCTTGCAAACTCATACATACCCTGGTATGTCCTCTCTTCCTGTCTGTCCGTCTGTCTGTCTGTCTGTCATGGGTTTTCTTATTGTCTTTGCCACCAGCATTGGGCCCTGATTCAGCTGAGTGCTTTTAACCCAATGAAGCCAGTGGGATTTAAATATCTGTCTGAATGTTTTGGATTGGGATTAGCTTTACTGAACTCAGCTCTTTATGAAAGCGATGTTTCAGTCTCCATCTGCAGTTGTGGAGATGAAGAGTTGAACCACAGAAAAAAAACCACTGAGAGTAAAGATGTGCTTGCAGTCAGCTTGCAACCTCTGAAAGTTGAAGAGTCTTCTGTTGGGATGGTTTAGGCTTTTAAATTCCTCTGTAAATACAAATGCCTATTGCCACAGCCTCTTCACGAGCACAGTCTTGTTCCTACCTAAGGAGGAGAAGTTATTGAGCATGGGGGAAGAAGTCCAAGAATACCAGTGTTTTAATTTACATCACGTAATAAGAAAATGCCCTCACTGAGGATGATTCCTCTTTCTGATGTCATCTCCTCCTCCTTTCACAGCTGCTTGTTTCTTCTCTTTCCTTTGCATGATCCTTACCTCTTTACTCCTTGTGTGCAAGGGGCCAGCACTGTGATATCTTCTGCCTTTATTTGCAAAACAATACCAGTAAATCTTCATGTTGAATTGCTGCCATACCCTTGCATTGTTTCTTGCAATGTCTCTCTTGTAATGGCTTCAGGCTTCTCTTTCCAATGGTGGCAGATGGAGTGGTGGCTCCCCCTGAAAGAGTCTCTCCCTGCATGGACTCAGTGTCTTCACTTTTCTGTTATTAATCTCAGCCTTACTGTGCTCCTGCTGTTCTTCAGAGTAGCCCATGTAATGAAGAAACAAAAAGTGCTACTAAAAGTCAGATTTTCTATGTCTGTTGTTTGGTAGGTTTGAAAATCCAACCCTGTTTCTATATGAGTAGGAAGGCCAAGAGCCAGAAGAACTCATGGCTTTCCTGAATTGATAATTTTGTGTTTCTGGGTCAGATCTTGTTTTTGAACTTAACAGGGCTGAGTACTTCACTGAGCTGAGTCCTAATGTAGTGGGTGGCTTCCTTGCCCATGGTGGGAGAGTTGGAACTAGATCTTTAGTTAAAGAAGGTGTCTTTAAGGTGCCTTCTCATCTGGGCCATTCTATGATTCTGTGATTCTAATTTTGCCCAGAAGTAGTTGCCAAGTGCTATGCCTCTTCTAGCGGGAGAGTTCCCCCAACAGAGCACAGCTCCTATTTTTGGAGGTGTCTGCCATGGCTCTTGCTCCATTTGAAGTGTGACAGACTTCAGCAGTACACCACTTAGAAAACTTCAACTGGTACTTTTCTCTCTGGGTGCATATTACTTGTGTGATCATTGGATCTGATCTCACAGATGTGTGCTACAGCTTGCTGCCTTCTTAAAAATGTGCATGCAGCATGAAAAGATTCATGGATATGAGCCCTCGCTAGTTCACAACCGGTAAATGAGCTAATGATGATACATCTTTCCCTCCCTGCTGCACTCAGAATTTTTATTGCAAGGCCAGTGTCATTTGTTTTCATCTCTTGCAAGTCCTCCCTACATCCTTCTCCATCCTAATAATTTTCTTTGAAAAACACCTACTGCAGTGACCTCCATTTGACTATGAAACTGAAGCACTAATCAGCAGGGTTGGTATCCATGAGGTTTTTAAGTGTTGTATAGTACGGACCCCTTTTGAGCTGCATTAGCCCCCCAAAGGCAGTGCTCTTAAGCAATACATAGAGAGGTATTTCCTTATATGAACTTTGGTCTCAAAGCATAAATTCCTATTTTAAGGTCAGATGCTTGGATGTACATAGCTCCTGTTTGAAGTAGGAGCCAGGATGTGAAGACTGGAGTGCATACCTCAGTGGAGAGAGATTCTCTGAATTTTGGAAGGTGATTTGGACAGGTCATGCTCTTAGCTAAAGAAATGGATTTCAGCTGAATTATGAAAAGGACAAATGTGTGTTTGCATTGTGTATTTATTACTTAATGTCAAAATGAAAGTATGGATTTGGCAGATCTGTGCAATAGATGTCCATAAGAGATTCTAGCAGTCTAAGCTGAATGTAAAAGCAGATTTGTGGACTAGCATGTCTGTAAAAGGAATTATGTTTTGACTTTGTGCAAGATTTGTTAAAATATGTTTTTGTTCTATTTGGGTAGTGGTACATTGGATAAGTGCATGTGTGGGTGTACAGAAGCCTGCTGAATGGTGTATTTTTTAATAGAAATAATTCAGTTCCTGAGTTTTTTGAGTACATGATGAAGTCATAAGTATCAGTGGTCATAATTGCCTTCCCCTTGCACGTAATTTAATTATCTTCTTGACCCCTTGCATTATGATCTTACACCCTCATTTTAAATGTCCTGAATGTGGGGATATTTATTATGGAAGATTTTTATTAGTGCAGGAATTTGTGACTGTTTGGGCAGGTGGTAGAAATTCACACTACTTTTTCTTACAAATATTTTCGGACACAGTGAGAGTATAGAGCACTCCTGCTCTCCTGCTCATAGGAAGCCTTCGTCTCCCTTCTTGAGGCTGACTTCATGCCCAGATACCTGCCCCTCTTAACCACAACTCATGCTGGACTAATTAGGGGGGTTTCCTTTTTGCCACTTGACCCCTTCTTCCTCTGTCTCATCATTAGTTCAGTGGTGTCCAAGTGTCTGGCGTGGTGATAAATAAGCCCTTTCACATGCCACTTATTCAGAGAACTGAAGCTGGACTCTGACATGTCCCTAGCCTCTCCCTGGGACTGTGTTTCTAGCTGCAGTTCATGCATTTTTCAAAGTAATTATATTTCTAGCACATTAGGAGGCCCCTTCTTTTTTTTTTTCTTCCCCTTGTCTTCTTACCTAATTAGTCATTCCTTAAGTAAATATCATGGTGCCTCCCAAATTACTTGCACCATGAGGAAATACTGTTCTATGTCTCCCAAATACAGTCTGTTTTGTGCTTCATGGGAGTGATGGATTTGTCTCATGGATAAATTTACTGAGAACATTCTTCATAACTGCTTAGCTTGAGGCATGTTTATGTTTTGAATCAAATATCACTTTTTTTGAGGTTTCTCTTTTTTTAGAGGCTAGCACTGTCTCATTCCTTGAGGAGGGATGGGGTGGAGTTTCTTAGTGTTTCTCCTGATGGTCTCCTTAGTCCTTTAAGGGTCCCATTCTCCCTGTTTGAGCTACCTATTTCTTATATTCCAGAAATGTATTATAATTTCATAGATTTTTGGTACCTTCTGGTTGACCACCTCTTCCTAAAATTGAAAAATGTCATATTTCAATGTTTAATGTCCTGTGTATGTCTCACAGTCTACATGTACATATTTAACTCTCAGTACCACTCCCTGGGTTTAGCCAGAAGGAAATGCTCACCATGAGATAAAGCTAATCAAATGATGAAACTGTAGTCACACTTTGAACTCCTAATTTAATGAAAAAATCACCCAAACTATAAAGTGTGTAATTATGCTGATTTTCATGACATTTGGGTCATAAATGGATTCTTCCTTGTGTACAGATGGCATCAATTAATACACATTATAGCTTTCTGGTAAGTCACAGATTTAGCAACGTTTTTAAATTAAGTGGGCATTAAAGTGAGTCTTTCTGTATTACTACTGGTCAAATACCTGGAGATTTCTTTTTTTGTCCTAATGCCAGAAGGCTGTACCACAGAAGTTCCTTCTGGTGGTAGCATATCTTCTTGGGAAATAAGTATTTTGAGATTAAAAAGAATATTTTCAACTAATTTAATTTTCCATTTATATGGAAATATAAATTTACATGGAATATATATAATGTTCCTTTCTGTGTTGTGGGAAGAAGACAGATACAAAGGCTGTAGTTTTGTGCTTATACCCCAGAAGTTTGGCAGAGTAACAGAGATGCAAAGTTCCCCAGGCTGATCTTCATTGTTAACGTCCAGAATGAATGGGGCAATGCTGCCCAGTTTCCATGCTAAAGCAAATCTGTCTTCTCTGCTGGAAACGTGTGGTAGGTAGCTAATGTGAATGCTGAAACTGGAGTGACAAATACTATCCAGGCCATTTCTTGGCAAATTCATATTGCAGATAAATGAATCTTTGTACCATGTGGTAAGAATTGCATGACTAAATAAAAAAACAAATTCCAGTTGAGACTGAGAGTACGGAACCATGTTTTTGATGTCATGTTGCTCTTAGCACTTAAGCACTTAAGCACTTTTAATAGCTCTTAAGCACTTTTAAAGAAATTGATATTTCTACAGCATGCAGTACATATGGAGAATGTAATAGGGTTATATATACATATATATATTATATACCTATAAATAAATATATACAAGTTGCATAATAATACTTTTCTTTAGTTTCTTTATAAATCTCTAGGAGATACTGCTTTTTCTCCCTTCATGGTTGCGTTTTGAACTTAACTCCCTCCTACACTATGTTATTATTCTTTGATATTTCATTAATTCTGACTAAATTTTGTTTGCTGAATGATAAGCATAGTTCTTATTTTCTACAGAAATGCTAATAAAGGGTGGCATGCCATATTTGGGATTTTTATTGAATTTAATTAATAACAAAGTGAGTTAATTAGGTAACATTCACCTTGAACTTTTTCCTTTATAGGGAGATAATTTCTCGTCTCTTGCAATTTTTTATTAGGTGAAAAATTTCAAAGTACGTTCTGACAGCTACATTTGAATATCTTTGTAGAGTCTAGTTAAATATTCTGTAAGCACTGCTGCTTAGTGATCTAATGAGCACAATACCAGTCTCTTGCCACATTGTATCACTGGTTCTTAACGGTAAAGAAATGCATCTGGATGCATTGAGCATATAGAGCTGTTGTCAATTTGTGTTATTTAATATAATAGGAAACAAAATTTTTTTTAAAATATTTAAGTGCTGACAGATTATAATTTTTAAGGTTGAGTGCTTTTATTTTGTACCCCAAAGAAATCCTTAATTTTAGGGCTTTTGGTAGAAAATTGTATCAGTGCTGTAAAGTAATGACAGTATTTCACAGCTATGTGCTAGTTTATGTTGTAGGGTGGTGCATGCAAAAGTATTCACTTTTTTCCTTAATGGAGTAACTGAATGTGGATTTTATTGGAGTGTTGCCAGGTTCAACCAATTTTCTGTATGAACTATTGGGGCAAAAGAAACTCCTTAAAATGGGTATTCAGAACATGATATTATAGATGAAATGCATAAAGCTGCAAGAGTGATTTCAAGAAGAAAAAGTAAGGCTGTATAAAATTACATTATAAATCTCAAGCCAGGGAAAGAAGGAGGGGGAGGAAGATGTCAGAAGCATAAAGAAATTACCCTCATCTTCAGGGAGAGAAATATTAATCCAACACTGAGTGTCTTTGAAAACTTCACCCTTTAGTATTCATATAGTCAGGAGCGTACCTGGAACATTGCATGCTGAAAGTGCATTAAAAGAATATGGTTAACGTGACAAAGTCAAAAAACTTACAAGTTAGGGAAATACCTGTGTGAATCTGATCTGTCCACTCTCTGCATAATCAGGTACTCTTTAATTGTGCAATCATTAGTAGTAACAGTAGCATTTTTTTGTGGCCTTTATTGTTCAAAGCACAGTATTTTGGAGAGCATTCATTACTTTGCTTTTCCCTTGTCATTCATTTATTGTGTCCTAATACCCTATTTTTTAACATACTTTTCTACAGGATAAATTCCACAATCTTAACTGGGATTCCTTTGATGCACTCTACTGTATCTTACTCTTTTTTCATCACAACCCTAACTGACTGTGGAAATTATGGTTAGGATTCAGCCCCAGGTTGAGACCTGAAAGTGTAGACTTGTGGGCATAATGTCAGGTGTTTCTGAGTGTGAACCTGCATTTGGTCAGCTGAAGGACTAACAGGGCTGAAGGACTGAAGGGCTAGAATGGCAGAGGAGTATCAGTCCATGCACAATTTGTCACGTGTCAGTCCCTTGAGGTTGTCTCAGTTAATATGCTGGGGAACCTTAAAGGACTCTAGATGCCAGTGTGGAGGGAACTGATTTTTCAGATGTTCATTAAGCATGAGGGGAGCGTAGGTGTTTGGCTCATGTGGAGACACATACATTTAGGAATCTGAAAGGACTTGGACTCCATCCTTGATGTTAATGTTAATAACACATTGGAGATGGGGAAAAAGGCCGAAAGAAATTAAGACAGAAAAGACACAGAAGTTTTATGGTCTGATTTTTCAGAAAATGCAACAATCTATATTTCATAGCACATCACTAAATTGCAGAACCTTTTGCACTGGGAGGTCCTCTAGCCCATCCTCTTGCTCCATCCTGACTAAACTCTGTGTTGGGTCCAGTTGCTCCAGGCCTTGTCCAAATTGGTAGAGAAAATGTCTCTGGGAAGCCTGTTCCAGTGCTTAACCACGCTTATGGCCATGAGTTCTCATGTAGAAGTTTCTTTGCCTGCCCCCCATGATGGTTACCTCTCTGTACTCTGTCTTCTCTACAGCCTCTCTTTAGGTGAAAATACTGAAATGAGATTGCCCTCTGCCAGCACTAACCTTTTCTTCCTAATCTAAACAGACCCAGTTCCCTTATCTTCTTCTCATCCCCGTTGCAGCCTAGTCTGGATTATGTATTTGATACACTTGCTGGCATTGTGTAGCCAGATGGTGTAGCACATGTTTAATCTTACATCAGTTGTCTACAAATTGCCTGTTGTGTCTAATCTAGTCACTTGAGCTTCCTCTCTAACAATCTCTTCTGAGGATGGTTTACCGTGTGGAAATGGCTATCTTTCTCTGCTGACTTCACAGTGCATCTATCAGACCAGACTGGACTAGACACCAAACTTTTAGACACGTAAGGATAGTTGGAGAGAAGTTGTACCTTTAAATGAAATACGAACTGACTTTCAGGACTGCAGAAAATGGCACCAATTTTGTTGCTTACCGTTTGACTCTTTCATTAGGAAACTTTTGATTTGTGCTTTAAGGTTCTGTGATCTGCAGTCTTAGATAATCTTAGTTTATTTTGCTGTGACCAAGTGACGTCAACCAGGTAAAATGCAGTGTGTCCATGGAGCAGAGCCCAGCTGAGCCCTGGATGGAGGCAGAATGTGCAGTACATCTTACGGAGCTGATGTGCTGGCAAAATGATGGGAGTAACAAGAATATCATCCAGGACACATGGGTGAGATTTATGGTTGATTCATATCTGTCAGTCGACCCTGAGTTATCAAGTCAAGGGTTAGCAATCTTTCACCATCTCCATATTTATGTGTGGTGGACTTTCCTCTTCTGCTACCATCTGATTTGAATGAACTTCATCTCTTCTTTTTCACTGTATTTCTTCTTGCCATGACTTTAGATGCATTATGAGCTTTTTGTTTGGTTGTTAGTAATGGGAAAACATGACTACAGTTTTACATTTCTGAGATTTTAGAAAAAAAATATTATTTCAGTATAGGGGAGTTTGATGATAATATGCAGGTAATTTTACTTTTTCTTTTTTTTTTTTTTGGTAGGAGCTTCAGTATTTTTGCTGAAAAAAGGACTTGTTTTATGGTTTTGTCTCCTTGGAATGGAGAAGAGGAATCTTTTCTCTCTCCTTTTCTTTCACCCAGAATCATATCTGAATTTTGTGAGCTCAAAAAAGGAGCTTTTATTCCTGAAGATTTCTGTATAGGGTCTTGCATTTTTTTCCATAGCAGATTTCAGGTTAAGACACTAATTTAAATGCATTTGAACTCAAAGTATGTTATTTCCTTTTAATTTGAAAGGAAGATGGATTTAAAAGCAAAGCTTGTAGGACTTGGATATGTTCTGTAAATTGTTTGTATAAATTATATGAGAATAAATAGCAGAGAGCTTTAACTCTTCCCTTCTAATTTTCCTTGGATTTGAACTTGTTTATTCAGAAGTTAGAAAGTATCATTTGTGGCATTTACATTATACTGAAAATCATCTGCTCTCCATTTTCATATTTTTCATGCTGTGAGGTTCCTGGGTTCCTTTATTTCCAGGGACAGTCAGGGCAGATGGAGAATCAGAGAATTGATTATCCTGGAGTTTTCCCCGTTTTCTTTCTCTACCCTACATCTTTTACAGCTTGCCCTATTTTGTCCATCTGGTATTTATAGTTTTAGCAATTTCCAATTTCTTTTCTTCTTATGTTCCCTCATAAAGTAAAATGAAATAAGAACACAAATGCCGCAGCTCTCAACTTTGGAATCGTAGAATTGGAGAATGTTTTGGGTTGGAAGGTACCTTAAGCATTATCTAATTCCAACTTCCCTGCCATGGACTGGGCTGTCATTCACTAGATCAGGTTGCTCAGGGTCCCATCCAGCTTGACCTTGAACATTTCCAGGAATGGAGCATCCACAACTTCTCTGGGCAACCTGTTCCAGTGTCTTAACACCCTCACAGTAAAGAATTTCTTCCTAATACCTAATCTAAACTGACCCTCTTTCCATTTAAAGCCATTTCCTGTTGTACTATCACCCTTGTGAAAAGTCCCTCTCCAGCTTTCTTATAGGCTACCTTTATTTACTGGAAGGTGCTATAACATCTCCCTGGAGCCCTCTCTTCCCCAGACTGAGCAATCCTACCTGACTCAGCCAGTCTTCATAGGAGAGGTGCTCCAACCCTCTGATCCTCTTCACTGCCCTATCCTGGACCCTCTTCAATAGGTCATGTCAATCTTGTGCTGAAGACCCCAGAACAGAATGCAGCACTCCAGGTGGGGTCTTACAAGAGCAGAGTAGACAGAGAAAATCCCCTCCCTCAACCTGCTTTTGATGCAGCACTGGATGAGTTTGCCTTTTGGGGCTGTGAGTGCACACTGTTGACTCAGGTCTAGCTTTTCATCCATGAGAACCCCCAAGTCTTCCACCACAGGGCTTCTCTCAGTGAGTTCTTCTTCCAGTCTGTACTCATGTTTGGGGTTGCCCCGCCCCAGATGTGCATGTTCTTGCACTTGGACTTACTGAAATTCATGAGGTTCAAGGGAGATGCCTGGATTTATGGAGGTTTCCTCCTCTCATGCCATGTACTCATCTTGTGTCAGGATTACTTCTCACAGAATTTTCCAAGGAGAAATTTGAAGAAATTTCTAAGGGCTTATGATGTTGTTTGTAGAAACAGACTTATTAATTTATAGCCCTGGGCTCATAACATTGCCATCTGATATCAACTTGATAACTTGCAAGAAGTAATTTGAAGATATCCTGTATTTTAAAAGGGATTTTTAAAGCTATGGAGATTTATCATTATTGATGTTAACAATTTTAGAAGGGATATTGGATCCTGTGCTTCAGAGTTTCATCCAGTTTCTGAATTATCTTCTGTTGTGGCCTTGTGTTACTTTAATAATAACCTAAACATCAAATGAGATTGAATTCTGGATGGCTTGTAACCCCATTTGTCACTGTCATAACCTATTTGTGGTTCCTAGGCTCTGTGTTAGACCAGTGTGTGACTTCTGCTCTCAAGATATAGTATTTCAAGAGGTGATTATTCCATATATTTCTATAGGGACCTGCTGATGCCTTGAGGAAGGCCAGTAAATGAAGATATTTTGGGTCTAGCCCTATTTAGATGAAAACATAGTGGTTTTTTATTTCTTATTTGTATTCTACATGTA
This sequence comes from Corapipo altera, assembly GCF_003945725.1. NCBI lineage: Eukaryota > Metazoa > Chordata > Aves > Passeriformes > Pipridae > Corapipo > Corapipo altera. Next base: position 81,615,263 of record NW_020884872.1, on the reverse strand, counting down.
CCTACTTTTGGGGTTTATTTTTATGGTTGAAGATTTAAGTATATAAAATTGTGTGGCCACTGAAAAATTACAGTTCTTGACTCAGAAATTAAAATCCAGAGGCTATTCCCTGTATTTCATTTAGCAGGATGTGTTGCCCATGTTTATAGGTGTCAGTGCCAAGGGTCTGGTGAGCTCCTCTTACTCCAAGCAAAGAGGTTTGCATTTGTACGGCCTGTGCATGACAGAGGTACAGATGTGACTGCTAAAGTTTCACCTTCTCAGGTGAATTATCGACCATGTGAGCAGAGAAATGACAGAAGCAATTTCACTATAAGTGAATAAAATCTGGTGAGTTTGGTTTAGATTACCAAATAAATTTCATTCTGTTTCTAAGAGAAAGTAGCACTATCCATTAAGGTAAACAATTTCACAGTCCATTTGGCATTGCACAGTGAAAGGCTGAGTTCAGACATTGCTCAGGTGGTACATCCTACTAGACAAGGGAGGGAGCTCTGGTAGGTTTTATTATTGTTTTAGCCCTCTGGTGAAGTTTCTAGAAATGTAAAGCCAAGCAACAGAAAAAAGTATTGGTGGTCTACATTTAATTTTGCTCCAGATGTGTAGCGGCTAGGATCCACAGATGTGTCATCTTTGTAGAAATTGGTTTCATACATGGGTATCTTTGATATTTTGAAGGTTTTTCTTTCTTGCATTGATCCATAAAGCTCAAACTGAACATTTTCACAAACTAACAATCCAGTAAATCTGGGACAAGATTGCCAGGTAATTCAGTTCAGTGTTTAAATTTTTGTATGTTATAGTTAACATTAGATTTTAAGCTGAATATTTGCAATGAACTGAGAATTTGAATTTTTCATTCTGAGTTTCTCAAAATAGAAAATTCTTATAGTTGTTAATGTTTTTACCTTCACAATTCTGAATTCTTTGTATTAGTTGCAGTTTTAGTAGACAGAAAAAAAAAAGAAGGAAAGGAATAGAGAAAGAAAGAAAAAAAGAGAAAAGGTGTATCCAATCACAAAACAGTTTTGGAGTAAAATTCCAAACTATTTCCAGTTTCTCCACTGCAGGCAGCTTCCTCTGAATAAATACCATATATTCTCTGGAGAGCAAATAACTGCCATACTGAGAGGAGAGTCTTCGACTGCTTCACAGTGTCATCTCTTAGCTTTGCAGCAACAGTATTCTTAGCATTTTAATGTTAAAAGTTATAAAGTTGTGTTTTGGAGGCATGCATAGGGGGCCTCTTTCTTCAGGAATTATAATTGAAATGCAATTATTACCTTACAATAGACTTCCTAATCTTTATACAGTGAAAATAGGACGATCTTCATCCATGCTGTTCAGGTTCAAATGCAAAAACCCTGGACTTTTTATATACTTTTTAATCAAAGCATTAGTCAAAGAGAAGGCTGAAGTACTCTATTTAGGATTGCTAATAGACATACGTGATTTGTTTTTCTTCCTCTTTCAATTTGGGCATGAAGCACTTATTCTGAATGCTGTATTAGTCATAGCCAAAAATAAACTGTCTTATCCTACTCCTTCTCCTCTTGTGTCTTCTGGGGAGCTCTTCTCTTGCTCCTTATCTCAGGAGCCTCCCGGGTTTCACGTTTCTGTGTGATAAACCCATGCTAGAGCTCTACTGCCTGGTGACATGCTGCAGTTCAGTCTTTAGCAAGTATCTGTCCTTCATATGAGAAGAAAAGTGAATTTCCCTGCTTTTCATTCCAAACCTCCAATGCTTGCTGATTTACACCCTTCTCGACAGAGGCCAGGGGACGAATCTCAGCATCTGCTTGTTGGTTGCATCCCTGTGAAGTGCCTGGTTGAATCATGCCAACGGCCACCCAGCAGTGAGGAGTGGCTAGGATGCTCCTGGGCACCAACATTTGGAATCCCTTTGCAAGAACGCAGAGATCCCCAGGGTGCTGGTCCTGCAGTCCTACTCCTGGCACAACAAGGGAGATTTACTTACCTGACCCTTGAGCTACAGGGTAGGTGATGTAAAGCTAGAGTGGCTGGAGACCTTCCAGCAAGCTTTGGGCTTAGAAGCCCAAATTTGGAGGCTTGCCAGCAAAGAAACTTAGAAAAATGTATGAATGTAGAAAGAAATGAATAAAGAAAGTGTAAACAAAGGAAGCCTGTATCTATTGTGTTGGAATTTGGCCTTGGTTTTAAGACCATTGGAGTCTTTTCTCAACTCCTAAGGTTTCTTTTCTTTTCTTTTCTTTTCTTTTTTAGTAGTACATTTTTCCAAATTAGCATTTAATCATAACCAGGAGAAAGGAGGCAATCCTGTGGTAGTTCGCACTACTGGAGGCTGTAATAGAGCCCTCTCGGGGGAAATAGTGCTGTATTTTATTTCCCGTTGTATTTTCTACTGCTTAGTCTGGTTTAGTTCTAAAACTCTTGTTGTGAGTGTCACAGCACTTTCCTTGCAATGCATTCAGATAACAGTCTCAAGCCAGATGCAGAATGAAGTGATTTTTCTGAAATGTCTCAGGAATAACAAAAGGCATCTTCAGTTTTCATGTTGCTGAATTGCTACACTTGGAGGCAGCTAATTTCACCCTGAACCTTTGGAACTGACACGGACATCATGGTTTTGCTTCCTCAGAGGATATGAAATGTTTTTTGGGGGGTGGGAGGGGATTTTTTGTGGGTTTGGTAATTTTTTTTTCCCCTCGGGAATTATTTTGCAATTGTAGAATTTCTGTTTGCTTTATTTAACGTGAAAAGCTGCATATTACGGGGGTCAGAGAAAATTTGGCCTCTTGGAGTGAATGTTCTTTAACAGGGGAGAAATGCATGGAGCAGAATATAGTTATATTTATTCTTCACCTGGGAGGAATTTATTCTTCCACACCTTTTGTGTTGCTTATAAAATACCGGTCCCAAAGTAGTTGTCATTCCCTAAACTGCTCATGTTTTACCCATATTGGTTGCAAATCCCCCAGAAACCTCTTGTGTTCAGTGCAGGAATAAGGGGGATATCAGACTGCCTGGGGCATCCAGAAGCAGCTGGCCTGGCTTGGCCACTTGGCATCTCACAGCCTCTCCCAGCAACCTTGAAGGATTTATTTGCAGGTTTCCTGTCTGTGCAGCTACAAGGTCTGTCTTTATAAGTGACTTCAAACACCTCTCAGGGACAGCAATGCAACTGGGATTCATCAGTGTCTCCCCTTTTCAATGCAGTTGGAAGAGATACATGGATAAAAAAGACAGAAGAAAGCTTCACCAATTTTATGTAAAAGTGGGGTTTCTGTCAGGACTCCAACAAAGTTCTTCATGAGGGGAAGTGGAGGGGCAGGCACTGATCTCTTCTCTCTGATGACCAGCAATGAGAAATGAGGGAATGAAGGTGTATTGGGTGGGGTTTAGGCTGGATATTAGGAAACGCTTCTTCATCCAGAAAGTGTTTGGGCACTGGAATGGGCTCCCCAGTGGTCATAGCATCAAACTTGACAGAGTTTGAGAAGCGTTCAGACAACACTTTCAGGCACATGGTGTGACTCGTGAGGTGGTCATGTACAGGGACAGGAGTGTGACTTGATGGTCTGCGTGGATCCCTCCCAACTCAGGATATGATTCTGTTCTGTGATTCTAAAGTGAAGTTCTTTGGAGATGCTGTGCGGAAAGTCAGCACTTGTCTTCAGGGACATGCCAGAGTGGGGTGGGATTCATGTCACCTGACTAGCCATCTGGAAGTTAGATGAGTATATTTAGGTAGTCACCTGGCCTTGTGCCATAAGAGCAATAGAGACAGTCCTCTGCAGGGCACAGTACCACCTCTCCTAAGTCGAATATCTGAGACAGTTGGATGGATGATTTTGAGATGCACTCATGGGCAAGAAGCATCTCTCCCTTCGAAGAGAATTTCTCTTTGAATTTGTTCATCTGAACAGTCTGGTCGGTGAGCAAGAAAGGTCACTTCCAGTTCATCTTCCTTCAGAACATGGGACATTAGGTAAATGTCGTGGTTTTCAGATAAAGGCAATCAGTATTAGAGGAAAATTATTTCCACAAATGCAAGCGGGTTATTAGCTCAGTTGGAATGTTATTCTTTTCAAAGCAAACCCTGAAACAATCCTTGAAGGACTGTAACAGTGCATGTCCCTTGGAGATGAGATCTTCCTTGGTGCCCCTCCTCACTCCCAAGTGCTAGATCCAGGTGACTCCAACAGTTTGTCCGTAGTGTTTGCTCCTGCAGTGAAATCCTGTCTATATATAGTGACTTAAAATAAACTAATGGATTCGGTTTCATACACAGGCTCATTGATTTAATAAATAGCTATTATTAAGCGTATAAAGGTTGAAGAAAAGTTAGATCAAGATGCCAGCTAATTAATCATGCAGACTGCATATTCGTCCCTGAGCTATATTTAGCTACTGCTTAGCAAGTAAAGGGTGAGTAGATCTGTGCTTGGTAACATTCAGTGAACTCTCTGTTTTGGCAGGGGAGTGAAAGCAGGTTTGTATTTACTTTTAGGGACAAAAGCAGCATTCCATTGACATGTGAGTTGTACTCCTTTACTACTTACATCCCTGTTTGGAGTAACTTACACCCAGCATGCAATTTACCCCACTGTTTAAAGCGCCTGCAGGATTTGGCCCTGGCAGATTAACATGCATTTACAAATCCAGCTGGCTGTTTGGAAGCTCCCAAAGGAGTGCTTGATTGCCAATTACACTGTTTCTCCTTTCTATGAAATTGCCAAGAAACAGTAACTCAATTGATTTAAAATTATTTCTATCCCATGCAGTCTCTAAGCCTTGGAAACAGGTTATTTTGTTCAGTTGCATGGTGGTGTTTTACCCCATTGAATTGTGGTTTTGGGATTGCTCATCATGTGCCCTGTTGGACTCCATTTAATAACTTGTTTGTGCTGCATTAGCTGTGTTTCCTATCAGATAATTCTGCCTTCCTGTTAGGAAACAATGTCTCTTAGTAAAAGTAAACACATTTTGCGCCTAGGTTTGGGCAGGTAAATTTCAAAACAGTGATATGCATTTATTATTGTGTTTAAATAAAATATAAAGAAAGTTATCACAGCCATAAAGGAACCAAGTTGCCTGTCACTAGGAGAACACGCCGTGTCTTTGCTTATTCTTTGCAAACAGTTATGGTAAAATAAGATCAATAAGGTGGTGAAGGCAAGCGTTCGGGGTTAAGTAGTTGCCAGGCGAAGGCTGCCCATAGTGCCTTTCCTCTCTTGTGCCCTGCAGTGTCCAGTTGTTTGAATTTAAAGGATTGAGCAGTCATTTTTTCCTTATTTGATTTCCTCCTCGAGTAGTGCTTGGGCTTCGAATGACTGTTCAACTTTTTTCTCTTCCAGAGAAAAAATGCTGTAGGGCAGCATTTCAATAGCAAATTATTTATGTCCCAAAAGGCATCTTTCTGTAGATGGTTTCAGGTGCCTGACTTGTCTGAACACATACCCCTAGAAAGCACTGGATATGTGCTCGGAAAAGCTGATGCCAGCTGGAGCTGCTGAGTACTGTTACATCTGGAGGTGCCAGGGTAGGTGGAGGTGTGGAGCGTTTGGGTAGAAGCTGCCCAGGATGCCCTTGGTTCAGAGTATGTGTCTATGGCAGAAGGGTTGCGATGGTCATGCCCGTGGAGCCTTCAGCTGAGCTTCTGTTCTTCTAACCCCCTTTTCTCCTCCCTGCCTGCCTTCCAGCTCCTGCAGTAAGTGGCATGAGCATCCTCATGAACAACAGCTCTGGGGTCCAGACTTATCTGAGAGAAGCCTCATTGCCTCCAGGCAAGGAGACAGCAATCTTGGGGAGAAGAGCTCGGGCTGCTCCTGGGCACAGACACAATAGGGATTGTGTGGTTTCAGCGGAATTTTCAGCATGTCATTTCCTTGGCTGGGAAAGGAAAATATAGAAGTACCGTTGTGTGGCAGTGATAAATGGCAAATCCATTTAGTAACAGACTGTCTAGCATCAGCCATCATTAGGCATGGATGCAACACACTTTTCCATTGGATTTTGCAGTTATTTTCCTCGAAATACTGAGGTTCAGGAATTTTCTCACTGTAGGCTCTGAATGATTGCTTATTAGGCACAGGCTTTTTCTGCCTTGGTATAACTTTCTTTTATCCTTCTCCCTTCTTGTCTTCTCTGTCCTCTCTTCTGGCTCATCTCCATGGCCTAGCTTTGCATACTTTCCACTGTCTAGGCTTTTGTTCCAGCCCATCCTCCTTGGCAGGACATTCTTTGCTTTCCAGGCCTCTTCCTACTGGACCCTGTAACTGCATCTTTTCCCTTCCTTGGCTCACAGTCACAGACCTCTTTTTCTCCAATGTTCAGATAACTGTGTTCTTGTTTTTGTGGGAGCCACAGCTACCTCCTGTACTTACAGTCGCGAATCTCCTCTTCCTGCTTCTCAGGTTTTCATTCCTTGGTTTTCTTTCTAAGCATCTTTCACATAACCTCTTATCTGTATTCTCCCCTTTTTTCTCCCCCTCATCCTCACTTGCAAGTTTAATTTTTTTTCAAATTTTTTATATGTTTTTGGAAACATTTACTTTTCTTACTGCCTTGGGAGGCTGCTTAGAGTACTGACATGCACAGTGCCTGCAGTCATCTCTGGGACAAACAGGTAGCAAAGCCTGGTACAACCAATAACAGCAGTAGCATGAGGCATCCTATCTGACAGGAAGTGGATCACATCTAGTTTGCAGGGACATGGCGCAGATCAGCTCTGAACTTATAGGAAATGAGCAGCAGGTGTTTGTGAGTGACAATTTTTTGAAGGCTTGTAATTTGGGAGAGAAAATGGGTACTTAACAGAGGAAAAAATCAAGTACGCTGACTCAAAGGCTGCTCCCATGCCAATTCAAAGTCCATCTTGCAAAAGACATGGACAGTAGAAATCTTCAGACAGCTCTGATTCATTCTGAGTCATAAACAAGGTCTGTCTTCAATAAATTTCAGAGGTACTTATCGTGATGCAGGCAGGCAGCCCTGTAAAATCTCAGGCAGTTACAGGTTACAGTCTGGACTAGTAGTAAGTCATCAAAAACAATGTTTGTGTAAGGCATTTTTGGGCAACGGTAACACCAGGTGGTGGTACCAACAACTAACAAGTGTGGGTTTGTGCATGCACCTGCATAGCACAGTCAGTTATTTCCATATGGCACTTACTGCAGCTGGCAATCAAAAAGATCTTTTCTTGTGTAGGAGTGCTCTGCATTAAGGTTAGAATACCAGCTTAGTGTCAGATAGTTGTTACACTGGATTATTATAAGCTCTGTGATAGTTAACATCTATTCAAGTAGAGTAGAAAAGCAAGTAGATGTCCGTAGTAGTGTCGGGTGGGGCCGCTCTGTGATTTGGCCAGTTCACTCCCTATTACAGAGCTTTGCTCAGGCTTGCTCAGCCACCAATTTGTGGTGAAGAATAGGACAATTTCAGTGACAGGCAGACTTCGTTATACAGGCAATTTTTAAAGCCTTTGGAAATAGTATTAAATAAACAAGACACTACAGTTGTCCAGCTAGGTTGAGCTTTAGCCAGTAATCCTGCTTAGTAAGCATATTATCAGGAGGAATACACTAGTCTAGACACTTTTTGTGATTTTTAACTTTGATATGCCTGAAATAACAGGCTTTGAAAGGAAAATATCTGAAATGGCTAGTTCTTTACTGCAAGCGTATTAAATACACTGAAGGAGAGAAAACATTAAACACTAAAGGGCTCTTCAATCTAGTGCAGAAAGAGAGCACAAAGGGGACAGATAAATCTGCACGGAAAGTGGGACACATTTTTACAGTCCATCGGAACAAATTATCATTGAAAGTGTTGATTTTTTTCTTTCTGTTTTCAAATTAAGGCTATCTGTCTTCCAACTCTTATTTTAGCCCAACAAAACTAATCTTCAAATTACTAGGATCTGTGAGGGCATACCGGGGAAACGTATGTTTACCTGCAATGTAAAGATCAATTTACAGGATTTGATGGAGTTTTCTGATCTTAAGTGTTGTGAATTTAGCAGCAAATGCTTGTTTGTACTTCTTCCCAAGTTATCTGTCATGTCTCTTCACTTGATTTCTAGGTAACTTGTACATGTGCATCAGTGCATTAGTTTTAGTGAGTTATGACACAATCCAGTTTACCTGGAACCTCACTGTGTCTGAGCATAGCTGGTATAAGAAGTGTGATAATTTACTAAAGGAGGGAAATATCCACTTCCCTGTAATGCAGATTCTCAGGCATCTCTCAGTACTCTTATCGTACACTCTGTATCAGCCTTTGGCCCAAAAGGGCTTCTTTTGCTTGTTGATTAATTGGCTGTGAGATGTGGGAATCAACCTGAGCTAGTTCCAAGGAAATCCATGTTAATCACACCATCATGCAAACCATATATGGCAAACGGAGTAAGCAGCTGCTTTTGACATCTTTGGGAGACTTTAAAGCTTGGGGACAAGAGCCATACTTACATACTTTTGCTAACTAAATAAAGCCTTAGTGCTAAGCATGGAGCTCAGGCAGACAAATGAAATGGAGCATCTGGATTCCCTTATTGTATGCTCCAAAAAAGAAGGGGGAAAAATATTTATGACTTAAGACTGAATGATCATGGAATTCATATGCTGAGCAGGGAGCCTTGTGGGGAGACTGAGAAGGAAACGCCTGGGAGGTACCTCTATATTTAGGTGATACCAGCGAGCAGGCTTTTGGGATCACATGCATGCATTTACCTGACAGCCAGTTTAAGCTCAGTTTATATAGAAAGTCAGGATCTTGTTGCCTCTGCCTTTCTCTTTTAGGTGGCCCACAGTGTCATGTGGCAGAATCAGAGAATGGGTTTGGGTTGGGTTAAAGATCATCTTAGTTCCAGCCACACCTGCCATGGGCAAGGACACTTTCCACTCAAAGTTCCATCCAACCTGGCCTTTAGCACATCTAGGGCTGGGGCATCCATAGCTTATCTGGGCAAACTTTTCCAGTGCCTCACCACCCTGACAGTAAAAATATCTTCCTAATAACTAATCTAAACCCACCATCTTTCTATTGAAAGCCATTCCCCCATGTCCTATTGCTATATGCCCTTGTGAAAAGTACCTCTCCAGCTCTCTTGTATCCTCTTAAAGTACTGGAGTTCTGCTATAAGGTCTTCCTGGAGCCTTCTCTTTTCCAGGCTGAACAACCCCAGCTTCTGTCTTCATAGGAGAGGTACTCCAGCCCTTTGATCATCTTTGTGGCCTCCTCTGGCCTCACTCCAACAGATCCACATTGTTCTTATCTTGGGGGCCCCAGAGCTGGGTGCAGCATTCCAGGTGGGGTCTCACAAGAACAGAGTAGAGGGGGAGAATCACCTCCCTCGACCTGCTGACCATGCTGCTTTGGATGCAGCCCGGGACACAGCTGGCTCTCTGGGCTGTGAGTGCACATTGCCAGCTCATATTGAACTTCTTGTCCCCAGTACCCCCAGGTCTTTCTTCTCAGGGCTGTTCTCAATCCATTCTCTGCCCAGCCTGACTTGTTCTTGGGATTGCTGTGACTCAGGTGCAGGACCTGGCACTTGGCCTTGTTGAACTTCATGCGGTTCACGTGGGCCCACCCCTCCAGCATGTCAAAGTCCATCCAGATAGCAAAGATCAAAAACATATGTTGAACAACAGTTTTATTTCAGGAGCTGTTTCCATTTTGTGGCCCATGGTAGGCAGGGCTGTGGAGAAAGTACTCACTTGTGTTGGGCTAATTGCACCTCATGTCTAAAGGCATGGGTACAGGCGGCTGCAGATAGCCTGGGCATGCTGGGATCTGGCACTGCTGAGTGTTTGTGAGTTGGGCTTTGCAAGGCACATAGCACTGCACAACAAAGAAATTATATGCAATTAAAATATGCTTCATTATTAATTATTTAAATGCAATTAAATTATGCTTAATCGACTCTGTAAGCTCACGCCTACACTTAAACTCTGCTGTGACTGCATAATGCACCAATACACCAGCCTTTCTGGAAAGGCAAATCCATTCATTAAGCAGGTGTTCCCTTGCTCACTTTGTTCTGTTTTTTCACTAACATTTTGCCCAGGGGGAACCTGATTATTCACTTGCAATTAGAGGAAATCACAGCCAGTTAGGAGTGGGTTGGTTGGGACCACTTTTCACCTGCCTTGGAAGTTGATTTTGTTGTGTTTTTTTTCAATTCTATTAGTGAATTAAGCTCTGGTAAGAATTATTCAGAAAGTCTATGCTTTACAGAGCAATGGGACTCTGTTCCAGAAGGGTTGTTTTCTTTAGGGTTTCTCACTTCCCCTTCCTCTGACTCTGTCGGTCTTGTTGCTTTTCTCCTTCCCACCTATCGCACTTGCTTATTGCTACACCTTTTTTATTTATCATTCTTTCTACATCCCAGCATCACATTCCTCCTTCACACTTTTGTCTGTCATTAGTCACTTCCTATTTCTCATTCTGTCCGCTACTGGCCTGTTAGCTTCCCCTTCTCTCCTTTCTGTTTTTTTTTTCACCCTCCCATATCTCCCAAGCATCACATAATGAAGAACAGATTGGATTGCTTACTGGGCTTGTCAGTGAAGAGCACCATGTTGATGCCAGGTTGAGCTGATATGATATGATACTACAGACAGGAGTTGGAAATAAGTAAACGTGGTTATTGTGGCACATTGAGATTCTTGGCTCTACCCCAGGGGATTTAAAAAAAAAAAAAAAAAGAAGAAAATTGGAGGGGGAGGGAGAAACCAGATGAATAGTCTGTTACAGCTTAGTTAGAGGGAAAAAAAATATGCAAAGCATGAACTATATTTTTTGGAGCTGATTTTATAGTGGTTCCATCAATTATTCTACTTTATATCATTGGATTTACACAATAAAAATACTGTGCTTTATACTTCAGTTTGTTTGCACTTCCCTTGTTTGGAAGGTCTCTCAGCACCACTGAGAGCAGAAACTTTGAGGACTCCATAAAATGGTTGCAAGACAGGTGTCGGCATCCAGTCTGGGTATCACGCATAGTTGATATGTGATATTTCAGTTGCCTGCATGCTGTATATGCATAGCATTTTCAGTTTAGAGGAAGTTTTGATAGAGAACTGATAACCTGTGAGATTCTTCTGCAAATGAAGAAAGCTGAAGCATGATCCAAACTTAATGGCACTTTCTGGTATCTGGGTACCTATATACAGTATTTGTTCATGGTCTTTATTTCATTTTTTTCATCTTTTCTTGGTTATCATGAGTAAACAGATAATGTATGAGTAAACAACCCATACCAGATAAAGGTTTATCTAATAATTCTGGTTTTGCCTCAAAAATTCATATTTTCTTCTCAAAGCTGAGGCCAGTTAAACAGACTGTTAATACTTCTGCATTAAGAAAAAATCTCTGTACTCGTTATCTTCTACCATGTCCTTCTTTGCACTAGATAGAACTGGGGTGCTGAAGGAGCGTGAACCAAAATGAGAGGGGCATGACCCATGGTATAGTAGTATGCACTGTCCACCTGCATCTGTCCAGCTATCTGTGTGCCATATGTGTTCTGTGTATCCAGGATTATACATAAAGATCTGGTGATCCTTAGCTTTTGAAAGTAAGAACATTTAAAAAAAACAAGTATTGCACAAGAACAGAGGAGAACTTGACCCTCACACACAGCAACTGAGTAACCCATTTTTGCCAGTTAGCTTTTAGTGTTCTTGATGGACAGTTATTTACAACACCGTATGACCTTACAAACATAATGGCTTTGTTTTCTGTTTACACCTTTTATTGATTTTAGAGTAAGTGCTGCCTTGGCAAGGCTGGTCAGGAATGAGCTGTGGGTAACAAAGCAGACTGCCCACATGTGATTTTGGACTCCTGCGCTCCTCTGCAGTGCTGAAATACTGTTCCAGTCTGAAGTCCTCCAGCCTGCGCGTGGGAAGGAGGATGAAGCTGTCACATGTTCTCCAAATAAAAAAGGCAGTTCCTAATTGAACTTGTGGGTGGACCTAACATTCCTACCTATAGTGATGAGATGCCTATGGCTCTTTGATGTCTCTCTCCTTTTCACAGTTCATGGGCATGGTGGGCAGCATCCGTGGACTGATTTGGGGTAGATTCATGTGATGTGAGCAGCGCTTAGTACCTGGGGACTGCACCCTGCTAGTCACCTTTGGGCTCCTGCTTATGGGACTGTGGGTCTCCTGGAGAGGATGAGCTTCTGCAGGGTGTGGGATTGAAATCCCTTTTCTTACTCTAAAAATGATACACTGGAATATTTTCAGCAAACCTGTAGGTTCAGATCCCCTGAACAGTACATAGGCAACTTCTTCTGATCTTGGTGGGACTTTGGTATGCAGTATTTACACAGATTTGTGCTTCTGTCTGTGAGCAGGGATAAAAGCATTGTTTTACAGAAATTATGCCAGTGATAAGTGCATTAGGTTCTTCGGTACCTAAAGAGATGAGAGCCCTCTCAGAGTAACAGTACACTTGTGAGGCTTGATGATGTTTCCATTGTAGTCAATTGATTAGAACAGTGAAACATCAACTCCCATGGGGAATACTCATGCAAATTCAGCCTTTCTCCTGGGGGCAGTGGATATGCTTTGTCATAATAGTAGGCGTTGATGAGCTTTTAAAATTGACCCTTCCTTATTGCATGGATCAGCGGAAAGAAGGAGAGCACTAGATGTCAATAGTTGTGAGGCGGATCCCAGGTACAGCAGTGCAGAGTTAATGTGCTTTTTTTTGGTAAGTTTTCAACTGTTGAGGCTCCAGTCTGCCTTTCAGCCCTTCTTCACACTCATACATGAGTGACAGGCTTGGCTACAGTGTCCAGCTGGGATTCTCTGCTGCTAAAAACAGGGTTTGGCCATCTTCCTGGTCAGGGATGACACTGCTTTGCCAGCGAGGTGGGAGAGGGCATCCATGATGCTCAAGGTTTTAAAACACTTATTAATGCCATTGTCAAGATTTCTGAAAAAAATTTTAATCAGGGCTTTCACTATGAGCATATTTACTGTGACTCATCATCCTGGGAAAAACAGGTTAAGTGCTTAAGAACTTGCTCTAAGATGCACTGGAGGAAGTGAGAAAGGAATCAACGGATATTTTGATACTGAACCTGCTCAAGTTCAACAAGCCCATCCTAAGGCTGCTTTGTCCTGTAACAGATGATATTAAATGGATCACTGATCAATTAGCAGAAAATTAATATTGACATTTTAGGGGTTTTCTTAAAAAAAAGGAGAACAAAAACCAGCACACAAAGAAATTGCACTACCACCAAACTCATTTTTCTGTGAAGCATGACATTCATTACATGGATAAACAAACAAACTTTAAAGGATGAACTTATTTGCCTTCTTACATGAATATTAAAGGGTGGAATCACTCCTGCTCCAGATGAGATAATAATATGTTTCTTTTTTTGAGGAACAAAGAGTTGTCTTTGCTGTCTCAGAGAGGAATGCTCACATGAATCTCTTCTCCACTAAATGCCACTTCTTTGGGCAGAGTCGAATAATGGCCTTATTCCACATGCTTCAAACCAGAGCTTTCTAAGAATCTGTTTTCACATTCCAAGAGATATTTTAGATCTAATCTCTGCCTCATGATGTTATAGTTATTTATATTTCTCTAACACCAGAAGCTGTGAGGCATCCTAAGAAAAATTAGTGAAATCCTTCTCTCCCCTCCCTCTTTTCCCTCCACCGCAAACCCCTCAATTTGTATGTTGGCTCTAAGGTGAAATTAGTGTGATCATATAGCATACAAACATGTACAGCTCCATAGCACATTACCCATTTTATGTCCTTAGATTGGAGGGAAAATACCCTCACTACAGAAAACCTAAGTATACTTCTGAGATACAGTCCTCTTGTGTTTGCACTGGAACTTAGTGATGATGCTCTAATGTATCATTGCATAATCTGGCTCAGCTGTCTCCCTTCTTTCATAACTATAATCTTGGGTATTAAATGAGATGACTGGAATTTGTCTTTTGTGTGGTTCATTCCTCGTCTGCATGGAGCAGTGTGTGCGTGCAGGAACGTGTTTTGCTTGGTAGACATTTTGCTTTTTGTTTTTAAATATGCATGTCTGCTCCATGTCTGTATTCCTGGAGGAATTAAATTTGTGGTCTTGGACTGGGCCCGAAGAATGCTCTTACTGTAGCACTCATTGATTTAACTCTTATGGTAGACACATCACTTCTGCTGGAGGGGCAAAACAGGATGGAAGAGAGGCATCTGCATTGGGCTCCTCCTCCTACAGTCCTGCTTTATGATGAAAGAGAGAAAGAGGACACGTTTTTCTGTCTCCCTTAAGAGCAACCCTCAGACATGGAGGCTGCTATGAGGAGCAGAATGCTGGGTGGGAAGGTGGGTGAAGAAGATGCTGTCACCACCCAAGCACACACAGCAGTATCTGGCCTGAAGGGCATAGGTGTTTGGCTGCTGTGAAATTGCCAGAAGCCTTGCCCATCAGTTGGACCTCAGTTCTTCCCAGGCTTTTGAACTTGAGTCATGCCTTCAGACCTGATGTGGCAGAAAACCAGGTCCAGAGAGTGGCTATAGCCCCCATTGCTGGCTTTCATTGGGAGGATCCTCAAGGCTGTAGTTCTGTAATGGGATTTTTTGCTTTTGGTGATTTATTTTTTTGATTTCTTCAGGGAAGGTTTCTAGAGTGTGCTGTGTCACAGAGCAGCAGAGAGCACTAGCAGCAGGACAAGCCTGAGCTTTGTTTGTTTAGGGGTTTTGTTGTTTTCCTTTGTTTTCCTGTGGGATCCTTTGAGAATTGTTTAAATACAATATTTCAGCTTATACTAACCCAGGCCTGTTTCTTTCCCATCCTTAAGGATGATAGGAACACTGTCAAATTCAAAAAGATGTTGAATTAAAACAAGATAAAATAAGGACAGACCCCTTAGTACTGTTAGGGCAGTATATACAGTTGGCTACAGTGGTTGGGAATGGTGTGGGGTTACCTCCAGAAACTAGGGATGCATCATTTCCAGGGTGTATCATAAATAGAAATGTGGGGGGGAGTGTTAGCCTTTGGGGAAAAGCTCACCCATGGAAATTGTCATAACAATAAATACAAAAATGGATAAAGCAAACACATACAGCAACTGCAGCATAATGTCATCTGCTATTTATTTCTGAAGTCTAAAGCAAACAAATATGATCTAATGGAGAAAATGGCTGCTTGGAAAGCCAAAAAAAAAAAAAAGGCAAAAAGAGGGGGTGTGCTCCAGTCTGTGGATCATGCCTTTTTTGTTTGTGGTAAAATTAGAAACAATCAAATATATTGGCCAAAACTCAGAAAATTTCAGACTATGAGTACAAGAAAAAAAAAAAGGCTTGAAACTGTGGGGAAAATACTGTGGTATTAAGTGGGAGTTCTAGTCCAAGTAAGTACCGTATGCTTTGTTCTCATCTACAGAGAGGGCTTGTGGTGAGACCACACTCTTACGCAGTAATTACAGGAGGTGGTGAGCTGTGGGAGTAAGTTAGTCTCCTGAGATTAGATCACCAAGCTGTTTTCTCCCTTTGAGGCAGCATCCCACTTCTGCAGTGGTAGGACTCAGTGCCAGTTGTGTCCTGTAGGCATTTTTGTTGCTGGTAAGCTTATTAATGATATTTCTCTGCTTATGTCTGTTACTAATAGCTTTAAATTTTGTCATTATGGAATCAAACCCAGAACATTACACAAGTAAAGATATGTTTTTCCTGACTCCTAAAGACATTTTTGCCATTTCAGTGATCTCTGCTCACCTTTGGCGTCTAGACTTCACCCTCCTTCGGCATTTTGACATCTATGCACATACATGAATATGTTTGGATTAAGGGGGATTTTTGGAAGTAAATCCATTTGTCCCTACTTACTGGGCTTTGATTCAGTTTGGGAAATGGTCTCAGAGGGCACAAATCTGCTTCCTTTTTGGAAAACTGAATTGAAAGATAAACACCTAGTGCACTCCAGTAGCGTGGGCATGCAGCCATGGGAGCAGGCTGGAGCGCAACCCTCAGTGCACAGAGGATGTCTTTGGGCTCCTCAGAACCCATTACTTTGCTGTACATGCCTGCTGCAGTTGCCATTATTCATCTTTTTGAATAATGGGAACAATATATTACTCAATGATTTTTCCAGTTCCATGATAGTACACATAGCTTAGACAGTTTTGGTCTAGGAAACAATAGAATAAGTTACAGATTAATATGCTGGATATTCTTTTTATTCTTACTGTGAATAAAATAATCAATTTTACTCTGAATTTACTGGTGTTTTCTTCTTCATTTCTGCGTTTGTTGACATGTGCTTTTTTGCCACTATTTTGGGGGTTTTTTACTCCCCTTTCTGTGTCTTCTTGCTTACTTCACATTTTTGTCAGGTAAAGCAAAAGGTTTCTTGATTTCACTTCATTATGAAACTACTATACCAATAAAGATAGTTTCTGTCAAACTGGGGTTGAGAAACATGTTTTCTAACATAAAATCTGCTGTTACAGTGTACTTGCATATCTACGAGGCTATGGACTCAGTGCCACCAGATCTTTTGATTTTGACTTGTGTAAACATAACAGCACATACTAGTTGGATTAAAAACTGGCTTGATGATGTGTGTCAAAATGTCATTGTTAGGGAGAGGATATCAGTGAGGAGATTGTTTCTGCTGGATACTTCTGGGAGCACTTCTTGTCCTGATGCTACTCAGTATTTTTGGCAGCAAGCTAAACAATGATATGAAATCTTTACAGATGAGATGAAGATAGGTGAGGGTGTGAAAAATGAGGTTGTCAGCATGAGTAGAAAAGAGCTAGTTCAGTCCTCTGATGCATAAAAGAAGAAACTGAGAGGAGATTCATTCTGTCTTCAAACTGGCCGGAACAACAAAAAGGTGTCATATTCTGGTGCTGGCAGTACAGTACTGAACAGAGACCAGAGGAGATTTCAAAGTCACTGCAAAGAGATACAAAAGCAAGTATTTGCTTTTATGAAAGAAAACATTGTTTGGTTTCTTCATCCCTCCACGTGGGTACATGTACAACAGTTATTGAAGGCCAGCATCTTTGTGGTTCTCCTGGTGAATGCATTACAGGATCGATGTAATGGAAAGTTGTGAGAAATCTTCTATTTTGAATTAGGACTGGTGCTTATTAATGAAAGTCACTAAATATCAGAATGGTTGCAAAGGAAGGTGGTGGCCCCATGGCTTGGAAAGTTTATGAAGAATTAGGTATTTCTGAAAAAGAAAAGCATATAGATATAGATATGGATATAGATATATAACTTGTCTGTTGTGCCTCGTGCTCTTGACCTTGAAATCTAGAAGTTATGTATCCACCTGCTCAACCTGACCCTTGATGGCCTTTGATGAGAGTGAAGATTACTAGTGTAGTCTTCAGGAAATTTTTAATACTTGAGTCTCTCTGTGCAGCTGATAAATAAAATCAGTTCTATGTTTCTTCTCTCAAACTTGTTGTCCACTAGGGTCAGAATGGATGAATCACTGCTTTATCAATACATAATTAACTGGGGATGTACTGGGTCTCTCTTTGTCTATTTTTCTCTTTGTTTGGTTGAATTTTTATTTCTTATCCATTCCTTGGGGGAAAAGGGACCTCATTTGAAGATAAGAAACTGAATATGATGCTTAGTCCTACCAATTTGGCCAGGGAGGCTTGTTTCTGTGGTCAAGATCACAGCGATAACTGTTTGAAGGGAGGAGATATTTTTTCCCCAGTATGATTAACAGAGAACTTGGAAAAAATTCACCTCTGCAACGGGGCTCATCTGTCATCTGGGGCAGTAATTTTTGCCTTTATCTTCCCTAATAATTTCCCTGCCATGTCTCTAGTAGGACCTGTGAGCACTAAGGTCATTTTTTCCCTTCAGCCTCAGGCAGCTTGAGAGCAGTTCACCTTAAGGCCAATGTCTGAAATGTGTCTGAGTCATCACATCTAGTGCCTGCCTCTGCCTGCAGACCTGGGAGGCTGGCAAGATAAATTACACCCAAAATTGGTCTTTTCTTGTGGTGAACTATAATGAGATTGTGGGCGTTGAGCTTAGATACGTATGTGTTATAGGTATCCATGTTTTGGTGCTGTGAGTCTATGGAGAGTACAGCAAAAGCCTTGCTTTGCATCTGCTTATCAGCTCTACACATCAGCAGTGAAAAACCAATGCTATTTAACTTGGGAAAGGCAAGCCAACATTATGTGTGAAATAGTTTTCCCCAAATAGTCAGTTTGCCTATGGGGAGCAGTTACGAACCTCAAGAAAGTCTGTCAAAGGAGGGTAGAAATAGAGGGCAGCTGTGGATCAGTTCACATAGAGAACGTTATCTCTACAACCTTTAAAGGCTTGAAGTTTAATTTTTATTTTTAAATGAAAGCTTAAATTCTGCAGATGGCTTTGATAAGGCGGCAAATAGATTTTTCATCTCCTGTTTGTTATTACTGTGAGGTCAGGAAAAGGTCCTATGTTAAGGATATCTGGGAGAAAAAAAAAAAAAAAACGAAGTAGAAGAAGAAGGAAAAAAAAGTGTAAAATCTTCACAGGCCTGAAGCTATAAAGGGAAGAAAGCCAGTCTTCCAGGAGTGGCACATCAAAGCAACTTAGGAGGAAAATATCTGTTTGTATTCCCACTGTAGTTCCTCTTTGCTACTACCACCCCTGGAGTGTGTTCTTGACCTCAGCAGTAAATTATTACAGTAAACGCTTTTGGTTTTATTTTTTTTTTATTTTCAGGAATGAAAAATATTGGTGTCAGGCAGGGGGGTGGGCAGACCAGCAGAGAAAGTAATGTTTGTCTCCCCTTGTGACAGAACAGAGCAGTCTATAATTATGATTTATTTAGTTTTGATATGCAGCACACTGTACTACCCTCTGAGCTGCATTTCTTACTGCTGTAGATCAGGCACTAAAAATGTAGCCACTGTTAATAACTGAAATTGTTCAAGTATTTGCAAGACCCCTTGAAAACAGCAAAGTGACTTGTGGATTGGTGGCTTTGGGTTTTTTGTTTTTTATTTTCTCCCACATGGAGAGGATGTTATTGTGCAGTTTGAAGTCTAGTGAGAAGTTACTTTGATGTTCTCTCTCCCTCTTTATTCCTGGCTCTTCCACCTGGAAAGATAAATTCTCCTCACCAAGCCCAGCCAGAGAGGGCTCAGACTGGGAGGGAGTGTGGAGGTTCTCCACTGCTTGTCCACTCCTGTCCACAACTCACCCTTCTCTATTTGGAGGTGATCATTCTTTGGGCCTCACCAAAGTGACCCCCTTCAACCCAGCTTATTACTCCTGCACTTTAATTTTTACTCTCTGTTAGGTGCAAAGGAGCAGGTGATTTAATTACAGATATTTAAAATGCATGTGCTATTCCTATACAAAGCGTTGGTATTGCTACAGTGCGTTTTCTTTTTCCTTTCTGAGATGTAGTCAGCAGAGGATGGTCAGTGAATTTTGACTGCTTTTGTGTGTGTGTTGGCTACTATTCAGAAACCCTCTTTGCCTGGCTGCAGTTCTCCCCATCTCCAGTGTATTTTATGAGAAAGTATTTGCTTTTAATGATTCTTGACTTGCAGCAGTGCTGGCAGCTAGGATGCCATCTCTTCCCTGAGTGACAGCTCTGCTCCCAGCCCCTGCTGCAGAGATTAATACGAACAGTGGCCTCTGAAACATTTTAATCTCACTTTTGGTTGCTATGAAAAATGGGTAATCAAACTCTGTAAATCATTACCCAGAGACAGGGAACACTGCTTAGAAGTGTTCAATACCAGGAATGGATTCCACCTCAGCCTTCAATCATCACTGCCCGGGACCCTGACAAGCTTATCACTTGGTAAGCTGGCATCTTGGGAAGGTGCCCCCTGAGTGATATGTGCTCCTGTCCAACCAAGCTTCATTTGAGCTTCATTTCAGTTTTGCATTGAATTTTGGCTGTGAATGGGAGGGTGCCCCCTTGCCTCACCTGGGACAGCTTTTGAGGGACTAGATGCAGGTCTTGCTGCATGGGCTGTTGGTGTAGAGGAAAAAAAGGTTTGTGGTCTTTGCAAATGGAGACTTGCATTGGTCAAGCACCTCCATTGGCTTTAATGACTCATTCTGCAAAAATACTGAGTGTTGGGTTGAAGTGTATGTGCTATGTAATAACCTGCAAAACTATCCACCTGTGGAAGTTTGTCAGTAAAAACTGGATTAGTTTCCTGGAAGAGTAATTTGTCTGCCTTCACTTTATATGATGGTTATGAACTGTTATAACAACATTAGGAAAAAATCAATGTAAAAGAATGTTTTTCATTCCTAAAAATGACCTTTCCATTTTTTTGTCCACTGGTCAGGCACTTGTCAGATGATACCAGTAACTTCAGTTCCTGAAATGCAATTGCTGCTGACTTGTAAAAACCTCTGAGGCAAATGCTTATGGCACTGGCAACACACTCAGGCACCTTGTACAGCTGAGCTTCGTTAAACTAAATGAAAGTTCTGTCTTGGTAAATGAAACCCAAAATCTCTAAAATTGCTGCCAGCATGTGAACATCAATGTTTTTGAGATAACAGAAAGTTGGAACAATAGAAGGAGAGGCCATATGTTACTCTACAGCTTCATCAAATACAGTTTCATCAAGCCTTTCATTTTTAAATACTATCAGGGGATGCTGCTGTGGGTATCACCTGGACCCCACCAGCCAGGGTCCAGCCAAGGCTGCCTGAAACATCCACCGTCTGTGCAGGAGAGGTTGTGGGTGCGCAGGGGCAGGAAGGGGAGGATATAAAACCATAGATAAGCTCATGTCAAAACCCACCAGAAACAGACTTGCATTGAATTCAGTAGACTTTGGATGTAGAGGTAGTTTGCTGGGTTTTCTTTTTTCTATCATCTTCGTATTTTCATTAAATTGCAATTTCAAAGGAATTGTGAAAATCTTAGCAGGAATGTATTAGCCCAGGTTTTTTTCTCTGTCTTCCTGATCCTGTCCAGCAACTGAGAATTCAGAGAGGCCCTCTAGAGGCAGTGAGGGACTGGCATGGCTGAAGTCATGTGGGTCTAGACTTGAAGTGATGGAGGCTTGGAGAGCCAAAAGTAGGTCTTGATTGAATGTGCTTCTGGGTGATGGAGTTAGCCTATATATTCTAGGCCTTCAAATAATTTTCCTATATTCAGTCCCATTTAAAAATCATTGAAAGATCTGTTAGAATGGCATACTCTTTTGCTTTTACTTTTTCTTCTTTTTTTTTTTTTCTGTATTGATGCGTTTTATTTGGGTGTAATTAATTTTTGGGGGGTTTTGCAAATTTTAGTTGACCATTTGCTAATTTTTACTGGATGAGTATATCACCAGGAATACATCAGAGGGATGATCATTAGGTCAATGAAAAATGATTAACATTAGTGTTATCATTGTCCTCAACATTTTTTATAATGCTTAAATATGCAGCAATTTAAGGATATGGACAACTGATTATCTGGTTGGAAATGACGTTAGATTTCAAATCACATTTTTCATCCAACCTCTCTTTCCCATGAAATCTTGGACCAGATGATCTTTTGAGGTCCCTTCCAACCTGGGCTGCTCCGTGTTTCTATCATAAGAAATGTATGTATTAACATCTTTCAACAGTCCTCTTTCCTGCTTATGAAGAAGTGTTGCCACTTACTAAGAAATCTTTAAAGTAACAGGGCTTTTCTACACCAATATGCAACCGTTAGATTATGCCATTGGAAGATGGTTTGGCAATAGAGATATTGAGCCATATCAAGGCAGTGGTTCTTGTTCTAAGCCATGTTCATGCTCCACCTGTACTCCTGTACACCTGTACTGCTTGGATGATCCTGCCACTGCCTGCTCCTTTGGCTGATTCCCTATGAAGTATTGAAGCTTTGTGAGCCTGACATAGCCTCCAAACCTACATAACAAACACAAAAAAAGCCCTCACATCCTTAAATAACCTCTTTTAGCATCCCCAGGGAGAGTATGCAGGTGCTTGTGCCAAGCAAGCTGTTGAGACATCAGTTTAATGGCAGTTTTCAGAGTTTTAGCCCGTTTGCAGAGGTTTCTGTGTATGGCCATACAGAACTGTGCACTGGAGGAAGAAACCCTGTTGCTATCGATAACTTTGATAGCATTATCCTCACATCCAAATAGTGAGGTATTGCTTGCTGAGGGTACCACATTGATAGAGGTACTAAAATCAAGACTGTATAGAAATATTACTTTTACTTAAATATTCTTTTTAAACTGAGGTGTAGCAAAGATTAAGTGGTCTGGTTTAAGGATCTGGAAATCACAGCTAGCAGGCTGATCAGGTACTGGAGAGAGAATGGGAAGGGGGCATGGGAGGGAGAAGCCACACATAGTAGCAGGAGGTCTCTTGAAAGCTTTTCTGATAAAATCATTCCTTAAAGTGTTTGAAATGGGGATGGCAAGTCATGCTCCCAGAAATGAGTGACAAAGGCATCTGCTGAGAAAATGCATGAAAGTTTTGTGTATCTGGGTGCAGGTTAGAGGGATTTGGTATGCATGTGCAATCTCCTTCTGTTCCTTGATTTATATTTACAAGGAAATTTGTAATCAAAAGGAAAAGGACACTTCAGCTCACAGAATTTCTCCCCCACAGATGGACCCATGTCATCAGTGCAGAACGAATGTTCATAATGCTTTCTCGCAAAAACTGGGCATGAGAGTAGCCTGCAGAAAGCACTGTATTTCTCTATTCTCCTCCAGCTTAGGTCTGTGCTGTGAGAGCTGTCTTTGCTGTTGCTGCTAACCTGGGGTTCAGGCTACAAACTGAAAGGTGAAAGAATAATACCTTCATACATTTCACGGAGCCATTCCTTCCTTCTAGGGTCATCCAGCAAATGCTCCTGCTCCTTGCTGTTCTGGTGGGTTTTAATGGTGAATATGCATTTTCAAGCATTTGGGGTTATTTTATTTCTTCTTCTTAGTGGCCACAGCACATACAATCTCAAAACACTGACAGCTGTCCTCATGTCCTTCAAAACTACTCCTATGGTTGCATATTGTGCGTATTCAAGAAGCTCTTTCATTTTAATTAGCTAAGGCGCTTTACATACTTAATTATCCCTAGTAGGCTTTTCTGATGAGCCCTGTGAAGGAGCTTGGATATAAGGCGGGGGGGGAGGGGAGGACTAAGGTTAAAGAGACATGATTCTCTCCAGCAGATAACCAGACAACAGCTATGGATGCATTCAGTGACCAGTGCCACCTTTCCTTGGGAAACAAAAGAAATTCTGGGGCAAATCAAATTGAAAGCCAGCACTTAGGATTAAATAGTCCTAAGAACCCTGAGAAAGCAGTTTTCTGGAGCGAGAGAGAGACTGAATCGGTAATATAGCTGGCTTGTTTTTTTTTTCTGAAATTGCCTTTTTTCTATAGGTATTGACATGAGCACCCTTGATGCTGACTACTAGAGTCAAATCCAACAAAGATACACTGGGATCACTGGTCCCATTTTGCCGTTTATTTCTGCTATTGACTGATTGTGTTCATATCCTGAAGGTTTCAGTGTAGACATCCCTAAGGGGCCATGTAGGATTGGTCTTCAAAGGTGCATCTTCTACCCCAGGTGTCTCTTAAGGCTCCTTGAGCTTCTGGTATTGCTGAATTCAGCTGGGTCACTCAGGACTGGATCTATAAGCTCTGGATTTGAGTATGGTGCTGTTCTCGCTGACACCAGGGATATTAATTAAAATTGATAGGTTTTAAGGGATGATTGGATTTCTTGGGACCCTTTTGCTATTGAGAAAGAAGTACTTCCAATGTGGGAAGACCCAAGTGTGCAGAAGCTTCCCGGCAGCCCTAGGCATCCTAGGGTAGGAAGGAGAACACAATCCTGCCAGTTTCCCTTTGTGATCTGCAGAACTAGGAATGAGGAGGTTTTGGCATGCTTACCTGTCCCTGCTGGTGATACTTATGAAAAAAAAAAGAAGCATCTCTTGAACCATGAGGCCTTTAGGCCTTTGGCTGGTCACGAGCAGGGTAATGATGGGCTATCATGTATGGAAGGCACATGTCATTTTTCCAGCTTGATCATTTCTCTGAGCGCTTTGCAGTAATGAGGAGGGAAGTAACTGGCAAGTAGACTAATAGGATGAAGGTGTTACAGAGATTTAATTTCCTGGAGAACAATTTTCCACAATTTTCCAAAGCTGTGTAAACCCCTTTGGTTTCTGTGTTTTTTGGGGAAAAGCCAAAATTTTCCAGTTGAACTCTGACTGACATAAAGATTGCCTCTGTCTTCCTTTCTGAGAGCTTTAACAACCAGTTGATATATAGCTTCCTACAATAAATTATATTGTGAAGGGTAACCTTTACTGCAAAATAGGTATAAACAAACACAAAACAACTTGGAGATGTGCACAGCGGGATTTTGCCATTTTTGAACAATCCATTCTTCATAGCAGTAGTTTGGTGGCTGAGTTGCTCTCTTCTGCCCTTACATGTATATATATATATGTATAGATATATGTGTATGTATGTGTGTGTGTGTGTATATATATATATATACGCACACACATACTGTTGTGGTTTAGGAATGGTATTCTCCAATATAGTGTTCCCACTGAAACCGCTTCAAACCATGCACTGCTCACTCACTCCTCCTCCCCTTCCCCTTCCCCCTACGATGGGATGGAGAGGAAAATTGGAGGCACAAAAGGTAAAGATCAGAGCCTGAGATAAGAACAATTTACTGGAGACAGCAATGATGTAAGAAAAGGAACAGTAACAGCAACAATACTAATGACAGAGGGTACAAGAAAGAGGTGAATGACTCACACAGAAACCCCTGGGACAAGACCCAACCGCTCCCTCCACTCCACTGTGCCACCTGGAAGGGAGCCCTTCCACCATCATAACTTCCGGCTCCAAACCATGTCCTCCCCCAGTGGCTACTGCAAAAATTATCCCTGTCCTGGCCGGAACCAGGACACATACTTCTTCTCTGTGCGTATTTGAATTGTGGTGCCTGCCATGCGTAGCCGTGTGTTGGAGACATTCAGTCCCGTAATGATGGTCCTTCCCCAAGTGATGGGGGATTCTCTGCGGATGCCAGGAGTTACCAAGGATGTGGTTCGGTCTCTTGACTAAGTGGATTCCATATTATTAATACTCTAAATGAGTCTTACACAATAAAGTAGCAGTTTGTAGAACCTGTTTTCATCCCAGGTGGTTTAAATAATAGCAGGACACAGCCTCTGCAAACTTTTAAGGCTGGGATTTGTGCAGGTTGCTTCCCAGGTTACCTGCTTCTGGTGACTTTTCAGCTTCTGCTGTCAATAACCTCAGCACATAAATGAGCTGCAGATTAACCATCCAGACCGGGGTGTTTTGCTTTGCATTTGTAATCCCAGTGTGAGGAGCTTGGACTCTGGCTGCCTTCGCTACAGAGAGTGTCAGGGGATTTCAGACCTTTGAGCCACTTGTAGCACCAAATAGTGCCTTTTCAGAGGCTCCTCGGTCTTCAGGCATAATATTTCAAATAATTTTTGAGTCAAAGGTTAAATTTATGTTATCATCCCAAACATGGAGTGTATTAAGACGGGTCGATCATTCATATCATTGACTTGTAAACTTGCTTTGTTTGTGTTAAAGGACATTGATTTTGTCATTACCCCAGAGGTAGCCACTGAGAACCCCAGGAATTTACTGCTTAATTGAAATCCAAATACTGAAAGCTGTAGGAATGTGTCATTAGGAAGCCCTGTGACAGGCTCTGCCACCTAGTGACACCCACTAGAAAAAAGGAAACATTTACAAAAACAAACCAAACCCCACATCTGAATATTTTTGAAGTCTACTTGCTGTGACTGGTAACCAGGTAAAATGCCTTCAGGCATAGCAGTGTGCTCATTGTCTGATGGCAGGGGTCAGCTCAGCTCAGCTTTAGTTTGGCATCCTCAGACCTGCAAGGAGATCTGTGCAGATTAAAACCACGAAGTGTTTTCACTGTTTTGAGTATTTATTCTATCAAGAAGGCTGAAACTTGATTAACACTATAGGGGCAATTAACACTATAGGGGCCCCGTTCTGTACACGTGTGAAGCAGGACTGAATCGCAGTGCCCTGTCCATAGGAAGGCACATACCCAGTCAAATCCTCAAATGCACAGTCTTGAAAAATGTATGTGAAATCTCAAAATGCAGGTCTTACAGTTCATCCCATGACTTCTTTTAAAGCTATTTCTTTCTTCTTCTTTGATTTTCTGAACGGCATTGTGGTGGGAATTTGTAGTGTGTTTGGGGTGGTTGTTTGCAACTCCTGGTTCTCCCCAGGGAGCATCCTGGCCAGTCTTGTGGTGATGCAGGGAGCAGGACATTATCTTCACTGAAAGCTCTGGAGGTGAGAGTTAACCACTACATCAAATGCCAATGAAGTGTCTAGAAGGTTGGGGATGGGGAATCCTATAATTTGTTCACCCTGTGAAAATGCAGAAGCCTGTTTAGACTCAAAGGCTGGTCAAGTGCTGACCAAGTTTTGCCATCTCTTCTATTTCTTTTGTCCACCCTGTCAAAAATGTTTTCTTGGGACCCTTCCTTTTTTTCTGTCCTTCTATATTCATGGTCTTTACAACCTAAAATTTCTCTTTTTTTTTGAGTTCCTGTTTTTCCAAGATTGATGGCATCAAAATAATCTCCATTACTGACATTTTCCAAATCTTTTGGCTCAGTTCAGGAATGAGGAAAAATACTCATGGAAAGTTATGGGGCATGCAAATTGCTAAGCGCACACGGAATTGCAGGAGCAGGGCTTCACACCCCCCGTGTTTCTCCTCTCTTTGCTTCTGTCGGGTCTCATACCCTCCATTGTGTCAGCCTTAACAGTATTTAAGAAGAGCAGTAATAACTCCATATCCTCAGTCACATCTGTGTGCAGTGAAGAAAGCTATAATGCTTCACTCATTTGGCAGAGCTTGAGGGTTTCAATCTTCATTTTCTTTTTCCTGCTCCAGTGATGATATCTCACTTAAATGTGAATAAATACAAAGACCTTCTCAGTCTCACAGTAGCAGACAGCTAAGAGGAGAGGGAAAAGGAAGGGGAAAAATCATATATATTTTAGATGATACTGAGGAGATGGATTTTGCTCTCTTTGAAGATGAAGCAGGAGCTAATCTGTATGAAGAGCCAGTGTGGTCTGACTAGAGCCCTTTACTCTGGGATGGGCTGACAGGATCAAACTCAGTCTTTGTCCATACAGCAAAGTTTTACAAAAGTTTAGCGTTGGGAGGATTCTTTATAACTCTTTTAAAGGACAGTGTTGTCTGTGATGCAGGGAAGTTGGGAGCTACATGGGTTGTAGATGCCCTTTCCCACCACCTCGTGTGTTATACAGGCTGGGGCAAGGGAGCATCTGGTCAGTATCCTCTATCTGAAAGCCTCCTATGCCTTTACACTGAACAGAAATTCATGCCAAATAGTGACATCGTGGCGTTAGGAGCAAATATAAATGAATCGAGATTTCACTCCCATCTTCTGATTTTATTGTCATAGAAGATTTGGTGTCATAGGCTCCAGGAGGTCCATCCTGTGGGTGATGACACTCTATGAGCAGAGATGCAGAGAGATTGAGGTGATGCGAGAGGACACCTGGCTGTGTCTCTTGAAAGCATCAGGCCTGGTCAGGGTCTTTTGAAGAACCAGTGGTGGAAAACAGGGAGAACTCTGGTGGAAAAGGTGGTCGCTTTGATGTGGGCATCCAGTTGGATGGGCCTATGACCTAAATGGAGTGCAAAGACTGCAGGAAGGAGGCATTAGCACATGGAAATGTGGCAACCACAGGAGCACATTTGTCTTTCTGATGTCTTATTATGGGTTTGTGAAAGCTGGCAGAGCTCGAAGCTGATGCTCCTGGAGATTGTCCACTGGCATTGCAGTGGCTGCTCTCTAAATGGAAACGTCTGTTTGTGTTGGCATCTGAACAGGTGCCAAAGTCTTGTGGAGTTTTAAGACATGACACTGCCATGTGCTATTTCTCCTGCTGCTGTGCTGTATTTTATGTAGCACTGCCTACCAGCATGCCTACCATTAGAAAGCAACAAAAAGAAATTATTTAGGTGCATTGAAAATAGACAAATATCAGTTGCAAATAGATAATTTTCACCTTCAATTATTAAAGTCTTAGACATGTTCATTTTTTAGTGTTTAAACAGCAACTATTAACCTTTTTGTCCCTCCCACTTATTCCTTCCTTACGTTCTTCTGCTTGTGAATTTTGCAGCCGAGATGAATATTGAATGACTGTTTTTAATAAATGTTTTGTTTTTCTTTCTGAAGTTCGAGTCAAGGAGCATCAGTGTTGATGCCCCTATTTGTATTAAGGAGATTGTAGATAATTAAGCATTGTGAGGGTCTGTGGCAGTCTGTTGATGTGTTTTTTAATTTTCTGGTGAGTGAGTGATGTTCTTTGAAAAGTGGTCATTGGGGAAATCTGAGCTGTACTGAAGCATACCAGTGTTGTCTTCATTGTCATGTTCAGTGCAAACCCAGCAGTATTATGGCAGAGCTTATGGGCAGAGCTAATTATGCATGTCAGATGCACTGACAAATGCTCCTTGCATCCCTATGTTAAACTTTTATAAATTTGTGTCAGCTGTTTGGATTTCAGGTCGTTTTCACAGTAGCATACATGTGAGGTGTAGATGCCTTTTGATCCATCTATAATGTAAAACACAATCATCTGTAACACAAAATCAGAGTTACTGGTGGGTTGACACTGGCCAGATTCCCACCAAAGCCACTCTATTGCTCCCTTCCTCAGCTGGACAAGAGAGAAGAAATACAAGGAAAGGCTCCTGGGTCAAGATAAGGACGGGGAGAGATCACTCACCAATTACCACCATGGACAAACCAGACTCAGCTCAGGGAATTAATTTAATTTAAAACAAATTACATCAGCCTAGGGTAACAAGAAATAAAACTAAATCTTAAAACACTTCCCCCCACCTCTCCCTTTTTCCTGGACTCAACTTTGTTCGCAATTTTCTGTACCTTCTCCCTCCCAGTGGCACGGGGGGAGGGGCAGGGAATGGGGTCTGTGGTCAGTTCTTCACACATCTCTCCCACTCCTTCCTTCTCAGGGAGGACTCCTCAAGCTCTTCTCCTCCTCCCACCTGGGGTCCCTCCCAGAGGAGACAGTCCTCCATGAATTTATCCAATGAGTTCTTCCTGAACTTTCCATGAGTTCTTCCTGAACTGCTCCAGCATGGATCCCTTCCACAGGGTTCAGGCCCTCAGGAACAGACTGTTCCAGGGTGGGTTGTCTGCAGGATCACAAGTGCTGTCAGCAAACCTGCTCCAGTGTGGGCTCCTCTCTTCATGGGCCCACAGGTCCTGCCAGGAACCTTCTCCAGTGTGGGCTTCCCTCAGGGTCACAGCCTCCTCCTGGCATCCACCTGCTCCAGTATGGGGTCCTTCACAGGCTGCAGGTGGATCTCTGCTCCACAGTGGACCTCCACGGGCTGCAGGGGCACAGCTGCCTCACCATGGGCTGTACCACGGGCTGCAGGGAGAGCTCTGCTCTGGCATCTGGAGCACCTCCTCCCCATCCTTCTGCACTGACCTTGGGGTCTGCAGGGCTGCTATTCTCACATATTCTCACTACCGTCTCCTGGCTCAGTCGTGCAGGTGTTTTTTTTTCTTCCTCCTCTTCAGATACGTTATCCCAGAACCACTACCACCATTGCTGATGGGCTTGGCTTTGGCCAGGGTGGGTCCGTCTTGGAGTCATCTGACATTGGATGCATTGGACATAGGGGAAGCTTTCAGCAGTGTCTCACAGAAGCCACCTCTGTAGATCCCCTGCTACCAAAACCTTACCACACAAACCAAATACAAGAGTCAAAAACATAAGTCTGCCACATGTGGAACGTAGCCAATATATTTTATAAGACAAGGATGGGATTTGATTTACTTAAGGAATTATCCCTGTGCAGTGCATGGCTAACATCCCTGTGTTGCTTTGAAAGCCTTGTACATCCATCCCTTGAAACGTTGCTTCTAATGCGCTATGAGTGTGAAGCTGAAGCAGCCCAAGCTGTTAGCAAATGCAGAGGAAGTGAACCCCGTTGTCTTGCAAATAGAAAGGACTGCATTCTGATCATTCTCCCCTGTGTGAATGGAAGAGGAACCCTCCTATGCACTCAAGGAGGTTTACTGGTGGTCGGCTGTCCTTGCATTTGCTGGCAGGCCACATTTCTTGCTTCCCCTCAGTTATGAGGGTTGCAAAAGCAAGTGCTCTGAAACGCTGCTCATCTCTACTTAGCACCCATTGCCATGAGTCAAACTGTGGGCTGGTGCTCTCCAAATGCATGGATGGCAATGACCAAGTTTCTTATGGCTGACTCAGGGTGCAATCTCATCTCAATCAAAATTTCGTCTTATTTTGGTTAAGGAACACAGCTTTTTCCTCAGAGCAGTTTCCATGAGACCAGAGTCAGGCTGCTCATTGCAAACAGAGAGATGCTCAAGCACAGTAACTGCTTGGAAAGGACAATGCTGTTTAAAGCCTTGAGTTAATGAGAAGTCCACAGAACACGTTTGATAAGCTTTGTCATGCTTTTGTCTGCAGATCATATACTCTGCATTTTAATTTACTATACATAATGCTTTCTTAATGAGTTCCAGTGAATAGCCATTGAAACATGGCGCTGCAGCTGCCAGCGCGATTATGAAAAAGAGGCAGTTATTTGATTTACGTGATATTCTGTTATAGTAACTAATATTTGCAGACAGGGTACAATAGAGGACGAAAAAACCTCCATTTAGATTTTGGTATCTCAGAACTAAGGTGCTAAATCATTTATTTTGCATGTACGCGGGCAAACTGCTAATTGAAAATTAATGGAATTATATTTGAGTCTTGAAAGTCTAGAGAGGCTCCTGTTTGCTTTGCACCACAAAGTTCAAGCAAACCCAGTAACACTACCAGGATTTTTAAAGTGCAAATGAGCTTCTTAGCATAGTATACAGAAGAATTTAAAGAAGAGGTCCCTCTTCTCTTCCCCGGTTTCAAAACAGAAAGGAAAACTCCAGAACTTGGGAAACAACAAAACTGTAGTACTATGGCAGAAGTGATGCATTGCTGCTGGTGAGTTTTATTTTGTAGGTAGTTACTTTCCTGGCCTCCTTTTCTTTTCTTCAGATGGAACCTGTCAGCAACCTTTCTCTGGAACTCTCGGCATGTGCTTCTCCCTTTTCCTAGGCATCCCTCCCTGCATAGCATCACACTAGTGTCTTCTCTCAGAGAGGCACTATTTAAAGTGTTTATGGGGTTTTTCTGTTGTTCTTCCTGGGTTTGTTTTTGTTGTTATTTTGGGTTTTTTTTAATAGGAACAGGAGCCAGAATGCCTTTGTGTGCTAGGCAGTAAACACGTAGATAATTTCTTCTGTACTGATAATTTCAATTGAGTTTGTATGTGGCGAGGGAGCACATATGTTTAGGGTGGGATTGAACTGTGGGACCCATGTCTGGGAGCAGATGTAAATTCTGGTGTCTAATACAAGACACAAACTGCTGTAAAAAAAGAAAAAAAAGAATTGGAGATGAGTTGTCTGATGACAACTTCTAGTATTTTATAAGTTACACTAATTGGCTTTGGAGTCATAATTCTTAGTGGTGATGATGATGATGATGGTTAATACATATGCTTGGAAAGCCCCACAGGGCTAGCAGGGGGTAAGATCTCCCTGTGGGTTTTGCAGGTACTTGCCGACGCTCTGAAATGGTGAGTTTGAGATTTCCAGATTCCGATCTCAGGCATGGAGAAAGGGGTTGTCACAAACCTTCACTCTTCATTGTCCCAGTCTCATTTGTCTGTCCTAGTCCATCTCTGTCTTCTCAATCCAGTGCTCCCAAGTTTTCCCTTTCCTGATCTAGCACTGGAACAGTCCGCCCAAGGAATTGATTTAGTTACTATCCATGGAGGTATTTAAAATATGTGTAGATGTGGCACCTGACAATGTGGTTTAGTGGTAACTTGGCAGTGCTGGGTTAACAGTTGGACTTGATAATCCTAGAGGTCTTTTCAAGCTA
The DNA here is from genome assembly GCF_003945725.1 of Corapipo altera. NCBI lineage: Eukaryota > Metazoa > Chordata > Aves > Passeriformes > Pipridae > Corapipo > Corapipo altera. The sequence goes on along the minus strand of NW_020884872.1, from coordinate 81,583,246 downwards.
AAAAGCTCTATGATTCTATGATCATACACCACTTAACATACCATATAAAAATACCACTGCTTTCCTATGCAATGATCAGCACTGCTGCAGCCAGAGCAGCAGTTACAGGGACATCTCACCCTGGATGTGCAGCTCATACACCATGAGCTTCTTGATGAGTCAAGCACAAATGCGTATCTACTCATCCCATGGAAATTGAGATTTTCCTCACAACATTTACAAAGCAAAGTGTTCCATCAGAAAACTGGCAGCTGGTTTTGCTCTGACCTAAAATAAAAAGTGTTGATAATTAATTTGATGATACAGATCTAAGTATGAAAGTTTAAATACTGAATCATTTAAGTTTGGCAAAGTGTGGAGGAGCAGAGTCCCGCAGCCAAAAGCTTGTACGTTAATGGTGAATGGACTTCAAGTGCACATTTCCCGTCTGTAGCTTGTGAGCAAATGCATACGTCTGTGTGTGCACCGTACAAGGCTGAGTCATCAGTATCACCCTTTGCCAAGACATTGAGACTGAGAAAATGAGAAATGCATGTAAAAATACACCCATTTGCAAGATCAAAAGGTTGTGGCACAGGGAAGCTGCAGCAAGGTGACAGTGATGCTCATATTCATCAAATGGCTTTTGCGCAAGAGGAAATGAAATGGAGAGGGGCTGTGACATGTGGAGAGGTAACATACAGTGGAGATGCCAGAGACAGCATTTCCAAAGTGGCAAAGAGAAGGTAGAAAGAAGCAGTTTTTCACAGGTGTACCTGCTAAAAGGTCTAGGTGTGACAAATGAAATAACCAGGCAGCAAACAACGGGGGCCCATTTTCCCCAGCAGCATGTGTTGGAGTTGCCATTGCTCTACACCCCTGGCTGCTCTGCCTGCCAGGGACCAAAGTGGGCTCACAAAAGGGCTACAGAAGGTCCTGGAAGAAAAGCCTTTGCAGAGCTATTACTTACTTACCAAGAAAGACTTATTCCTCATGGCTCGGGAATCCTCTAATTTTAGGTTGCCAGAAGCTGGTAAGGCCTGCCTGAGGAGGTCTCTCTGTACAAATGCCGTAGCCTTACATCTGGCTCCAAGCAGCAGCAAAAAAGAGCTCATGGTTTGGTTCAGTCCAGACCTCCTTGTGCCTTTTGTTTTGCTGAGCTTTTAAATTAATCCCTTCTAATATTTTTAGAGGTTTCTGAGGAGACATTGCTTTAATAGAACTGTAATTAAAACCCAGAACTCTTTAAAACTCTAGTTTAGAAGTAGGTCAGTTTGCACTTACTTGTCTGGAAGGCTTTTTTTTTTCCCCATGTCTTAGTTGTAGGCTGACTTACCATCTGCCTTTCGTTGGCAAAGCAAAGGAGCGGAAGATAAAATTTGTAAGATATAATTGGGCTAATATTAATCATTTATCTCACGTGAGGTGAGTCACTGGCAATTACCCGTGACTATGTTTCTAAGTCCTCTTCATAGTCTTTTATGGTAGACTTCAAGCTCAGAAAACTTTTCTAGTAAAAACATCCCAAATAAAAAACTCAGGCTGCACAGAGATATTTTAAGATATTTTAAAACCATATGTGGAGAGCAGGATGTTTCTTGTAGTGTAGCAATTGGGTTTTGCACACTTGGGAGGTCATGGGCTGAGCCCAATCAGGATGCGGGGATGGTGCTCACCCTGGGGGATTGCAGAGCAGCTTTGGCTGTCTTCCCCACTGCTCTATTACACCAGGTTATCAGTAAGATGAAGCAGAACAGTTGCATATAGTACATGCAGACTTCACCAGGTATGACTATTTATTATAATTTTAGCATAAGTCTCCATAGTCAATGTGTCGTAGACGATGTTTGTCAACCTATACACTTAAACAAGTTTGCTAATTTCCCCAATTTTGCAAACAATTTTCAGTAAAAACATTAAAAAGTACACATCTCCTGACACATCCCAAAAGCAATTCTGCTTTTGGTCCAGTCATTGAGTTTCTTTCCCTCCAGCAACTGAAGACTAAATGCGCAGCAACACCTTCGCTCCTCCAGGAAGCAAGACCAGAGAAAAATGCTGCCTCTAATATCTGCACAATCCCTTGGATTAATGGCTGCACCCAGCAGCTAGCAACTGCTAAGCCCTCTTTTTTATAAATATATAAAGAATATGTATTTGAATCTAAGCTATCAGAAGAAAAAAATTAGGATGCTTTTTCCTTTGCTGTTGGTTGTTCCAAGCCTCCTGCCATATGTTTTTTCTGACTTTAATACAAACTGTTCTTATTATAGCTATCACTTGAAAATGGTTTCTTAGTTTTGTGTGTGGTTTTCTTTGTTTCTGTGTGTGTGTGCACGCATGTGCTTTTTAAAGCTTGCAGATGGTTTTTCCTCACATCAGCAATATGACTAGCTGGAGTGGGGCTTTTTGGTTTGTTTTGGTTTGGATTTTGGCTGAAAAGTAAGGCCTGCAGGAGCAGGAGACTATTCTTCAGTTCAAGGAGGTAGGGAAATGGACCTCTGGAAGTAGGTGGCAGCATGAAGAGGTTTCAGCAACGGAGGGTCATAAAATAAATGCCTCAGACTGTAGAGGCTTTATGAAATAAGAGGCATGTATGATCACTATATTTGCAGTTTAAAAGGAAGCAACATGCTGTAAGTATAAATTTACCTTTGTTTCCCACTATCCTTCTCTACTGACAATTATTTTTATAGGATTCGACATTGAATATCTGTTATTTTTTGCACTTTTAGAGGTCAAATAAAGCAACTGACAGCAGTCCACTTTTCTTTTGCTTTCCCATGCGCTTCATAGCTGCTGGACACTGGAGTCTGCCAAGTTGGTTGGTGATTAAGGATCAAACAAGATAGTAAAGTTTACAAGCGTGAAGGCTGGAAGCACACCGAGTGATAATGGGTGTATGGAAATGCTTCAGTCTTTCTGGCTCAAGCTGTAACAGGCATTTAAGCCCATTTAGTGTTTCTCTAGACCTATACTTATATTTTGACTAGTTTATATTGTTCAGAACTGAATGTTTAAGTTTTGGATAGGATGAAACCTTAGTGAAATAATTCGTCTTTGACTGACAGCATAAGGAAACAAGAAAAAAAAATCAGTAAAATCTAATGTGATCCACAAAGACTAGAAGGGGATATCTGTGCCCCCAACTGAGTCAGAAGAGCTGGTAAGGAAACAGAAAAATGATGGAGTCATGGAAGTAACAAGACTGTTTTTCAGTGAGAAATCTTAATATTGTAGAGTTTATTCTGCTTAGTTTATCTAAACGGGTGACGTAGTGATTGGTGAATGTGGTAAAAGCCTTCACCCCAGGACAGTGTCAGGTGCTGTCAGGCTCTTCAGTGCAGCACAGAAGGGGGGGGAAAGAAATACGCAGAAGAGGGGAGGTTGCAGCCAAATAACTGGTGATTGAATGTCAGTGTGAGCCACCACACCCTGGCAACCCACACCCCATCTCCATGTGTCTTCAGGAAAATAAGACTTAAGTGAATGTATAAGCATCATAGCTGAGATTTTGAAGTTCAGTCTAGGGTCATATGAGTGAAATGATGTTGTCTGTGTTATATGAGAGGTCAGATTATGTGATCTAATTATTCTTTTTTACCTTAAAAGCTATTATTCTGTACCATTTTGTGTTTCAGATATGCATAACCCACATCTGTTACACACAGTTCATGGTTATGATACTGTTTGGCTGGAGAAAAAAATGTCAAAATTAATAGAGTCTGAGTTTTATGTCTTTGTACCAAATTTCTTTGGGGAAATTTTCTATGTTTTTCTATTTGCAGCGTAGATAACAGGCTCTGGCTTCGGTGATTTGTCTTGCTGCCAGATAAAGTTTGTCGAAAGTAGCGTAGTGATTAATGGCAAGGACATTTTAAAATTCTTGTGAGATGGGCTATGAGTATTATTTTCCTTTCTTCAGTTTTACCATGTAATGCCTGCTGTCAGAAGATAAGGACTATGTGACTTAATCAGTACTTGGGGGGAGACCATTAGTGATGAATCCAGGTACTACAGGCGATTGTGTAGATGACTAAATAAATAGTGTTGTTTTTTCTGTACCAGTGTATTATACAAATAGTGTGGTGTTGAGTTTAGATGCTGGAAGTAGAATGAATTTTATATATCAAGAGGAGAGGAAAACTGCATAGGAAGCAGATGGTATAAGCAGGTACAGTATAGTCTTAGTTTTCAGTGGAAGAAGTTAGTTTGGTTAGATACTCTTAAGCTGTTGAAGTGAGGTAGGGACTTACTTAGCGAAGCAAAATAGACATGAACAGGCACACTGAATAGTATTTCAACTTCTAAAGAGTCACAGAGTAAAAATAAACTTGAATTTTCTTTTTGTTCTGCAAAGGGATAATTTAAAACATATTACAAAATTGAAATTTCATTAAAATTCACATAAGGATTAAGAGTATGTGAAAGTAATTTAGGGCTGAGCACATTACAAGGATATTACAAATACTCCAAAATAAACTTAATGAATGCAGTGTATCTAGAATTAAGTTTAACATTAAAAGAAATCAAACATGTTCAGGAATGTAATGTGCAATCAGTTCACCCTAAGAATCTTGACTCTGTTCTGTACTGAGGTCATGTAATATCTATATAAATATTGTGAGTGAGTAATAGGGTTTTATTCTTTCTAAAGTCCTGGAACAGAATAAATTGGTCTTTTAAATGCTGTTTTCCTCTTAAGTTGTGCCTGAGAGATGAAGATATGGTTAAAGTAGTATCTGAGGAAGGTTGCTACCAGTTCATTTTCAGTTGATATTTTTTTTCATAAAATGACAAATGACCCTTTTTTTGAGTTCTGAAAAAATACTGTCTGAACTGTCTATTGTACAGGGAAGATGTGTTACATTGTGTGTAGTTAAGTCTTTGCTTTCAGTGTAGGACTCAAACTAGTTCAGTGGCACTTCTACAGAGAAAGATGTGTAAAATGTTAACATTTGAGGTAAAAAGTGACTAGGGGAGACTTTGAAGCTGAGAGTAATGTTATGGGCAGAATAACCAAGGGAATGGAATGAAACTAGGTATTTGCCTGAATGTGATATTTACTTGAACCCTGCAATGGGACTCAAAAATTGGAAGGCAGAAAGAAGAGCTACATCAAGAATTGGCCAGAGGAATTCAGTGATTTGCTTCTATCCTGAATGGAAATCCAAGCAAAACTCATGTAGAGTGGTGACTCACATGGGACTGAGAGGAGTTGGCAAGTGAAGACAAGGAATTGAATATAAGCAGTTTTTTGGGTGGTAAGGTATCCTGGCTACCACCCTGAGAGCAGCCAGTAAGGCAGTACTGGAAAGAAGCCATTGGAAACACCTCCTCAACTGCAACTGAGGGGATATCCCTCTGTAAGGAGACTTCTTCATGTTACTGAACCCGTACAAATACACGTCTCTGGTGGATTCTGAGGTCTGTGAGTTGTGTAGTGTCCCAGATACCATGACAGTGATAAGTCTGCTGTGTAAAATGTGGGTCCAGCCATACATCCAGAGCCCAGCACATGCCAGGACAAAGAGAAAATGAGTGTCTCAGTGGTGAGGCTGTCACTGTTTCACTGGAGCTGTTGCTGGAAGTAAAGCACCTTTCCTTGGGATGAAAGGGGATTCTGGCTTGTTGTAATGCTGCTTTAGTGGATTTAAAGGCAGCAAGGCACTTCGTAACCCTTCTGTAAGAGCAGAAACAGCACTGGATGCCGAGTCCACCATATGTTCATGTTTAATACAAGTTTGTAAGTCTGTGAATTTTGCCTACGGGATGTCTAAAGACTCTGGGGTCATGTAAATCGAAACAATGCAAAGTTTATTGTGCATTTAACTTAATTTAAATACCTAGAAACAAACACAGGGGGATTCTTACCAGTTGCACTTATTGGTTTTAATAAATATCATTGTAATTGAATGTGATTTAATAAAAGCAGTGTATTTCCAGCCTGTTGGAGGGGGTGCATGACTCCCTGAGGGAAAGACAACAGAAGGGGGTTAATCAGAATAACTTTTAACTCAATCAGTGTTACTGGGCTACTCCAAGAAGGTAGTGGGCATTTGGGTTCACTCACACCAACTACAAACTCTGAGTTTAACCTTGGTGGTGGTGAAAAGGTCTGCATGGAGGGGGCTGCTACACTCTGCAGGTGCCCTGTGAAATGGCCCTTTGGTAGGAGAGCGGAGGCTACGTGTTGACCGATATCATAGCCTTTTTTGTAGGAATTAATTGAGGAGAGAGGTGAATTTCCCAGTTGACCCTACTGTATTTCGGAGCTCAGGAGAAGCTGCCGACATGGCTGTGTGTCCATGGCTTTGCCCATCAGTCATCCTCTTTCTGTTTTATTCAGCTCAATGTAGTCTTTGATCTGCTGTGGTCTAACGTGATCTCATCTGGCATAATCTATTTGTGTTCAAAATCCCTGTTGAAGTTAGTGGCAAGACTAGCATTAATTTCAGTAAACCAAAGATTTTTCCCTGTATGGATATCTGTGCACCTAAACACTTGCAGAGACACAATTTCTGTGCAAATCACAGTCACAGTAATCCTGCAGCATTCAAATATGTGCAAAAATTAATGTAGTTAAAAGTTCTCTTCCTGTTTATGGATTCCCAGGCAGATTATAAACCTGGAGACACGTGTTTGATTCCTGTGTTGTTTTAATAGCAAATTCCCTAAAGCTGTCACCAGATTCAGCAAGTCTGCATTGCATTACTTTTATCCAGCTTGTTTTATTGAAAACACTTGTGTGAAAACTAAGTGTTATCTGGCATTGATTTGATATTCAGCATCTAAAAAATGTTCACTTATTTATGTACTATTTAGGGATCAGAAAAAAAGCTTTCAGCATAGTATCACTGCTGAGGAAATCAGTTTTTAAGGTATGATTCTAAGGTCACTAATAAATTCTGACTCTGAGATGTCACCAAGCAAAAGGGGTCTGTGACACAGTATTTGAGATATTATTCTGCCTTGGATATTAAGTTGGAATATTTATTTAGCTTAAAATGAAATAGGTGCATCAGAGATGGGCTTTATATTCCATATTATCAGGTGGTCCCTTATGCCTGTTATAGAATTGCAGCAAGAAATGGCATCCCTGTAATTGGGGTAGGGTTAGGAGAGATCTTTTAGTTCTGTGGCCATCATAATATTACCTTTTGCTCAACTTTGGGAAGTTGTTGTTCAGTTCATAGAGTGTAACGGTAATTTCTTTGATGAGGGCTCCAATTACAGTGATTTTATCTTATGATGTTTGATTGTGTAGTCTTTAGAAAACCATTTAGACATGCTGAAGCATTAGCACCAGGTGTATGGTACCATGAAATCTGTTATAAAACAGCTGTTAGCAGTGCATTTGCCAAGTATCTCTAAATAATTGAAAGACCCAGTTAAGAAAATACTTGTTATTTATGCAGTATCACCTTGTGAATGCTGTGTGTGTTAGCACAGCAGGAGTGGTGCAACCATCCTGCTTCAGTCAAAGCTTCAGTGAGAAGTCTAATAACTCTCACAGGTAGGAAACATTGATATTTGGTAATAATTGTAATAAAGTAATTCACTGGATCTGGTGACAGTGTTTCTTGGAGTTTGATAGCCAGTGAAATGGAAATGTGAAATACCACTGTGAAAGTGGTATTTTGTCATCACTGAAGCATGTGATCCTGTTGGCACAGGTGGCAATCAATGATATAGCAGTATAGCCAATTATATAACACTAAATCAAATATAATAATCAGTAAAATAATACCAGTGCTATAGAATGAATGATATAATGATGATAGCTTTAATAAGTGTGTCTGAGCCACCATGCTACAGTGAGGTCTGAGAGGTGCCTGTGTGCAGTTGTTCTCCTTTGTGTGCACTGACAGTGAACAAACAACTTGCCAGCTGCCAAGCATAAAAGCACAAAATTTGATCCAAGATTTGAAAACACCTCAGAACATGAATAGGAGAATATTTGATAATATCTTAATAAATGCTGTCCTTTGACAAAGCTCTTACCCCTTAGCTGGCCTGTGAATACTGTATTATCCTAGAACAAAAAGAAGATTCAAGATAAAAACCAAAGAAATAGGCTCTGTTAACACTAGAGCCTCTGCAGGTTTTCATATCTGGGCCAGCTTCTTTGTATCTTCCTCCCTTAATGAGTTCTTGTCGGTTTATATTTCATCAGATGATATAAATTTAAGTCCTTACAACATTCTCCCTCTCAATTCTCTCCTATCATTTATTATTTAACCCTGTAAAGCATTTTATGTCTTGTGAGGTGTCATAAAAAATAAAGTTGATTGGTATAAATATTGTATTACAAAGTTGCTACATTTGTAACCTGTTTTTGTTTCTCTACATCACTAGGATGCTAAATATTAGTTTAGGTTTAGTGCCATGTGGTGTAAAATTATGTACCTGTGTAGACCTAAACTCAACTATATGCCCACGGAAATTAAATCTCTCAGTGTATAACTGTTGGTGCCTGTGCACTAATGTGTTTTGCAGTTGGACAGACTTTTTGTTTGCAGATTATTATTTCCCATGGCATCAGAGATTCTCCAGAGTGCTGAGATTTTTAATTTAAAAAGAAAAAAAAAAACATATAGTTGACAAAGTAGTTTTACAAAATCTCACCACTTGGTTTCATAGCTTTCAGTGGCAGCCAGTGCTCTATTTATCACTTGGCTTTTCTGTTTCAATTAGTTAAAACAATAGAAACAAAGCATGAAATAACCTCAATTTGCGTAAAATTTATCCATTTCTTCTGGATGTCGGTTTTTAATGGGTTTGATCCCCAAACTGCTAGATTTATGATGTTTTATTTATGGTATTTTACTGAGGCGTGGAAACCTGATGCAGTCGTGCTTTCTGTCTTTCTGCCTTGAATATGGAAATATTTCGTCCCTCTGCTTTTACACCAAGGGTGAGATGACCAGCATCAGTAAGAGAGAAGGTCCTTGTGATTGACATTAAACATGGTCTAGGCAGACTGTGCTATTTGGGAACCTCTGTTATCTAAAGTACCAGGTAGACAGAATTATGTATTTATAACTGAAAGCATAAAATGGATTATACTGGAAAAATGTGGTGTGTAGGAGAGAGAGTAGAAAGTAGAGATTACTTTAGGTACTTGAAATGAATCTTTCATCAGAGCCCTGGAATGAAAATCCAAAGATTTAAAAGGTAGTATGGACTGAGGCCAAAACCAACAGTTTATCAGTTTTAATGGTCTTAAATTAGTTTTAATGCAGACAGAGAATTCCCAATAAATTAATCTTTAAAAAGAAGAAAACAACCTGGAACTATGGCTCACTTATTGTAAGATAAATAATAGGAAGGGAAGCATTTCTTCTGATAAGATGACAAGTATAGTATAATCCTGAAGATACCTTTATGGAGAGTACTTTGGTTAAGTAACCTAAATATTTATGGAAATCACAGGCAGTGGGACTTCTGTGCTACTTTATTTCCAGATGAATGACATTTGAGTCATCAAAAGAAAACATTAAACAAGGGTGTTTTTTTAGAGAATTATTTTAAGTTGTTAGGTGACCACCGCATTCATGGGGTGGGTCTGAGTGACCATGGGTAGGGTGATTTTCCAGAGAATATTCCTTCTCAGAGGAAAATATCTTCAGTGGAAGTCAAAAAGTACTCTGTTCCTATGATCCTCTGTGAAATTCCATCCCACAGAACAGTGTTCCGTAGGTCTTTGCAAGCTTTTTCTTCCTTCAGAATTCCCACCTGTGCTGCATATGCACAAGCATTTGGGAGATGGCAGTAGAGATTGGCTTGGATGCCTTAGTTCCTCCCTATGTTCTGCATCGATAAATGGGACAAGTGGTTGAAAGATGAAAATCTAAAAAAAAGAATCTTTCTGGTAGTTTTCCCCCAGGCCTCTTTTTGTTGTCCTCAGAAATGCCTGGTTTTAATCAGGCCACTTTTACTCATGGTGAGCAATCCCAGGTTTTCACAACAGCGATGTTGAAAGTGTGGCTCTCGGTGTTTAGAATACCTTCAGTTCAAATAAAGAGGGTAGTTTCATGGCTCAGAGGTACAGCAGTCAGTTTTTTCAAACCTAACCAGAAATTACAAACTGGGGACATCCAGCCCAGGCTTGGAGTTTTTTATCAGGGTCATATATCTCAAGGAGGTCAGGGAAGTCTCCTTTCCTGCATCTCGAGGTTGCTTTCTGCATTCTTGTTGGGAAGCACTTACCTCTTATTTTTTCTCCTAATCTGATTATGGTTTCATCAAGAAAGCTCCTTTCTTTTGTGCAGGTTCTCTTTATCTTATGAATATTTCAGAAGAATCTGTGCAAAAGAAAGGGACTTTTTAGCTGAAAAGCATTCTTTGCTTTTCTAACTGTGCACTGTCTTCCTACTGTCTGAACTGTAATTGTTCAGCACTGCTGTTGCTTAGGGAGCAGGTTGCACACTCAGCATCCTCAGTTACTCTTTCTCTTCATTTCCCAGCAGCTCAACTTTTCTGACGCAGCTGACTTTTGACTACAGCAGAGACTATGATTTCAAAGCCACTTTGTCCACAAGATCTCTAGGATGGCAGAGCACATGATTTTGTGGTCATCTTATTTTTGCTAAAATATCCACGTGATAGAGCGTATTTATGTGTGTTTGTGCATCTGTGTCTCTAGGGACTGTCTATTAAGAGAAAGTATGGAAGAGCCAAAAAGAGGGACTGAGTATCTGTCATGTTTTCTCTAGAGATTTCCTCCTCTTCTATTAACCTTTCCACTACAACCACTTTTGTATTTCTGTTCTTAATTAGAATTTCGAGTGGAGCTATGGAAGGAGCGTGTCTATCCCCCAGTTGATTCCTCCATCTGATTTGGCATCTAGAAATATGTTTCTTAGGAATTAATTATAATTGCTTTTGATGGAAAGCCAACTTTTTTCATGTGTTAACTGTTAATTCTTAGCTTGTTTAACATGTGATTAAGTAACGATAATAAGCTTGAATGCAGGCTTTCTGTATGTTTATGATTTGAATGGTTGTGCTTTGTGTTGCAGGCTCGGTGTGGCTTGGTGGCTATGGCATATTAGGGGACAGCAGGGAGAGGCATGGTGGGGTAAGAAGACAAGACAGTACCTAGAGCAGTTTTTAAAGCTGGAGGAGCTGAGGCATTGATTACTGAAAGGTTAAAACTACTATTTTTTTGATTGCCTGGCTCATTTTCAGTTCACTCTATAGCCAGCTGTCTTCAGGTTAGTGTGGTCACTTCTCAATAGCTGCATATGGCTGATGGGGACATGAGCACCTCGTTCCTTGTGGGGTTTCTCTGTCCCACAGATGATGAGTAACGCCCAGGTCCTGGGTCAGAGAAAGATGCTGTAGCCTCTGCTTTGGGGACTCATCATTACAGGCTTCCAGAGATGTGAGGTTTTGTTTATTTTTCTGTTTTTGTCTATATATCTTTTTGGTGTGCCTGCTATTTCAGTTTCCAAGAGTAACTCCTTGTGCTAGTAACCATGTTTTTATTCCTTGTCCTTCTCATGACAGCCAAAGATGTCATACAGGTTCCTCAAGAAAGGTTAAAACATCTTTTAGACACTTTGTAACTATGCTGCTGGAATTATTTGTGACTGTCAGTGGAAAGCCTTTACTGGGTGATTTTATTCTGAAAACTGACTTTGTAAATGGAGACCTGTAGCTGTCCAAGCACATTTCTTTGTCAAAATCACTGAGCTTGAAGTGGGGAAGTGCTTATCCTCCTGCTAGCTTTAACCCTTCCCAGTGCCAATCAATATGAGGATTGTTTTCAGTTGAGACAGACAGTTTGACAAAGTAGTGATGGTTGTGAGTAAAGATGACAAGAGCTTTTCTCTAGCTCAGTCAGTAGCACTGCATATAAGCTATACATCTGAGAAGGTAGGTTCCCCCTGCCAGCCTCATCATAAATGGGCAAAAAGTAGGTGGAAGATGTCCTGTTTATGTCAAACGTTCATTTGTGCTATTAATTTAGGCAATGGGATTTGTAGAGACACCTTGCAGTGCACCATGAAATGTGGGAGTCCCAGAAATGCTGTGCAGGTAAGTGCTTTGTGCATGTATAAATTGCAGGTTATTAGGAGGAGATACTGCTGGGAGGCAGGTGATGAAGGCAGAATGCTGCACACCTCCGGAGCAACTCTGACAGGAGATCGTTTGCAAAAAGCTCCAGCGCAACCTCACTGCCATAATTCAGCTGACGCTTGGAGAGGGGCAGTGAAGGGCTGAGGAATTGTCACTTTGACTTCATCTTTTCGGTCCAGAGTGATTTATTTTCAGCTAGGGATAAAGCTATCTCATTTATCTCACAGACACTAAGCAACCAAAGGAAGAGCTAATACATAAAGAAGAACCTTAAATGAGTAGTGACATAGAAGAGGTTTTTAGACTTGCTTAGCAACTTCGAGGAAAGCCATAAAGTTAATAATGCTTTGAGTTTGCATTCCATGATCATCCCTGCCAAAAAGGAGTAAAAATTATGGATTCTGAATAAAATAAGTATTAATAATAATTATTAATTCTCGAAACTTCATTATTCACTGGGAAATTCTTTCTACAGTGCCTGGGATCAACCTCAACTTTAGCCCTGACCTGAGAGCTCCTGAACTCAAACTAGGGGTAGCGATACAGATGAGAGGTCTTTTTGTCTTGTGTTGCTATGGGTTTGTGCCTAGGTTTTACTGAAATAAGGTGACCTGATTGTCTTTATCAACTTTCAACCTCTCCAGGCAAGAAGTGTGCTCTTTGTGGAAGAGGTGTGGCTACCAACCACAAAAGGTGATGAGATGGCCAGGAACATTGGGGGGACTTTCAGTCAAGCTGAAAAGGCGAGTTAAGAGCTAGTAATACTAGCTAATGTATGAAAATAGCCATATTTCATGAGACCAACCTCAGAGATGTTTTACCGTGGCTGGTAGCACATATATAGGGAAGAATCCACATGTAGGGCAGAGGCCATCTTTAGTCTGTACTACCTGTAAGTGGTGGGACAAGGACCACATTGAAGGAGGAAGGTTTATGATTTTGCAAATATTTGTGCTTTTACAGTATTGTTTGAGAGCTGCTTAGAAAACCACAGCAAATTGCTGGAACCTAGGTGTGACTAATTGCCAAATTTCATTAAGCAGAAGTGGATTGATTTTTATGATCAGCAACCTGAACTAACTCAGTGTTTGCATAACTTTACTGGTTATCTTCAAGTGGGTGAGAAAGGGAATTGAAAACATCCTTTTTGTTTCGAATTTAGGCATTTGTCATTCTGTTATCTGCATGCAGCAGGTTAGCAGAGGAAGGGCCGTTGAGGGTAGCGCTTGCTTCTTCTGCCCACAATGGGGACAGCATCCCTGTTCCACCTGCAGGGCCCCTCGAGTTCAGGCCCTGTGGACTGATTATCGACTCTCCTGGCAGTTGCCGTATCTGCTGTGCACACTCTGTTAGATGCCTCATTTGCACGTGTGCTACTGGTTTATTTATTGAGGTGTAATTGCTTGCTGTGTTTGTACTGTTTTTCAAAGCTCACATAAATGATCCTGCTCCACTCAGTCTGCCACGGTAAATACCTATTCCAGTGTATTGTCTCTCACCTTGAATGTCCTCTATCACTGAAGCAATTTGATTCCTGGCTCTGTTTTTCTTGATAATCTTAACCACTTCAGCCCAGTGAGCCTTCTCCCTTTGGGAAGCCTCTCCTTTTTTTGCTTATCTGTACTTTACCCAGTGTCCCGTGTCTCCTCTCCCCCAAGGAGAAAAATCTTCTCACCTCTCTGCCAATTCTGCCTTTTTTTTCACTTTTACTTCTTAAGAAAAAAAATATCTAAGTGGTCACGATGGTTGTACTTATCTCTATCTGTGGTCCCCATTCCTCTCCACCCAGTGCAAGAGAGACATTATGAATAAACCCCACATGTAAAATCATGTTTTAAGAGTTACACTGCTGAGAGCACTGCTGATTCTGCTTTATTCATAATTTGAGCTGTACGACATCCTACCTCTCCTGGCTTACCAGCCCTGGATCTCCCAGCTCTTTTCCACCATCTAAGCTGAGAAATCTCTGTTGTTTTTTTCCTCCTACTCTCCTGTCATGTCTCTCTTTTCTGTCTGATTCCTGGTCTGATGACATACTCTCCTTCACCACTCTTACCCTGGGTTAAGGACTCTCACACCTTCAGCACATCGCTTCAAGTCCCTCAAGTAGGTTCTCTGAGGGATTTTCTTGGTTTCTTTTGTCTCCTCCTTGTCACTGAAGATACTAGTCAGATCACTAAAATGACACTTCAGTACATGATCTCACATAACATCTTGCCAATCTACTCAACATGTTCAACTCTTTCTGTTTGGACTTTGGAGTATTGTGTTTTCGTAGTTTATGGCTTATTTTTCCAAATCCCTTCATCATTCCCTATTACCTAACCCGCTGTCATAATTGGCATTTTACATATTCTCCTTTTCTAAAAGCATTTTTAAAAAAACTTTCTTTTATGTGCTCTCCCTCTGACTATCTTAGCTCCAACTGTCATTTCTATAAGTGACTCCAAAGGTCCTGTCAAAGTGTGTGTGGTCAGGGCTTGGTGCATCACAGCCTTGCCCTTGTTACTTGCTTTTTTTACTATAAGAAGTGGACAAGGTACATAGGTGTTTTTTCTTAGTGTAAGTATAAATTTTTTCAGAATTGGGTTTGTTTGGTTTTGGGGTTTTTTTTCTTTATCTGAGGCACACTGCATATGAAAGGAAAGGCACAGGCAGGGAAAAGATCAGTAATTTGCCACGAGGCAGTTGAGCTACAGTGTGCCGTAGTGATGGTTCTATCTGAAACAGTTTAATAACACAATAAAAGGCATTTTTGTTCTAAATGTCTTTTGGTGATAAGGAGATCATTTCTCTCAAGTTAATAAATTTTAATTAAAACTGCGTACAGTGATGTAAAAATGGCATTTTACTCGTAATCATTGTCAACTCTAAATCAAGGAGAGAAATTTAGCTGGTAAAGATGGGATAGAATTTTTCTTTTGAGTCTCCAAATTCATTACAGAAAAATTGAACTGAGACCTTTGGTGGAGGCTGATATGATGCAGTAAGGAATTACTGTAAAATTAAGAAAAGTCCAGCTTTCATTTGGCATCCTCCTGATAGGAGATGCTTTTTATTGGCTTTTTCCTTTGGGAATGTGCTCATTACAGTAACCATCAAAATAGGAATCCTTCATCTGGAGGCACTGCTTATGTTTGCTATCTGGCTGTTTGGGGAATGAGATCTTTAATTAGTTCCGGATATAAAATATTACACAAAATTTCCCTCCAACTCTTCCTTTGTTGCTGGGGTCAGTAAGTGCAGCTTTGTTGTAATTGTGGTGTAGTGGAGCTGTCCTTGTCTAATCATAACACTCTTTTCCCCCTTATAAACTGTCAGGACATATTTTTCCATTTTGTAAATAGCATAAGAAATTGTATCCTGAAGTTGATAATAAATACATCAACTGAAAACAGTGATCTTGTTGGCACGTATATTATATCACGACCAGTGGAGAAGTGTTATAGCTGTCCTTACAAGAGACTTTTAAAACCAGAGGGTGAGATCTGGATTTTTTCAGAGGGAATGAGAGAGTTAGCATTGGTGTGAATGGTGTAATGATTTCATGCAACATTTGCTTAGAGGTTATTGCTGTGGTCTTAGTGGAAGGTGAGGTAAATAGACTTCTTGAGACTGGTATGTATTATGCCCCTGTCAGTGTAGTAAGTGCAGATGAAAGCAAGTCAAAGTCATTGCTCCTTATAGCCAGACAGAGCTTAAACTAGAAGGGATAGGAAGATAGAATAAGAATATACTGTATCTTGTTGAACCTAGATGCTATATAAGTCTAGTTCATATTTCAAAACTAGAAGAAGAAGATGTGAAAGGATGCTGTCTCTCTCAGAGAAATTATGGTAACCCTTTTCCCAAACTGCAGGCACACACAGTCCTTGGAGGACCAGCTAAGGAGGATGCAGTAGGAGGGCACAGCTCTTCCCTATGGCCAAAGAGCAGCGACTGCTGGTGTTTTGGGATAGCAATTATTTTTTTAGCTCTTTCATGTGAGACCCATGATGGACAAACCTCATTCTTGACTAGCTCCTCTTTCAGTCCCTAGTGACCTTCATTCGCTGTTGTTCGTGCCACCTCACTTAACCCTATTTTCTTTCTTGGCATCACTTCAGCTTTCAGATCCGCCTTTGTGTCCCTGCACTGGGAAAACCTCACAATTCTCCAAGCATATCTGCTGCTGCCAGGCTCCTGTTCTCCTTTTCTCTCTTACCCAAGCTCCTTATTTCTTCTCTGTATTCTGGCTGCCTTCATCTTCACACTGCCAACTCTCCCTTTTCTTTCTGAATTTCTTCCCTCTCTACTCCACTGAGATTGCAGTTGACTAAACCCACAAATTATCACCTCCTGGCCAAATCCCAAAGCGTCATGCCTGTCCTTGGCCTTGACTTGTTTTCATATTCACTGCAGTTGACCCCTCTATCTCCTTCAATTCATTCTTTTCTCTATAGCTCTCGGCAGCTACCATTACTTGGAAGAATGACTGGTGTCTCTTACCTCTGAATTGTGTTGTTCACTGACTGCCTTGCCAGCTCCATCTTCTCCATATCCTCCTCATTTTAGTATTTAGTAAGGTTGCAGCCTCAGTTGCTTTCCTTCTCTCTTTCTTGTCCCAATCAGAAAATTAGAAATTCCATGTTTTATTGCATCAGCTTCTCCTTCCATGTTGCCTGATCAGAAATGATACCCTTTAATATAGAAATTTCCATTCCGGTTGGAATGAAAATTGGTGTCTATTCCCAGAGACCCCCTGCTAGTTCATTTGCAAGTTGCTGCAATCAGCTTGTGTATTATCCCTTCCCAAAATTCCAGTTTTCTTCTCCATCATGGCAGGGGGAGGTGGAAACCAAACTCAACTCTTTTTCTTTGACAGAGAATAAATAGGTCATTAGGGATTACTGTAGGATTTTCCTTCAGCACTACTTTCAAATGCCTTTGTGTATCTCCACCCTTGGTGACAGATTGACCTAATGATCTCTGGAGTTGATGTAGAATATCTTTTGTCCTTTTGCTTGGTTTCTGATTACCTCTTTCATACAAAATGCTACTTTAAAATCAGGAAAAGAGCAAGGACATGAGAGGGTTCATTCAGGTTAAACACAGCCTCTGCTTGTAAGGTGTTACAGTAGAGAATTAAAAATAAAAAGAAGGTACGGCTGAAGCAAGATAGACAGCAAGTTCATGTAAAAGGGAAGGCAAGGATAAACAAAATTGATGAGATTATGTATTGAGGTGGGGCAGTTCAAGAAATGCCATCATGCACATGTAGGCTAGGCTCTTTGCTCATTTAACGTGGTTGGTTAAATCACGTACGTGAAATGTTGCTGATGTAAAACATGGTGTAAGAGCTGGCATAATTGAGTCCATGAATTGTGTTCCTGCTCTGTTTTCAGGAGCCCACAGTGTTCAGCATGTGAGACCATCAGCATATGAGACCAAGTTCTCCTTAAATGCTTGATTTTGCTGAGGGTTCACCTCCATGGTGTTACAGACTTCCAGCAAAGCTCAGAATCTAATCTTTTTACTGCTGCGGTAACAACACATATTGTAGAGATTGTTGGATAATAATGACAATAAAAAGTAATTTCAGTGTTGTGTTCAGTTTATGAATGGCTGTAACGTAGTAGCTTAATATTGCTTCTCTGCTGGAAACCATGTAAATGCCTGATTATGTATACCTATTAAAAAAACCCTGAATTATTTATAACAGAAATAAAAATAAAGCATCTGTTTGTCACTGGGGAAAACACACCCTGCATTGTGCTATAATAGGCCATGCATGTATTGAGATTTCTGCAGTCTCCAGTCCTTTAATCACCTGAGTTAATAGCCTGTGCCATTGGACTGTGCAAGCTCAAGGGAGGCTTCCCCGCAGTGGTCCAATGCTGTGCAGTGAGACGTTTACCCACTTTTGTAGAACTTGATCCATTTTTGCCCATTGAGCAGCTGAATATTTGTTGTAGTAAATTTGCACAGTCAGTCTGTTAAACTGAACATACACTGGTTAATAATGTGGGAATTTTATGCAGTTCTTATGCTCAGTTGGGATGTCAGTGCCAAAGTTAGTCGTGTGTGTGTGTGCATGTTTGTTTTGCCTTTTTTTAGGCTTGTTTTGTCTGGCTGTTGAAAGAATTAGCAGATGTTTCATTTGATTCGTGATGCTGGATGCCACCTCCTGGAACTGGTGTTTTAATTAGGTGGCACCAGATGCTTGTTTGGTAGAGAGCGAGTCAAGGCATGCTCATCCTGGGAATGCCAATGTCGTCGCAATGCCATTGCCACTTCCCCTCTGGTTTTGTCCTAGAAGTAGTGCTTTCTGCAACGAATATCCACAGTCTTTCCTCATTCTCAACCTCTGCTTTACATCTAGGTTGTGCCTTCGAGTCCCTTGCAAGGACCATTCCATCAGACCTTGATTTGTGTGCCCCAGTGCATTGCTTAAAAATTACTGACCAGCTGGAATAATGCTGTTGTGTTTTCCTAGGATCTTCTCCCAGCAGCAGTCAGGGTCAGAAACCTTGATAGCACAGCTCCTCTTGGCATTACAAATCGAGATTAAGGCACAGCCAGTGCTGCCTTTTAGTGGCATGATCACAGTGCCAGTTAAAAGAGATCCTTTCAGCTAACTTGTTCCCATGACAGCAGCTATACAGACGTAAGCTTTTAAGAGTCAATTTGGGCATGCAGGCAGTGGGTGACATGGTCTTGAAGTGGGATTCATTGTGGCCATCGGACATCCAGAAACAGGGAGACAGCAGGAGTAATTCCAGCATACCGTGCAGCTTATAAATGGCTGTAATATAAAGTTTAATATTCTGCTCGGCTAGGAGCCACGCAGACACCTGATTGTTGTTCTGTGTGCAAATGGCACCTGTACATAGCAAAGTGGTCCTTGGATCTGTTTTTGGAGATTGTTGCAAAACAGGGAGAAGAGCTGGTTTACCTGTCACCCTCTTTCAAAAAGTAAGACAGAGCAGGCCATATTTCTCATCCCTCACTGCCTCTGGGACATTACTTAAAATGTTTCAACCTCATTGGATACCTTTCTCCTCTTTGGACTGACCCTTGGGAGTGTTTGGGGAGATGCCTGGCAGTCGCTCATGCTGCAGCATGGCTGTGGTGCTGCTAGGCAGCCTTTGGGCATGGCCACCCTGCTGCCATCCAGTCCAGTTAGCCTTCTCCAGACCTTACTAGCACAACTATCAGTCTATCAGTACCAAACCTTAACCTTGAACTAAAGATATCTGAATATGTCAGTGCCTTTTGCAGTTCACACCTCTGGAGTATGAAATGAAATAGGAGTGTGCTCCATTCAGGCTTTTTGGCCATGGAGCTTTCCAGCCTAATCCCTGGTATGATGGTTTTGAATGACAAATTTTCCTCTTGTTCGCCTTCAGTATCCTAGTGAATTTGTGTTTTACTTAGTATCACTGGTGCAAATACTTAATCAATTAGAATAAGCATGAAGTGATTCATCTATTTATTTTGAGAGGTTGAATGCCTGACCACAGTATGTTTTCTTACATTTTACAATTTAATAGTAGCCTGAGGTGCTGTATTAATTTTACTTTACTGCTCCAAGAGGCTAAGATATGGCTGTTTGGTTCTCTCCTGCTTTAGTTTAGCAATGTTCTGTAAAATTATGATGACTGCTTGGTAGCTGGAGCTTTACTGTTGTATTTTTGACTGATGCTGGACTTACTCCTCTGTTAAATAGGTGCAGAAGCACCTGGTGGCTGGGAGTTTTATTAATGTTTATCAAGAGCTCCTGAAGTGCTGTTGTATAAAGCCTAACTATTTTCTAAAGAATACCATCCTTCAAAAATTCCTGAACACTGAGTCTTGAGGAAGAGAGTTTGATTACAAACCATCAAATTTAAAATTCTTCTGTTTGAAAGGAAAAAATGACTGCTGAAAGATGCCTTATATGTTCTCTTCCCAGTGGCCCTGTGACCCTGTACTCTCTTGAGGTCAAGACAAATATAATTCCATCCTGTAACTGAAAAAGCAAATAAACCCAAAGATATTATTATTTGTTATTAGGGTTTTGGTCCTCACCACAGTATGTTTATAAGGTAAACTCAAGTTTAATGGAACAGACTTACCTGTTAGAGAATCGAGTCTTGAATTACACTTTCCGAAGTAAGCTTTCCTGAAGAAGCCAGAATCTATCAAGCATGCTGTCAGAGTTTTAGTGCGCAGCACTGGATAAGTGGACATGTTACGTCTCAATTAAGAATGGAAGATAAATGGATGGTAGTAAATGGAGGTCATGGGTTAGAGGCATTTAATGGAAGAAATGGAAATGAAAATTGGAAAGCAATCTGAGGGATCTTGAGAAGATAAGAATGAAGGAAACTCAGTTAGGGGGAGCCATGCTTCTGCTCTTGGATCTGGGATAATTTCCTGGGTTTTGTTTAGTAGAGTTTATTGCTTTCACTATCGGCAAAGTTGCATTATAAATAAATTATTACATTCCATTTTATGATTTGCTCACACTGATGCATTTCAAACGGAGAAAATATAATCTCCATTTCAAATTTGTGTATAAATAGACAAATAGACTTTTCATAAGTGCAGCCTATTGATTTGCCCTAGGCAAAGCCCACACTGGTATTAGGAGTGTTTAAGAACTTGAAGCATAAAATACAAGTATATTTTAAAAAGCTAAAATATTCACAAGTGCAAATTCAAATGTTAAGTGTTTATGAAAGCTCCGAACTGCATACAATGATAGATTTGTAAGGCAATCCATGCAGAGAAAGCATACTATGTATTTATGGTTTGGCCATTTACAGAAAATAAAGTAAATCACCTTTCCTTTTCCCCTCTTTCATTTGAAATATATGTGTCTGTGAGTGTATGTGCTGTGGTTTTATACATATCATACCTGTCTGTACATATACAACATTTCATCATGATGATTAAGTGTGATAGAGAGATAGAAGTCTGTGGTGCATAATGAGCACATAAGTGTTGTGTCCACAGCAAAGCCCTTATTTTCTGTGTCTTATTTCATTAGGGCTCATGCTGGTGGCTTCCCTCAAGGCATGATGCAGCGTATATTGGTACTGCAACATTTCATTATTTACTTTATCAAGATGCTCACTTTCCTTCCCTCTTTAGGGAGCTTAGTTTGCCTCATCATAAAACACTTTAAAATTGCACTGCTGCACTTTGTTTGTGTGTATATATACATATACACATACACAAGCTGGGGAAGGCAATACTTACTCCTACAGAGTGCATCTGAACCTTCCCCTGAATAAGCAAGGGAGCATCTGAATGGATGCTGAAGTCTCAGCACTCCTTTGGTTCCAGACTGCCTGCTTTGCTTCCCAGTGACTTAGGTAGAGCCATAATGTCTCCTGGAACTGTGGACAGGCAAAGCTGGTAGAAACAGCTGTGACTTTGGAAAACTCTTACAGGATAGGGTTATACTTTGGAGAGCAGCAACCCGAGCACATTTATTTGCTTCTCTCTGTTCAGAGGGGAAAAGAAGCCCCCACAGAGTCACTGGCACTGTTCCCAATTATCATGATAGGGTTATCTGCATCGACTCTTTTATTGTACTGCTCTGATTTGCCACAGTCCCTTGTGTATGTCAGCTTGCTACTCCCTTCTGTTTTCTTGTCTGAAGAAGGGTATCCTACCTGTGGAAGACTTTTAAAGATAAATATAAGACTAGAGCTTCCCCAAGATGAAAAGAATCATGCTCTCCACCAGTATACTCCAGCGTATTTCCATATACTCTTTGAACTTGGATGTAGAGTGAAACAGTAGTATAATTATGTTCTGCTTGTGCATGGTCTGGTGTTTGGTGTTATAACTCCTGCTCCATTTCCTCTATGCAAGGCAGAAAATTAAACTTTTGACTATCTTAATGATCATGTGCAGTTTTTCCTGTGGAGGTACTGCGAGGTTGCTCAAAGGGATTTGGAAAAAATCCAACATGGAAATGAATTCTAGTTATTTCACTTTTTGCAATCACAGATATGGCTGTAGGTGAAGGGCCTCCCATGCAAGTCTTGTAGTTATCTCTAAGACTTTCCTTTTAGAAAGATGCACAGAAGCATCTGGGATTGCACTTGGCAATTTTTTCCATACTAAGAGAGAGTCAGCTTAATTGTGAGAAGTCTTTGAAGACTGATGACAACTTTTGGTGAAAGGTGTATGGTGTTGAGGTAGTTTTTGGGAAATCAGAAAAGGAGGTTCAAGAGGGTTGTGGGAGCATCCTATCATCTTCCACACAAAATAAGACACTTTAAAAAAAAAGCCAACAACAAACCCAAACTTTTAAGGAAGGTGAGAGTATTCAAGTTACATCCAGGACAGGATTTTGGGACCAGTCAAGTTGTGCAAGAAAGGACTTTGAAGCTGATAATTTCTAAGTCACAGCAGCTCCCCAGCCTGCCCTTTTGGGCTTTTTAAAAGCCTTCTTTTAGAAGGACTAAACTCTGTAGTTGCTTCAATAGGACTACAGTTAAAATCAGCACGCAGTCAAGAAGTGGACTGTCCTGTCCTGTGCTTTTTGGTAATTCTGAAGGTCTGCAAGGTCAGGTCTCAGTTAATGGAAGCACCAGACCCAGTTTCTTCAGTAGCCTTCTAGCTTGTGAGCTCAGATTAGGGCATCAGGAGTTTGCTGTGTGGTTTGTGGTATGAATTGGTGGGTATCAGCTTTTCAACCATCAGTTACCAGCCATCCACAGGTGGTTGTGGCTCTCCTTGGTTAATTTCAGAATGACAGTGTGGGCGAAAGCATATGCGGTTCCCCTGCAGAGGTTCAGCATCTATCCAAAGTGTGTCTCATAGGGCCTGCTTTGTGGAGGGTCATTCCCCAGTAGTGAAAGAGGTCTGGGGTATTAGGCCCATTCTTGTTATTATAAGCACTACTAGAACCAGTCCTGTGTCTGTTCAACAGGGGAAACTGAAGTGCTGTCCTTTCTGAAGCAAACACAGGAAATGTTCCTGATCTTCTTGATGTTGAAAGATGATCTGAACAAAATGTTGGCCTCTAGTCAACCCTCTTGCATTTTACATCCTCTGCACAAGAAGGATGAAAGGCGGGGAGTCTCTTTCTCAGCCTCTCTAAAGAATCACAGAATATGCTGAGTTGGAAGAGACCCACAAGGATGATTGAGTCCAACTCCTTGCCTTGCACAGGACCCTCCCCAAGAGTCACATCATGTGCCCAAGAATATTGTCCAAACACTTCTGGAACTCGGTCAGAAGAGAGGAGAGAGTACACCTAAAAGCATGCTTAAGAAAAAATGAAGGCCTTTGCTTCTGGGCAATTTAAAGCAGTACTACTGATCCCAAACAAGTTACCTCTTTTTTGCCATGCTGACTGTTGAGTACCTTGGCCCCTGTACACAAAGCCAATGTGATACAGAGGAAAATCTTCCATTTTCTGGACCTGAGGAGAGTCCTGCAAATGGCTCTAGATAAAACTTTGGGTTTCAGTGAATCCAGTCTGCACGTCACAGTGAAATGCAAAGTGAATTGCAAAACAGGATTGTGGACAATACTGATCAAGTATATACTGCCTGGAGAGTCTTTATCCACTGGAAAATTCACTCAAAGAAACACAAGGGCAATTAATTGTTCTTACAAAGCCACAAAGTTGGCTGTCTGAGAGCATGTTCCAATCTAACACCAGGCCACTTCCTGCCACCCCTACAGTGCATCCCTCCTGGTCCTCTTCCTGGACAGAAGCAGTGGACAAGAGCAATGCTCCGGGCTCACTGGTGGTCACTACCAGCACATGTGCTGCTTCTGATGACGTGTGCACATCTGTAGAACAGGTCTTCAATTTCTTGTCTGCCCTCATACATGACAGCGAGAAGATACCAGGAGCTTTTTTTTTTCATTAAGATGTGTTTTCTCCCCACCATAGCAATGAGGTGGTGGGGCGAAAAAAAAATGACCGTGGGAGTGGAGCTGGATATGTTGGGAGTGCTTCCACCCCTCAGAATCACCCAGTGAGTGTCCTCTTTCCAAACTCCTTGGAGGAAACAGCTGGACACTGTTCACAGATCTGTAGTGCTTCAAACCAGGAAAGACCAGATAATTTGATTTCATCCTTTTTTATATCTCTGTCTATTTTACATCACTTTCATACCTTTTTACTAAAAGATTTTTCTCTAACTAAAGCATAGCATGCATTTACCATGAAATGTTTTCCCCCCAACAGTTTGTAGTTCTCATTTGCAGATGTCTAGAGAATATTCCAGGAATTAATCATCTGCTTTAAAAAAAATAAGTAATAAAGGGTATCAAGCTGATTGCTAATTTTATTTTTCCTGGCTTCAGTTTCCAATCATTAGATATTGCTCCACCTTATTTTGTTAGATTAAAGAGCCTTTTGCTTCCCAGTAATATTTCCCCATGAATCTTACATGGATTTTTCTAATCAAGTTGCCCCTTCATATTCTTTTTAATAAGCTTAGCAGATTGAAATCTTAAACTCCCTTACCATAAATCATTGTCTCTGCCCCTCAGACTGTTTGTGGAGCTCTTTTTTGTTAATCTTCTCCAATTTTTTGATTTGTAAAATAGACTCTGGAGTCATACACAGTATATCTGAGCAGAGGAAACATGACTGAGCCTTGGAGGAGGGTTTAAATGGTGCTCCTCTGCTGGCTTTGTGCATCACACTCTCCTCTTCCCTGCAGTGTTCATGTTCAAGGGCAGCATGGCTATTAAATCCATTTCGGAGGTTCTCTTTCTCTCCTGTTTGACTGCTCCTCTGGGTTAATGTTTGGATAGGAAGATAAAGGCAGATTCCATGGTTATTGTTATTGCTTTTTTCATAGGGTTGCTCGTTTGCTGTGGGCCAGAAGAAACAGCCAGAAGAGGAAGAGGGTGAGGGAAGCAGGAAAGATGACTCTATTTCCAGTATAATTTATAATAATACTACTCTGTTTTCAGTATGACAGGTATAACTAAAAAGTGAAAGACATTTACTACGTGGAATATTCCCAGTATATCCTTGTCTGCTCTGGCCAACCATCCTGGGCTGACACTCCTCAGTGCTGGGAACCATCAGAAGAGCCAGTGCCTGTTTGAGATGTACTTGAGGCTGGGTAAAGTCAGCATTGCAGTCCTCAGTGTGAGATCACTTGCTCTCCAGGGCAGCCTCCCGCAGCAACCAGGCTACCCTGCAGAGCTGCCTGCACTTCCCTCCGCCTCCCTCACCACTGGCACTAAACAGCTGGAGCAGATTGGCACAGATTTTGCAGAAGGGTTCCCAAAGCAATCTCTTGTACTGTAGGCAGTACAAAGGATGCAGATCTTTGTATAAAGGAAGAGGACCCTGCACAGAAGTCCCTTGTCAGGACTTTTATTGGAATCCTTTTGAACATCCTTTGCCTTTTTTCTCCATTTCTTCTTCCTGCTTCGGCTTTGCTGCACTTATGATCTTATTTCTAAAATAACCAGGAGCAAACCCTTCTTTTTAAAATAGCTTCCCAGTCCTGCAGGCAGAGGACACATGAGTCGGACTTTGATCTCTCTATTAATCTACTAAACAGAATGTGCAGAAAATCTGGGTTACTCTGGGCGTTAGCCAGACCCTTTGAGAAAAAAATGCCTCTGTTCAAACAGATTATTATTGAGGGTTAAGAGCTTTCATTGTTGGTGCTAGCAATGTGAGGATTTCTGCTAGTACCATCCCCACATTTGGTTTGGTTGGGAAGGCTGTGGAGGTTGGCACAAGGCACGCAAGAGTTTTGAAATCCCAGTGGTGCTCCGAAAATAAGACAGAACTTGTCATCTGCTGTAGGGACAAACAGATATAGATGGATAAATGTGTGCAGAGAGATTATAATATTGAAGAGAATTCACAGGTTGTAATTCGTGTGTGGCTAGAAATGCAGTAGCCACAAATAGGTTAAAAAAACAAGGGGGAAAAAGCATAATCAGTAGAGTGAAATTATACCATCAGCTGTTGTTCTTCTGAGTTGCATTAAGAGTGTATTCCCACAGTAGGTCTTCCTGTAAGGTTTTGTAAAAGTTTGAGGTATCTGAATTTTACACGACACCTACCACGGTCACAAAATTGTACTTTTCATTCGTTTTTCTTAGCCCTGTGGCTGAAAAGTTGAGCCTGTGCACCTCACAAGTAGGGACCATATTTTGTCGTGCCTCTGAGACCAAAGGGGAAGGTGAATCTGCCACCCCCAGAGAGATAGTGGTAGCATCCCATATTCATAAAAGTTGAACAATATGGCTCAATCTGTGAGGGCTGGCAGGACATCCCATTTGTCAGAGTAGCATCACAGTTTGTCCTATTGTTCTCAAGCACTTGTAGTCAGTAGGGAACGGTACGTGGCAGTGGTTTAGTCATCTCTGGAGCTTCATGACTCCTCTCAGCCTGGTTTTACTGCTGGATTTTATTGCACTGTTTGGCAGTGATGGAGTGAGTTAAGCTTTGACAGAGATTATTCATAAATTAGAGATTTCATTATTGTATTCATGCTTTTGAAAGCAGTTCGTTTTTCCCAGAGTTGTCCATTGTGTATTTTTTGTTTATCCACATAAGGTTTTTTATTTTTTCCCCAAGCCAAAGATATTAAAGCAAGATGAATATGGATATTTCTTTCAATAAGTAGAGGTGTGTAATGGAAGATACAGAAATGGTAATAAACCCTAGTCAGGTAAAAATGCTGGCACATCTTATTTCATTTAATTCATAAGCGGAAGAAGATAGAGAATTTATTTGACTAAGCCTCTGGTTCAGTGTCTTGATAATATGTTTGGAAAATTGCTCTGAAATTGATGTGTAAGTGACCTTGAAGGTGTCCTATTTAAGTGATAGCTCATTTTGATGTGAAGTTGTAAGACTTCCTCCCATGGCCCCAAATAAAGCAAGCAAAGGAAACCAGCACTGAATTTAAAGTCATTTCAAAGTAAAGAAGGAAGAATCTCTCCTCAAAACTCAAAATATAAATAACCTGGAAGGTCAAGTGCCTAATCTGAGATGAGCCTCTATTTCAATATCATTAAGATGCTGCTTTATTGAGAAGTCTGCCCTTGTGGCAGCAGTCCCCCAGCCCTGGTGTCTGCCTTGGGACACCTGGGGAGCTGTGATCAGACTCCTGAGAATACCTATGGTGGTGGCACTGCTAGTTCAGGATGCAGCCATTCACCCTTTAAATCACATCATTCTTATATGCATGTATACACAGACTCCATATTTCTGATATTCACATACATATATACGATCTATTATGTATAAATACTAATAATTTCATAAATATTCATGTAGTCATATGTGGTTTAAAAAATATAAAATATACATATATTTATTTTTATTATTTTTACTTGAGAGTGAAGTGACCAGACCTAAGCTTGATTATCGCCTTTAATTAGTTGAATTTCTCCTCTACCTCTAGTAAATAAAGTTATGTTTATGTTTTGCAGCCTGAGGCAGGGCTGGCCAGGGTTCCTGCTCAGACAGGACACCATCCCCAGCCTGGTGTCAAGGTCATGCTCATGTAAGTTATGCTGATGGGCTGTGCTTGATTTAATGGCCCTGACAGACCTGAACTACAATTGCACTGTACATTTAAGTCACATGAGCATCCTTGACTTCAGCTGGGCTGTTGGCTGGCCCAAGACCTCAGAGGTCAGAGGAATCATAGAATCGTTAAGGTTGGAAAAGACCTCTAAGGTCATCGAGTCATTAAAAATCAGAGTTTCCATATGTACCTGAGCTGAATTTCAAACCAACTGGCCAAGCTTGGTCTCTAAACCATTGCATGGTGCTGGTTTCTTCTATGAGCAGAAGGAGTTTACAGTCTGTACAGTGGTGCTGTGCTCACAGCAGCAGTGGTGGTCCCACCTTTGCAAAGAGCCAACAAAGAACTTAAACTTGCCTCTGAAATACGTGGTGGCATGTCATGTCCAGTAAGAATTGTAAAGCTGTACATTATCTACCTACATGCAAATATATTACGTTTATTAATGCTGACTGTCCTTGTCATGATTTTGGCTGGTTGTGATGGTCATATTGTGTGTGTAATATCATGGTAAAGGGTGTATTTGCAGGTTAATTCAGTGTCAGTGAAAATAGTATTGCTGAGGATTAGTTTTCTAGTTCTCTTTACTGCTCTGGGAACGCAGAAGTAATATTCACCAAAGAAACTGCAGTATGAGATAACAGTAAATTTATATATTCAAAACATCAGTAAAAGAGAGAAAATTAGAAACTGAGCCCTAGACAGGAATGTTACCTGTCTTTCATTGTCTGACAAGAATGGTTTGTTATATATGTTTTGTATTTGAACCAGACATAAGAATATTAGGAAGTTGTAGGTATGTATAGCCTTACAAAGTTAATATTGCTTTTGGACTTGTTTCTGGGTATGATCTAATCTCAATTTAAGTCAATGGGGGTATTTCTTTTTGCTTCAGTACAAACTGAGCTTGTGTTTTAATGTGCATTAAAACCTACAAAATTTGTGCAATAAAATAAAAACACGAGGCCACACTTTGCACAGTGGGGGGCCTTCAAAGAAGGCATTGAAATAGTGTTTAATCACCAGAGTAAGGAGCCTGATTTTCAAAGCTGCCGGCTGCAAGCAGTGGGGGGGTGAGCAGTAGGTCTCCTTCATGCTTCGGTTGAGTTTGTGGCTGATGTGATACTGCCGTCCGTATTCAGAACTGGCCCTGGTGATTTATGGCTTGAGAAGACTTTAAAAAAGGGTGAATATAATGTATGGTTTATTCTGATTCCCACTGGCTTTTGTGGTCCAAGTGTGCTGAATCGATCTGGCATTGGTGCTCAGGTTCGCATCTTCATTACACTAAAACTGTTTAATCCTGTGGGTTATATTTACAGTTTACCACTAATGGAAATATTGAAATAAATATCTCCCAAAAGATGTATACACTCTGCTTTTATATACAGAGAGCTGTTCTATGCGTAAGACCTAAATAAAGAAAAAAAAAAACAACATAGAAAGGGTTAGGCATAATGCTAGTTTTCTTGAAATCATAAATATTCTTCCTTAATTGGGTGTGAAATTCCTGTCTACAAATCATGCAGTTTTGGTTGATTTTACATTCGTTTCTTTGATGAATAATGGGCTTGCAGTATTTTTAAACTTCTCTTGCTTACGATAGCTCTCCACGAAGTGTCCTTCAGGAACCACATCTGTGCTTAATGCAAGAAATCTGAATTAGCTCTGATATTTGCATTTACACTCACAAATCTTTCCATGGCTCCCCTGTGCAACAATGTGTGGAGGCAGGATCCGTCCAGAGCTCCAAAGTAGGAGCACAGGTAAGCATATGGAAAGCCTTTGTCTTGGTGCAGCCAGAGGAGGTGTGTAAGTTCTTTCTTCCCCCTCTACATTTTAGACTGAGAAAAAAAAAATAAAAATCATTAATAAACTGTTTTCTTTTAAAGCTACATTTATTTTTTTTTTCCCCCAGCAAGGCAATGCAAGTGAGGAGCTTTGGCTGACAGCTCGGTGACAACCAAGGTGTTGTGTTTACTGCCAGGAGACTCACAGAGTCTTTGATGAGGATCATGAATAATTAGTAGAATTTCAGAATCAGTGATTTTTCCATTTCTTCCTTTGAGGGATGTAACACAGCCCTGAGTACTTCGCTGTTAGTCGGCATTCCTGATGGCCTCATTTCTGTCATTTTAATTAGGGGACAAACCAGCTTCTACTTTGTAGCTGGTTTGCACTGAGCCCCTTTGTTTTGAAGCTGGAGGAGGGAGAGGCAGACAAGGGCTCTGGAAATTGTTTTTTCAAAAATTTCATGTCAGAAGCTGATGTGGCCCTTGGACATATTGAGGAAGTTTGCTGGCTTCCTGAGATCTGGAGTCAGGAAGGTGCATCCGTTACCCGTAGTCCTTCAGTCACCCTAAAGTTCATATATTTTTATAGCAACTTTAACCACTAAACTTTCCATTTGCACGAGGAGCTGGCTTTGGGTGGCATGTTGCACTCCGACAGCTGGGAATATCTGCAAATGTGTTACTGGAGCATCACCTCCATCCCACACTGTAGCTCCTGCTGAAGGCGTGTTCTGCCTTTGCTGCCTCTCCTCTATGGCCACTCCTGGGTCAGGCTCTGGGAATAAGTAGGCCGTTTACTTTATCTAACCTTTCCTGATTGCCCAGTCCAAGGTGCATGTTTGTGCAATTAGCTCATACTCCTGAAAAAGGTTGAGAAGAACAAGCAGTATCATTGAGGCTGTTCCAATTGTCAGCTGAGCTGATGGTATTAAGCAAAATGTAGCCCTGTGAAACCACTGCAGTATTTTGAAAAAGAGATAACTAAGGGTTTTTCTGTACTATTTCTGCGTGACAGAAGTTTTTGAAAGAGTAGCAGATACTTCCTAGTCAGTCCTCTTTCCTCAAATCTTGTTCATTGTTTGCTGAGAGTATGCCTACTTAACATTGGCAACTTTTATCACACGGGCTACTGAGTCACTCAGCAAAATGGCGTGCTACATTATATTTTGCAGCTAAGCCAATAACTTGGGTAGAAGAATAGGTTATATTGTAATGTCCCAGTACCAAGGTGCCAAATAATGGGAGATTCTGGCCTGTCCCTGACAAGCAGTTACTCCTGCCAGATATCCTCTGTGTTGAGTATTTGCACTCTCCTTTTTCTGCCATTGACTTCCTGCCATCAGACCTCGGTTTGCTTTTCTCAGCTAGATTAAAGAGCTTTGTAACTCTCTTTTGACTTTTCCATGCACAGCTTCTTACAGACCACCAAGTTGTCTTTTAATCTTGCCTTGAAAAAACTAAACAGAATTGAACCCCTTTCAATGGTTGTGCTATTGAAGGTATTAATGAAGGATGATCTGACTTTTAGGAGGAACATATGTGTGTAGCAGATATCCATGGCGATTGGCACCTATGTAAACACCCGGGTTGACAGCTCCAGTAAACATTCTCTTAAAGAGCTGTGGCAGGTCCATCCATCACACTACCTATATACACAGTACTGTCAAATGTGTAAAGTAAACAAACAGGGGACAAAAAAGAAGTGATGAAAGAAATAATGCTTTTCTCTAATCCCTTTTTGTTTTAAGAGCCTCTCAGGTTTCTCATCACTATAGTAGATACATAACTTTCAGATAATTTTTGAGTGGACCATGTCATTTGAAGTGGTCTGCTGACAGATATGCAGCAAATCAGTGGGAGAGGAAAGAGGGAAATCCAGTTTGCAGATTCTTTGTTCACTTTAAGAGCCACTAGTTTCTTGCCCCCTCCTTTTTTTTTTTTTGCCTTCATCCTTAATAATGTAGTGTTTCGTTGTGTCCAATTGCAGGAGCCATACAGAAAAAATTATCCCATTATTTTCTCAGGGAAAGAGGGAAAACAAGCCTTAGAGAGAAACAAGCACACAACCTTCACATTGCTGGCACATTGCCGAGCCCAAGGGCTGAACTTAATTTACATATAAATGTGCCCAGGATTTTAATCAGCAACTAATGCACTCTGTTGTTATTTTTCACTTACAGTGTTTGCAATGCAATGTCTGCTGAATTGCATAGGGCATGTACACTTGAAGGAATGCATTGACAGGCATACTGGTGGCATCACTTTTTGGATTGATGGCTAGCTTCTTTTCTGAGGCTGCCCTGGGCCTGAAGTGGTGCTGGCTCCAGACCTTCAGAGACTTTGCAAAATCTGACCAAGGGCAACATTAAGAGCTGGCTTGGTTGTTTTTCAGCTGTCTAATGTAGAAATGCAGTAATGCCTCTGTGGTGTAGCATCTCAGTGGATGGGAACACCTGTTTTTTCTGTCTTGTTCAGAACTGTGTCTGCAAAATCCTTGAACTTTTTAGTCTTTAGCCACTTTGGAATTTTCAGGATTTCTGCTGGTGTTTCTTCTTACTTCTTGATTTGTTTAGCTCAGGTGTCGTTACTTTGTTCATGTTTCTCTTCTAATTAGCAGGCAGCTGGAAAGAGTGCACCACAAAAGCTGTCCAAAAAAACCCTTAGAGCTGCTCCCAAAGGCCTCTTCTCCCCTCTACTCTCCTGATCCTGAAAACAAAATTTTGTCTTTCTGTAGTATCTGTTAATATTTTTAAGCTTTGAAGTAAGTGATGTGTTTTCTGAATTTATTGTGATCTTATCTGAAATTATTGTGATCCTATCCCATCTTATCCCAAAGGGTATTCCCATCCTTTCCCATACTTGCATTCAGCTAAAGTGAGTGAGAACGTACCTGTGGATTCCCAGGGAATTTTTTTCAGCTCCTGATGCCGGCTCTATCAGCCTGTTCACATTCATGCTATAGCAATGAAGAAGCAGTGCTGATGATCAAGCGTCGTAATTAGTCTTAAGGGTTAACACCTCATATGAAGATGACATTTGACATCCATCTGGAAAGTGTCAGCCATACCTACGTGGAGAGATTGGTTAAATATTTGGGCAGCATGTGTATTCTTGTGGGTACTAACTTTATACCCATATATGGGTATACAGCAAGGAGGCATTTTGTGCAGAACATTCAAGAGCATGGTGGAAAGTGTTCCCCAGGGTGATGGAAAGGTTTCCATGTGGAAAACCTGAAAGGGAACAAAAGCATTATTATTTATCAGGCTTCTGTGTGGTGTTGACAGGTGAAATGACAAGACTTATTGAGGAAAAGGAATTACTTTATATCTGGGACCTTTTAATAAATCTAAAGTAAAAAGAAGAACCAGTGTAGCAGACCTGTTGGTAGTTGCTAATGCTTGTTCAATGATCCTTTCCTTCTGAAGTACAGAAATGAAAAGTAACTGTTGCCAGGAGTTATAAAATGGAGGGATGACTCAGAAGATAGATTTATTATCATCTCAGTATCAGTGAAATTCAGCTTCATAAACATAGTTTAATCTGCTAAAACCTTCTGTGCTCTCACTGAGGGAAAACCCTACTTATTTCAAATTTTGTTTAAAGATCTAAAATCATTCATCTTGTCTTGTGAATAAATCATCATTTCTAAGATCACTGCTATTCATCCTTTTTGCCTTGTTCTTGACCATGCAGATTTTATTTTATTTATTTGTTTCCATGGGGTGTCATTTGTTATGGGCTCTTCTCATCTCTGCGATATAATTTCTCTTTTGGACTTCTACGCCTTTTCATCACAGTTCACTACATATTTCATGTTTCTACAGAAACTCATTACATAGCACAGGCTGCTGCCAACAAGAATATTTAGAATACACTCTGCTTTTGTCCTCTGGTGCTGCACTGCTCACCTTCCTTGGGTGAATAATGCATCTGAGACAGAAAGACATGGATCTGAGGTTGCTAAAAAATGACCTAAGCCCATACATGACCGGAATCAGTACTGCTCCTTTCCCCTTCCTCTCTTACATGGCTGATCAAAGTAGTATTAAAAGACATAATAAAAAAATCCAAAATGTGAAAAGTTTTAAAATTTTATCAAATATATCCTGTAAGACAAGGGCAGTTACATGAGACATCTCTGTAGCTGTGTGGTGGGTTCTGTGCTGCCTTTAAAACTTTTCTAAGACTTCAAGCTGTCATGGAAATAGTGCAATCTGATCCTTAAAAAAAACACCAAATCCAAAAAGACATGCAAGTCTCTTATTAGTGCTGACCTTAGAGCATCTCTGTCCTTAATGATTAACTGACAATTTTGTTCTAAGTAGCATCAAACACATCTGAGACTAAATTCAGATTTCTTGTTTTCCTGTTTTACTCTGCAATTTCTCCGTCAACCTACTGTTGACGCCTTGATGATCTGCAGACTGTCCTTTTGAGTATTTCCCAAGCTTGACATCCACTACATTACTGTGTCTCTCAAGATTTAATAATGCTATATTAGGAGAGGAAAATGTTCTTGATATATGTGTCACAGAAGTGGTGGGAAAGTGCATTTCCTTGTTTTGTGCTGGTGTGATTGTTTGTGTGGTACTGGTGTATTTGGTCCTCTGTGCATTCATGTTCAGTGCTTAAGCTAGTGAAGGTTTGAACTACACCAATATGAGCAGGTCTTATAGTGGCAGGAAGAGTTTCTGGTTTATCATAGAATCAGAATGGTTTGGGTTGGAAGGGACCTGAAAGGCCATCTGGTTCCAACCAGACACAAAACAGGTGTTCATGTCAGGGAGAATGAATTTCTGTATCAGGCAGAAATGAGGTAGGTGGAAGTTCTTCATGGCAGGAACTGTGCAGGCACAGGGGTGGTACTTGGACCCCTCTCTGTGGCTCTGTTATACACAAGCACACTTTCTCTTGTGGTTTCTTAGGACCAGGTAGGAAAGCAGCTGATGTAATTGTATATATAAAACAAACATATGCATGTAATGTATATATGTGTGTGTGTATATATATGTAACGTATATATGTAATATTTTCTTACACCAGTAGGTAAAGTGGTCACGCTCTTCCTTCCCCTGTGACAAAAGAGGATATGCTCGTTGTCTAAGGGCCAATGTTTAAGGGCTACCATGTGAGCTTTTGATTGCTTGTTATCCAGGATTTTGGCATTGTGCAATGAGCAATCTCATTATTAAATTTACCATCTATTTTCTGAACTTGAATGGATATATTTTAAACTGCCGCCTAGGTTTTCTTGTTTAGCAATGGCACAGACAGGAGCTTGAAAAGAAAAGCCACTTTTTTTGTGCAATTCATTGTCAATAGTTGTATCTCTCCCTACCAAGGTTTATACAAGTTTGCATCACCAGCAGAAAATGATGGTGTTTCTTCTATTACTCTGCTAGCTGCAGTTCTAGCAAGGAATTGGCATTAGGACATTTATGAAGAGCCATCTTTTTACCTTCCCTTCCTCAATTTCTGGGTACAAAATACTTGAGCTGAACAAAACAGTTCCTGAGCTCATTTCTGGTTTAATTTTTTCCACAACCTGAATTTTTCTAAGGGTGGAGCTTTTCTTATATGCTGAACATTCATTGATTCTGTTCCTGACATCCTCTGCTTGCTGTTTTTCCGCAGGAGTTATCTACACAGCAGATATTCTTGACCGGGAGACAACCAAATCCTACTGGTTGACAGTGTATGCGACTGATCATGGTGTTGTCCCACTCTACACTACCATTGAAGTCTACATTGAAGTGGAGGACATGAATGACAATGCCCCTCTCACCTCTGAGCCTATCTATTACCCAGTCATCATGGAAAACTCCCCAAAGGATGTATCTGTCATTCAGATCCAAGCCCAGGACCCTGACTCCAGCACTAATGAAAAACTGACTTACCGGATTACAAGTGGAAATCCCCAGAACTTCTTTGTGATCAATCCCAAAACAGGTAACAAAATCCTGCAGCCTCAGGGTGGTGGAGAATGCAATTTACATATTTATCACCTTGCTCCCCTTCAGAATCCACTGGTGCTGCATTGCTTTCCAAACCTCTGTTTTCTGGTTGCGTATGTGACTAAAGCATCTTGTATGTGTGTAAAGCATTCTTTTTTGCATTGCTTTTTTGCATTTTTTGCACGAAAGCACTGGCAGGTGATGTGCTGCAGATGTGCTGCTGCTGCGATCGCTCTTCCATGGGTCACTGGCTGTTGCCTCTTCCCTGCATCTGTAGGGATGAGACTTTTCTACACTGAGTCTGCGGAGTAATGCTAAGAAGCAGATCCAAGCTGCTGCAGGTTACAGAGCAGTGTTTCTTTCTTTATAAGCTGGTGTAGCACTGTTGGAGTGACATGATAGTTGTCCAGCACATGCAATTAGGCTTCTCATGACAGTAGCTGAATGTAATTCTACAGCTTGTTTTATACAAAAAGGCAGTTTAGATGACCCAGAAGTCCCTCTGGCCTTTAAAAAGAAAAAAATCTGTGTGTTTCCATTGATTTTTAACAGCTGGGGATGTAGCCTCTGGGTGCAGTGTTGCAGATATGGTGATTGTTTTAAGTTAAAGTACTGTTGTTGCCTGGCAGTGGAGCATCGCGCCTGCGCACACCAGCTCTGCACATCTGTGCCCTTGGTGCGTTTGCTGAACAAGGCTGGTAAATAAATTGCCTCAGGAGATGTAACCTGAGGTTGTGGGTGCTCTGTTGGGTGCCTACATGTGCCTGGCAGCAAGTGTTTCTCACTCCAGCATGTACCCAGCTGTTCCTCACTTACTGGGCTGGTGGGGACCCTCCAGCATGGTCTAGAGCTAGAGACTCAAGAGGGTCTTTCATAGCAATATGCTGATCTTTATGAAAGTAGTTCAGATGATTCACGCAGTGCTCCAACTGGTTGTCATGTTCCTAGTTTTGATCTGGGGTTTTGATTTTAATTTTTTTTAAGTTTATTTATATCTGCTGCAAATTTCTAAGCAGCTAGAAAACCAGAAGGAATAGACCTGAGAGGGAACATTTTTAATTTCGTGTAGAGAAAAATGATGTTCACTAAATAGCTTTTCAACATTTGACTGGGCAATCCTATTGCAATGTGTGGCATAAGAAGGGGTCAGGATCTTCTCAGGCATAAGCCCAGGTGAAGAATTATGGAGCACATATAATCACTATGTTCAATCTGCCGAGCCCTAAGGCACACATCTCACTTATTTTTAACACTTGGAATGGCCGAAGATGCTCTTCCATCTGCACCCCTTCTCCCCCTCCCCACCCCATAAATCCCATCTGGGCAAAGTAGCATAGTTAAGACTCACAGTGTTTAATGCTTGTGCTTCCCTTCCATCGGCTCCTCCCACAGAGCAATCTGCTCAGCTCAGCTCTGCTTATCCGCATGGCAGTCAGGGTGAGCCCGTGACAAGGACCGGAGCTGGGCACGCTGCAGCCCTGCAGCATCCTAGCCTGGTGGCACACCCTGTGGATTGGCTCTTTGTCCCTCTGGAGAGCAGCAGGGATGCTTTTCCGTAACAATGAGATCTTCATTCTCACAGTTAACACTGAAAATGGTTAATCTTCATTTGCACCGTGGAAATTGCTGTCTGAGAACTAATAGGCTTCAGGATGAGGAACTTTGCTGCTTAGGTAACTCCTGAAGGCCCCCCTTGTGCTAGGTGAGCATCCTGGCTGGTGACTGGCTGTGATTTGTCATGGAAGGGATAAACCATTCCCTTCTATCCAATTTGGTGCTAAACACAGCGCAATGAGAATTGAGCAAAGTGGCCTATTTGAGTGTGGTTTTGCCTTTTAAAATGAGCCTGACAGAGTGTATGTGTACAGAGATGCCTCGTCCCAAAGAGAAGCGCCAGGCCTTGACATTAGGAGGCTTTCTCCTGATGGGATGTAGATGTCCGAAGGAAAAAGCATAATGGATTTTCCTAGAGAGTGCCCCTGGGGGTCTCTGGCCAGGCTCCTTTCAGCCATCTCCCTGCAGTTGCACTAGTTTTTCTAAGACAATAATTTCCGCTCCAGTTGTTTTGTACAGGAGACTTCTGCACACGTGGGAGAGGTTCGTAGTATGCCAGACCCGTACGCTTGCTGGGAATCAGCACAGCAGTAACTCGTGTAGAGCTTTGCAGAGCAGCCCTAAATGCGACAGCACGCTGTATAATTAAGATGAAAAGGTTTAACATGAACCCAAATATGCTGCGATTGCTGTGTACGTAGGCTGAACGAGCATGCTCCTGCTGTCGGGGGAGAACAGTCGTTCGAGAAAGGGGATCTTTTATTTTCTTTGTCGCTTGGGAAGTTTAAACACTGCCAGCAAAATGACATCTCACTCCTGTGAGTAATCCATTGCTGAGAAGCAACATCAAGGCGAAATCCTGCATTTTTTACATCCTCTAGTGGGAAGCGGCAGAAGTTGTTCTTGACTAGAGACAGGGAGTTTGCTGGAGCATAGGGATGTTCTCAGTTGTCTTTGGAGCTCAGCAATGACTGTGTTTGCCTTCCTTTGGAAGCTACCTTATAGGTCATGCAGGTCAGGCAGGTTTCTGGAGGCACATGTACCACTGCATGTGTTGCCATCTGATCAAGGCACCAGGCAGTAACATAGGGAATCCAGATTTTGTTCTCTGTTCTGATACAGGATCATAATTGCAGCCAAATTTTACACTCTTGATTGATTACCTGGATCTCAGAAGCAACAATACTCCTTGTATGCCATGTATGTAGGTAGAAGAAACTTTTTAGTAGACAACTTGCCACTTCCTACATTTTTATAGACTGGCACAGCTCACGGTGGCTGTTCTAGGTAGTCAAACTGCAAATGTATCATGTGCTTTTGGATCTGTTTGAAGGCAGTCTTCAGACCTGTCACGATTATTACCTGCAATTTCCTCTGTGTGTTTGAGAGAGAGGAAGAGTTGCTCCTGCAGGAGTGAAAGGCTGCTAAAAAGCCACTAGTAGCAAGACTTAGACACCAAAGTCACCCTGGGCAGCTCATGCTCTCACTAGAGGCTGACTGCTTCAGCAGTACAAATGGGTGGCAAGGGATCTCCTCATCGGGCTTGGGGTTTATATGGGTGCTCTGAGGAGGAGGACTGGAACATGAGCCACCCTCCTGTGTGCCACTGGCTTTATACGGAAAGGCGGTGTGGGCAACCTCCCATGAAGGCCTTTTTTTTCTCGCCTTGATATTTTTTCTAAAATACAGCCAACCATCAGTTTGCGCCTCAGTCTGCACTTTTATCTCATGAACTGGTATTCATAGGTACAAGTATTAAGTGAATAATGTAGCACATGAGTATGTGTGAAACCGTAAATCATTCATGCTGGAGAACAAGGCAGCCTTGTCCTGCAGACTGGTGGAGACTGCTGCCTAAGTGTAGCAGGTCCAAGAGCAAACTGGGATTTTTCCTTATAGTGGGCAAGAGGAATATATTGCAAAGCACAGTTTTGTGAGAGGGATAAGAAACATGTTTTTCAAATGGTTGAGATAACTCTAGGGGTTACATGACTACCGAGAAAGGCATTCCTCTGTGCTTTTGTTTCCCAGCTCTGTGTACACATGGCAGCAGTGGAGGCATTCCTGGACCTCAGCATCTTCAAAGCTGGGTGTCAGCCTAAACCCTGATGTGGCTGATGGGAGAGCCAGGGGTTTCCCTCTTAGCTTGCCTTTTATGCCTGGTAGGGCTTAAGGTTACTTTGACAGAGCACAGTGTCACAGGGCTGTGCTGCTTTGTGGGCAGTGTGAGATGGGGCTGAGGAGGAAGAAGGCAAAGCTGCTGGCAGAGCATCTGGGCTGGCCAGCTGCCAAGAGTGCCACAGTGGGCCAGAGCCAAGTGAGTTATTTTGTGATGAGAGGCTTGTGGAAAAAGGTAAATAAAACAGAAGATGGAGTTAATAAAAAAATTGATTGATTAGATCTGTAAATTCTTACTTTTATTTCATGTATATAGGTGTTAATTTCACAGCACAGGGGTAATTTGTTGCATTGATTTATTATGTTTCTGTGTTCCGAAGAAAAAAAAAAAATTTAATTCAAACCATTGCATTATTTTGTCTAGTGTTCACATATTTTGAACAAACCCAGTAAGCTTCTCTTCAGTCTTATGCAGATTACTTGAGATACTTTAACTAACATGTCAACAGATCAAATTTCACTCTTGTGCACATTGTTATTAATTAATTTATACTAAACTTATGCTGTGTGTCTGGAAAAGCCAGTTACACCTTGCTTAGTCTCTTGCTGTCACCATTATAACAAAGGCAGACCTGTGACACCCCTGAAACAGTATTTGCTGTGGTATATAAGGCAAGATGGGTATAGTGGGTTTAGAAATAGTGCATGTAGGTCAGTACATCTTTCCAGAGCAGTAATTACTCTGCCTCTGGAAGTTGTCTCTGAACTGTCACATGGGCACCTAGATTTGGAAAGAGACTGGATATTTTCATGCTGAAGTAGTATTAATATTTATATAAGCTAATATGGGGTTAGTGAATGTCAGAATTTAATTTTTATGAATGTTGCTTTTCTGAGTAGGCTGGGCTTTGCTTTCTTTTGCACTCACAAAGTCAGGTGGCCTAGGATCCTCGCTGAATGCCACATTTGCCATGCCATGCTAAAATGGTGCTTCACCCTCCTCCTATACGTCCTGATTTTTATGGATGCTTTTGTTTGGTTTGTCCCAAAAAATCCCCACACATCTTTGCTCTCACAGACTGAGCCAAATCCAGTGGTCTGCTGCTGCACTGTGTTCTGATGGCTGCCAGCAGCATAGCTTCTGGATACCCAGTGCCTCTTTTCAGCTCAGAAGTAATAGAATCATAGAATGATTTGAGTTGGAAGGGACCTTAAAAATCATCTAGTTCCAACCCCCTGCCATGGGCAGGGACACCTTCCACTAGACCAGGTTGCTCAAAAGCCCCATTCAACCTTGCCTTGAACACTTCCAGGGATGGGGTATCCACAGCTTCTCTGAGTAACCTGTTCCAGTGCCTCACTACCCTCACAGTAAAGAATTTCTTTCTAATATCTAATCTAAACCTACCCTCTGTCACTTTATAGCCATTACCCCTTTTCCTAGCACTACATGCCTTTGTAAAGAGAAGAGGGACCTTGGGCTTCCTAAAACCTTCCACCATGTAATGATTAAAGGTAAATTATGGACCATTAAAAAGATTAAATAAAATTACTTTTTGATGACATTTCTGAGGGACTTTGAGTCAACAATATTAAGCTAAACTTAATATTACTTTGGTTCTGTTGTCACTCTGCTCTTGTAAGAGCCATTTAATGCTACTTTTTTTTTCTTTAAGTCTGTTCCTCAAGAATGGACAACATTATATATTTATTCATTCTTGACCAATGATTCTCCCTCCTTTCACCCCAGCATGGATGTCCAGCTGCACTACTGACACTGTAGTTGATTCTGTGCGTGCTGCTAGTCTTAATAAGCTTCCTCTGAAATAAGATTTTCCATGTTTTGTAAATGAAGGCTTCTAGCTTTTTTTTGGTTTTGTAGTCTAACTTGTGATCTTTCAATGATCAAATCAGAAAATGTGTTTAGAATTTTGATGGTGTTGCAGATCATCTCCCTTCCACTGGGTGCTCTTTCTGAAGCGGATCTCCCACGTGTGTTGTCCATGAAGCCCTTTTTGGCAGCTC
Organism: Corapipo altera; assembly: GCF_003945725.1. Taxonomy (NCBI): domain Eukaryota; kingdom Metazoa; phylum Chordata; class Aves; order Passeriformes; family Pipridae; genus Corapipo; species Corapipo altera. Next base: position 81,542,221 of record NW_020884872.1, on the reverse strand, counting down.
ATATGTGTGATGTAAATCATCTCTGCAGATCATATGAATGAATAGCTCACTGCTACTCTGTCCAAGACCAGAGAAGACCTTGCAAAGGACAAAAACATGGGTTGTAGGGCTCTCCAGTCAAAGGTGAATTTGAGGAATTGGTCTCCTTTTCCATCTGTGGTCTGAACAACTTCTGACTTCACCAAAAGTTGCAGAGTCCACCCCAATATATCCATCACTGATATGTAACCATCCATAACTAATACAGATTTTTACAATGTGATTCCCCTACTGCATTAGCTGGCTTCCATTCTCTGTAATTTATGTTGTATCAACATACGTTAAATGATCTACTTTCTTTTCTTTCATTTCTCTATTATTTAAAAGCGTGGTGCTAAATTACTTTTTTGTAATATATTCACTGTTAAAAATTGAGCTTTGGAGCATTTTAAGAGCTTTAATTTCTGCTTTGGGATGGCTCATTCTTTAATAGATACCATATTTCCAGTGGTTTGATCCCAGGGTTAGAAGCTAGGAAATCAGAGGACTATGGATATTGGAGTTACATACTTAATCACAGTGGGACCTAGAAGCCTGCTGGGCACTGTATAGCATGTTAGACAAAGTTCCTGCCTCAAGGAATTTGTCATAATAACAATAATAGTAGTAATAATTAAGAAAAAAGAGGAGAAGAAAAAACCAGGGAGGAGTGGATGTAAATCATCAAGTCCATCTGCTTGCCAGGGCACGTTTATTCCACAGAGTAAATTTTCAATTAACTCCTGAGCTGCAGCACAGAAGCGACATGAACTCTTCTTTTGACTTTGAGTGAGTCATCTCACCTCATTGTTTTTCTTTTTTTTTTGTGTAAGTGGAAATATTTTCTTACCTTTTGTGATTGTCTTGTAATTTAATTCACAGTAGACGGTTTGCAGATCAAATACTCTCTGGAAATGCAAGCTATTGATTTTTCAGGAATCTTGGTGTTAATAGACATCCATGCACAGTCATGTATTCATAGGCATACAAAAAAAAAAAAAAAAAAAAAAGAGAGGAGCAAGCATAACTTCCAAAATGGTAGGATGAAGAGCAATATAAAACCTCTTCAGACTAAGTAAGTAGTAAGTATAGTCTAGCGGCCAGCCCACTGATTCCACTGAAAATGAGAGAATTTGGGCTCAGTTGGCATGTCTCTTCCCTCCTCTCCAGCAGTGATTCCCTTTTTAATCTGTATATGTTATCTGTGGAGGGGATAAAGGTGTGAGCTGTATCACCTTAGTTGAGAGACAGTAATGCAGCTATTAATAAAATAATAAATCCAGTTTTATCATTTCTCTTGAACAGATCTGGTTTCTGCTAGCAGTGCATTTTTATTCATGAAGCACTGAATATGGTTGAGATTGCTGGATTTCTCTGGTATCAAGAGCCTCTTTTAAAATGGCATTTAAAGATACAATATTTCTTATAAATGTCATTTCTTTGTAACCAGCAGATTTAAACTTGGCTTATAGAAATTTTAACCTTTCTTTAGATCTCCATGATGATGTTTTTAGACCTTTCACAGTAAGAAGCTTAAGGAGTATTCCCATTGCCTTGACAGGACAAGTGTCCTCACTTATTTAATGTAACACCAGTTTTTAACCTGAACCCCCCCTTTTGCTTCAGTGGAGACTTATGTCTGAAGAGCAGCAGCATGGCAAGGGTCAGTGACTCCATGTTTGCTGATGGAAAAAGTTACTGTCTGATAATGAGTGAGACAGCTCCCTCCTGTCCTGCCCCAGCATCAGTTATGGAACAGCAACAATTTTGCCACTAATCTCATAAATAGACATTTTTGTAGATTACATTACATCAATTGTTGTAGATTACATCAATCATTTATTATTTTCAAAAACTTCAAAAGCATGTCTTCTGCCTATTCGGAAATAACTTTGCTTTCCTGTGAAACTCATTTTTCTACCTTATCTGCCAGTCCAGTTTCTCTATTCATAGAAAATTTCCAGAAGTCACAGCTAGGCAGAACTGATCAAGGAATCACCTACCTTTTTAATATGCTGTACTGTTCCTTCACTATTTTGTAATTAGGGATGTTCCATTCATTTCCAGGTAGCCTAATACTCCCATTAGGATGATTATTATGGCAGAAGCACAACTGAGCTTACTGGGTGAAACTGTATACCACAAGTACTGAGTCACAGCCCTGTTAAGTGTTTGCACAATGCATATGCTATTGGTACTTGTCATATCCTGCCCTAAGTCACTATGATAATATCAGTGATACCCCTGTGTTACAGTAACTGCTTGTGCTCCAAGTCTGAACTCTGTAAGGAAGAATTAATTAGTGAGTTAGGGATGCTGAGATGTGGAGCCTATGAGCATTCCTACAGGGGTGGGGGTCTGGATAGGGAGCTGCCAGGGAGGAAAATAAAGCTGTGATGTTAACCCAGACAAGGTGAAGGCTTGGGACGGGGGGGTTATTTGGGTTCCTTTTTCCTTTTTATTTCCTACTGCTTTTTAATCAATAAGGTAACTCACATTTGTCTTTTGCTCGACAGTCAGAGTTACTACATGTGTCTGTGATGTTGGACCTTGCAAATCATAAGTAGACAATATTGAATCAGCATTTTTCCCTTCTACTCAGTTGCAGTGAATACAGTCATATTGTCATCTTAGAACAGGCAATTTTGGTGGCTTGAATAGTGCTTTGCCTTGTTGTGTGAGCACTTTGCAATATCTCTTTATGGACTGGAAGTTAGAGGCAAGGACTGTAGTTACAGTTTACTCTCAGTTAACATCCAATCCTTGTTACAAATAAAGAAAGATGGTGATATTTCCTGTTTATAGAATTAGACTGACCTGTGCTGCATGTGGATATTAAAAAAAAAAATAGCACAGCTGGGAAATGGAAATAAAAAGAGAAGGCAACTGGGAACTCAGGTGTGTCTTCATAAGCCATCATGATGTTAGTAATCACCAACTATTAATTCTTTGTCTTCCATCACATAGGAGGTTGTATCAGCACCTGCTAAACCCCCAAGGCCTCAGCACCTCACAGTGCATCTAAATCGGTCCATTCAAAAATTAAGCTTAACAGGGAATTTGTGTTATTTTTCCTCTTTTTTTCTCTTACTCTGTCTCCATCAGTTACACTGTTATAACTAAAGACAATTATTTTTGTGATATTACTCTCCTCTCTCTTTCCCTCTTCCCTTTATGTTAATCAGTGTTTTTCTTTCCCTGCAAAGACTGACACAACTTCTTTGAAGTTAGTAGTGTTGTTGCCAGTTAAATATGTGACCTTATCTGTATAATTGTACAGATCGTGCCGCCATATGTCTCGATGCACAGAGCTTAATTTAACCAGAGACATATACGCATAAAAATAAAGTAGTATCTGGGGGTTAAATATCAGAAGACCTCCCTAATCACAGCTTTCACATTATACAAAGCTTTATAAAGAGCTCTAAGAGCTCTGAAGTTAGATCTTTAAAAAAGATTCTTACATAGGACTGTGCTCTTGTAACCTTGTTTTTATGTTGATCATTGTGTGGATTCTGCAATGCCTGTACTTTCTTGCTTCTTGTAGTTACTTGGTTTCGCCCCCTGTGATAGCTAAGTCTTTCACACTATTTGGTAAGATAGAGCAGCACCATTTTTATTTTTTTAAAAGCAGGGAACTGATGCAAAGGAAGCAGCTAACTCATCCTATGCCAGTAATAAAACCTTGCTCTTAGCTTGCCTTCAAAGCCACTGGACACGTGTAATGCAAAGCCTTACTGGCATGGATCCAGCCCATCTTGTCCTGATGAATGCAAGGCTGCCTTGGCACCAGTGTTCTCTACCATTTGTGCATAAGTTACCTGGGCATGTGGGAGCCCCAGTTAGCTCTATTTCCTATCCCGTTTCCAACTAGCCCACCACTTCCCATCCCTGCCCTTCAACCCTTCCTCGCCTTTCTTTCTCTCTTGCCCAAGGGCAAGCCTGATTTGCCCAGAGGAAAGAAAGAATTAGCGTTTGCACAGAGACAAGGAGTCTTGGGTGGCTCTGTTGAAACCTCCTGGGATATAAGGGCAGAACTGACTTGTCTTTTGAGTGGAGGAAGAACCCCATTCTCCATCAGCCTAATGCAGGTGCATGTCCGAGCATTAGTGCTGATGCTGTTGTGAAACAAGGACGCAAACCCAGAGACCTAAGTCCCCCACTACCACTGATAATCATACCTTTCTTTCTCCATATTACATTTACTTGCACTTTCTGTGCAAGAGCATGTGTTCTCATTGCTTCCTGTGTATATAAGTCAATGTCATGACATGCTGTGGGTTTGTTGCCTTCTAAGAGAAATTTAATGTTTTTGTCAGATGAGTTGCGTGCAAGGAATCTGTGCTGCAGTGATCTATTTATATGGTAATTAGCAAGTAGCTTTGCAGCTCTTGAAGGGATTTGGTTTGAAAACTAAGTATTAGTTCCTGAATTTTAACTTACCAACAGCATATGAACAGCAGTGCACATTCCCTTTTTTTTTAATGTAGCCACAATACCCAAAAGATAAATGTAAGTCTGCTCTGCAAGAGAATATTTTGGCTTTAATTAATTTTGCTTCCATTCACCATATGTGTGTATTTTCTGACCTTCATTTGAATCACAGACACTATGTAATAAAATGCGCAATATTAAAACAAAAGTTGCTTAAAGAAGCACAAGTGCTTATGGTACTGCATTTTCAGCTGAATTATATGCTTTGTGCTGCCTGAGAATTTGATCATGTTATCCTAAGCAGACATTGTTATGGAAAGGTGCTGTCATTGCTTAAAGATGTTGAAGTTATTTTCATTAACATGAGAACAAGGTGTGTTTTTTTAAATCTTTGAAGAAATGTTATAATCCCATCATTTATATTACTCAGAGAGATCCTTTAGGAGAGGCAACCAGGGATGGAGAATTTTCTCTTTATCCTTATTATTCTATGTGTTTGAAGCAGTTCTTGAGATAGGACCTGAGAAGGCACTGCAAATGACACAAAGAATTATTGCTGCTAAATTTATTTTATTGAGTAGGTGTGACTTAGATTGATTAAACAGAGAATAAACACATACAAGATTACTCAAAGTAGATGCAGGGATGGAAAAATGTTAGAGTGTATTAACAGCTTAGATATGTGTGATGCTGAGATATTTTTCATGTAAGTCTATAATTTCTGAGGGGATTTCTCTCAGGTTTTTCATTTCTTTCTTGTAACAATGTAATCCAAACTGATTAAGGAAATGTTATGTACTGAAGGGAAGAAAAATAAGGCAAACACATGCTTAGCATTAACTCTAGAGTAGTCTACTGAAATGAAGTGCAGCTTTGACTAAATAAGATGCACATGACCTGCATTTGTATGTGTGAAAACCCCTTGGTCTCAGTTGGGTTCACTTGTGGATGATGGAATCCTTTACAGCTCAGTGTCAGAGAAGCAAAGAAGCAGGATTTAGATACAGTCCTTGTTTGGTCAGCTAGATGGAGGGGCTTCACCCCTTCGCTCTTGAGCTTAGCTCCAATCTGTTGATGCATCCTCTCCTCCTGCTACCTGGTGTTGAGAAGGAGGGATCTCAAGGACTTTTTATTTATTCAGCCTAGAGGAACAGATTTCCTCTCTACCTCCAAAACTTCTGCTTGAAGTCATTGTGCAGAATATCTGGAATTTTATGAGCACCCCCCAAGGCAGCAGCCTAACCTCTTTACCTGACTGCTTTGTTAACAGCAGAAGTGCAGTACTGAGAAAGTAATTAAAGACTTAATGGGAAGTCAAAAATGTCAGAGAAGAAAAAAGTCCTATGTAGAGAGAAATCATTTTTGCTTTTAAACAAACATGAGGAAAGGAGATGAAAACATGAAGAAAATAATATATAGTTGATTGAACTGACTGTATAAAGACAGTTGCATCACACAGAAAACATTCTATGTTGAAGACTGTTTCACCCATATATGTGCATGGACTTGGCTTTTGTCATCATGAATGCTCACTCCCACCTCTGATAGTGCTTTTGGGTAAGAAAAAAAGCAACCCAGAATCATATCCTCAGGATACTTTAATTTTTGCACATTGAGTCCTGCAAGAAAAGTAAGAGGGACTGAGGGGGGTTGAGTTGGGGTGGATGTTTCTTGTTTTGTTTTGTTGGGGGTTTTCTGGTTTTGTTTTTTTGTTGGGGTTTGGCTTTTGGGGTTTTGGTTTTTTTTGAGTGCTGTGTGGGTTTTGTGTTGGGTTTTTTTTAGTGCTTTTTTTTTTCCTAATTATTTAATAATTAAAAATAATTCATAACTAAGAACTCAGTCTGGAAAAGCAAAACCTGTGCTGTCTTTTGGTAAGCTGAAACGATGACTTATTTTTTTAATATTTCTTGCAATATTGTGGCACCTTTGTAGCTGCAGTCGCGAGGCAGCACCCTACTGTGCTTGGCAGGATAAGTGTAGTAAAAGATGGTTGCTACATCTAAAAAGCTCACAGTTGAATGGTAGCCTGAGACAACAGATGGGAAAAAGCAGATGGAGATGCGTCAGAAAAACCAAGGCGGTATTGATCAGCGCTAAGTTTGTTCCTAGGCACTCTTGGTGTGTGGAGGAGTGGAGACCAGGCTTTTAAAATCAAGCAGTGGGGCAGTTCGGTCTCTTGCTGGCAAGGTGCTGGTGTGCCCTTATATACCATGGGCTTGGCCCTGGGGCTGCATCTCCCAGTGTCTTACAGAGCTGGAAGGGAGGGAGTGCAAGGGATTTGCTCTGAACAGTATAGAGGATTTATATATTCCACATCTGTATCTATAAACAGATTTCCCTCCCTCTCTCTGAGGTCTGTATATATATATATTTTCTAATTTTTTTTCAAGATTTCACACAAATTCCGAAGGTTTGGGTTTGGTGGGGTTTGAGGGGAGGGGGTTTTGTGGGTTTTTTGGTTGGTTGATTTGGTTTGGTTTTTTGTGGTTTGTTTTTTTTTTTTTTTTTTTAATTTAAGGATTTTTCAGCAAAAAAGATTCTAAGTGGATTGTTTTCTTTAATGGCATGTGTATAAGGTTAGGACTTTTTCCCTACTCTTCTTGTCCATTTTCATGAGAAAAGAAAGACAGTGGCAGTCTTACAATAAAAGGGCTTAACTGTTATTGGATTGATATGAGGGCAGAGGCATCGAGGAAGGCTGATATTTTCAAACACAATGTTCAGCTGCACTCCTGAAAGGTGAAATTCCTTTATATTCTGGAAAAACTGGCTACTGGCCTCACCATACTTAAAATATCTAATGAGCATCCGCATCCCTTCCTCCTACACTGGAGGTCAAGGGGTTTTGTAGTGGGGATTTGTAGAAGACACCTGTTGTCTACAGCCAGGGTAGGATCCAGGAAGGCCTCTGGGTATGTGAGTTCTCTTTAAAACGATGTGCCAATAGACACGTATACCAGAGTTAAGATCCTACATTTTCTTCACCTGTCTCCCTGTGTGGGCAGTGGGACTCACTGTTAAATGATGGAGTCAGATATTTAGAGCAAGATTCTCATCTCTTTTTAAGCATGACTGGATCCTGTGTCAGTCCATCTACTTAAAAGGATCACATCACTGGGCTTCTCAAATGCCTTTTTTTAAAACTAAAATTTGCACTACCTTGCCATGAGGAGCTGAAGAAATTCAAGTCTATGTAATTTGTCAAGCAAAATTTAAGAGGTTGTGCCTTCATTGTGTGTGCCTACATGGGGACAGGATTTCTGACAAAGGCTTTCTTTCATCTAACAGATAAAAGGCATAAAAGACAGTGGAAGGTGAAGTTAGATAAATTCAGACTAGAAATAGTCTTATATTTCTGGCTCAGGATAGTTTTAGCTGTAGAGGTGCTATTCCAGAGTTATAGTCCAGACACGAGAGGCTGAGCAGTGAAATTCCCTGACTGTTATTATCCAGGAGCACATAAGAGATGCTCTGATCTAGACTAAAAATCTATTAATGCACAACATTGTAATACAGTGTAAGCCAGAAAGGACCATAGCAGTAGACGGGCTTTATGGCACAGTTCTGTTGTGCACAAAAAGCTGGGAAGAAAGGCCATATCTCTTGTAGGAATGGATAATATATATTCAAATATGATGTTCTGTGTTTTTCTCCTCTGAGCTTCTTGAATACCATTACTGCTTTGCAATGTTATAAATAAATCAACAAAAGAAAAATTTTGTTATGTATATTCCTTGTTGATTCAAATGGGATTAAAATAAGAAAACCAACTTGCCTCATGTGAGAAACATGATTTTGTTGTTCCATCACAGCTGAAACATTACAGACCATATTCCTTTTAGATCACTCTTTCACTAATAGCAGAGTGTAATGGAGCTTTTCAGACTCTTCTTATAAATTTTTGGATTAAAAAGTTTCCTATCTGTTACAAAACAGCAATAGCCACATTCAGCGAGGTGTGGGGTAGGAGTGACTTGTTCTATTTCTGGGGGCGTGTAATATTTTATCATCTTGCAGCCTTTCTGCAGTTTGGTATGCTGAGAGAAATTAATTTGACTGTTTACAATATTTAATTTTCAATAATAATTCAAGCATATAGAATGAAAGGCATTTACAGTATGTAGTAAACAGATGGATTAGCAATTGTGCATGTAATTAGAAATTACCCTTAAAATACAAATGTGCATTTGAATATTCAGTTACCTTTAAAAAGAGAAAAAGTAAAAATAAAACTCTGAGTGCCTTACAAATTATTTATAGAGTCCATGGAGTGCCCTTCATAAGTGAGTCTTTGCCAAAAATATTCACTAAATTGCACTTGTAAGTTGCAGATACTTTTTTCCCCCCTAAGATAAGACTAAATTGTTCGAATTTGGTAGTTTTTCCATGCTGTTGTGGTTTCAGAATCACTGCAGCATCACTGTTACCAGCCTCCAAACAGAGACATCCCCTCTCCATCGCTGCATGCATGCTGTTAGTGGTGTGAAACTGGGCACACCGCAGGGTACTGGCTCCAAGCTGGCACCCTGTCCTCACCCCTGCCTTTGCTAGAGGTCCACTTGAGTCGTGACACTTGAGAAATTATTTTGTTATGACAAGATAAATCTTTCCCAGAAAATGTGGAACTGTCAGGATGTGAAAGTACTCTAAATGAATAACACCCTGATCTTATTACTTTAGAGTTTATCCTTTCCCCACCTTGCATTGTATTGCAATCTTTCATCGGATCAAAACTGATTTGTAGGATAGGTGACACAGCGACCCCAGCTAAAATCACTAAAAATGCCTGTGAATGATTTTTAGAGGCAACTTTTGAGAATCCATTTTAGATGCCTTTGCAAGTATATACTTCCCAAATTTTGGTATGGTCTCCTAACGTAGCTCCTGGGTTGAATGCTTTATTGATGTGCAGTTGGCACCTGCACCAGGCTGTTTAGGTGTTCATCAGAGCTGGTGTAGAACAATTTCTTTTTCTCTGTTAATTTAATATTTAAAAAACCTCCCAACAAACCCCACTCTTTTGTCTTCTGGAAACTTTGAAAAAAATGGCTATAGACGGTCTGTAACAACTTCAAGGAAAGAGTTTTATCTTGCTCTTAATGAAGTCAACGGGATTCCTGCCATTGCTGCAGATGCGTGTGGGATTGAACCCTTAGTGATTGTCTGAGTGTGAAATGAGAAAATATATTTAGCTGGGTTCATTTGAAACTCTTAGAGACAAATTCTCATCTAGGATAACACTTGGAGCTGATTTCCGTGGCCTTTCAGCATATTGACCATCAGTCATGTCATCCCTTTAAAGGGATTATAATTTAACATAGAAAAAAATCAAATCTCTGCTCCTCAAAAGTTTACTGGAATTAAGGAATTATTTTAACTTTAAGAAAAAAATAATTCATTGAAAATTGTTCTTTCCCAGTTTTTTTTACTATATTGTGTTACAATTTTTGATACTATTATTCTATTCACTGTTGTAATGCTGTTCTATGTATTTATTTGTTGGTGAAAGTGATTTTTTTTTCCTAGACCTTTCCTACTGATGCCTCCTAGACCTCAGAGAGCTCCTGCTTGTGATATTTTCTGGTTTTGAGATGGAAGCAGAGTTTTTGCAGTGTGATAGGATACTGAATGAACAGATTCATAGTCTGAAGGTCAGAGGATTATTAGATCACCTGCTCTGACCCTCTTCATAGTACATGGTAGAAATTCACCTAATTACTCCTACACTAGGATGTCTAACTGGCTAAAGCCTGTATTCCAGGAAGATACCGATTTAAAGGCTACAAGACCTTTTTTATCCTGATACTTCTCTCTTGCATTCTTTGAAATATCTTGGATTATTTTTCATTGAAATTTGTCTACCTCTTCTGTCCAGCCATTGGATTCCATTGTACCTTTCTCTACTGGAATAAAAAGCTTTTTGCTCCATAGTAAGTTCTTCCTGTGCAGGTACTTATGTGCATGAATCCAATTATTAATTAATTAAACACAGTATAGTTTTTAATGCAGAGAGAAAGAGAAGCACTTACTTAATTAGTACCATATTGTCATTGACTTTTATGTAGGAAAACACAGGCTGTTCTACCTCTGTAAAGCCATTTATGGTCACAGTCTAAATGTGACTTTCAAAGTCTTTCCTCCTCAAGTCTCCAGCCTGCAGGAAAAAACAGGATCAAGTGCAGATATGGGGGGTATGAAGTAGCTCCAAGGACCTTCTCAACATGAGCAACAGCGGCTGCCGATGCAGCAAAGAAGATGTGCCAGGTTATCATTCACAAAAATTATTGCTTGTGGTTCTGGCTTCCGCGGTAAGACAATAGCTGCTTAATCTCTTTTTCTTGTAGATAGGAAGCGAATGCATATGGCTTAGCCATTTGTCATCCACCATGGCTATCCTTCCCTTCTTCAAGGACAAATTACTCTATTGATTTTATGGCTAGAGATGGAATTTTTTTGACTTGGGGGCAGTTACCCCTTTTCCTGCTTCCTTTACTGTCAAAAGATGGAAAATATGGTGTTGTGTCTAAACACATATGAAGCATTTTGGGGGTAAGGAACCTAGACAGATGTTAGCTTTTTAAACACCAAAATATATATTTAAAGGAAAAATATGATGAAGACCAGTACTAGTCATGTAGTCCAAGACTCAGCAATTCAGTACATCACACAGCAACCGGTGAAGTACGAACTGGATATTGCCCCCACTTTGGGAGAAACCCTTAAGGACATACAGCAGGTGAATATTGGCAAGGCAGCTGGGGTTGATGGAATTCCACCTGAAGTCTGGAAACATGCGGGCCTTTCACTCCATACTAAATTTCACGAGTTTGTGGTGCGCTGTTGGGAACTAGGCGAACTACCATCAGACCTTCGAGATGCAGTCATCATTTTGCTGGCAAAATCCTGGCAAGAATACTTTTGAACAGACTAATACCCGCTATAGCAGAAGGAATTCTACCTGAAAGCCAATGTGGTTTCAGAGCCAACAGGAGTACCATAGACATGGTATTTGTTCTCAGACAACTGCAAGAGAAGTGTAGGGAACAGAACAAAGGTCTCTATGTAACCTTTGTTGATCTAACCAAGGCTTTCGATACTGTGAGCAGAAAAGGTCTATGGCAGATTTTTGAATGTTTAGGATGCCCTCCCAAATTCCTCAAACGATCATCTCACTCCACGAGGATCAGCACTGCCAAGTCAGATATGGCAAAGCACTTTCTGAACCCTTTCTAATAACTGATGGTGTGAAACAAGGCTGCGTTCTCGCACCAACCCTATTCACAATCTTTTTCAGCGTGATGCTCCAAAGGGCCACGGCAGACCTCGATGATAAGGACGGTATCTACATTTGATACCATACTGATGGAAGCCTTTTCAACCTAAGGCGACTGAAGGCCCACACTAAGACCTTAAACTGTCTTGTCCGGGAACTGCTCTATGCTGATGATGCCACCCTTGTCGCCCACACAGAAGCAGCTCTGCAGCATTTAACATCCTGCTTTGCAGATGCTGCTGAGCTATTCGGGCTGGAAGTCAGCTTAAAGAAGACAGAAGTTCTCTATCAACCTGCACCTCAGGAAGTCTTCCATCATCCCCATATCACCATTGGCGAATCAGAGCTCAAATCAGTCCAGCAGTTTAATTACCTCGGTAGCCTCATCTCCTCGGATGATAAGATTGACAGAGAGATAGACAACAGGTTAGCCAAGGCATTGGAAAACTCCATAGAAGAGTGTGGCGAAATAAATACCTGAAGAAAATTACAAAGATCAGTGTTTACAGAGCCATTGTGCTGTCTACTCTCTTATATGGATCTGAATCATGGATCGTCTACTGCCACCACCTGCGTCTCCTAGAATGCTTCCATCAACGCTGTCTCCGTACAATCCTAAACATCCACTGGTCAGATTACGTGACTAATACATCTGTTCTAGAACAGGCAGCAGTCACAAGTATTGAGGCCATGTTGCTGAGAACACAGCTGTGCTGGGCAGGGCACATCTCAAGGATGAAAGATCACCGCCTCCCTAAGATCTTGCTTTATGGTGAACTTGCCACTGGCTGCCGCAAGAGAGGAGCCCCGAAGAGGAGATACAAGGACTCCCTGGAACAGCATCTCAGCCTTGGCCATATTGATCAACATAACTGGACTACTCTGGCCTCCAGTCGGGAGGCCTGGAGACACACCATTTATAACGCTGCTGCTTCCTTTGAAAAAGCACGCAGGATCACCCTTGAGGAGAAAAGGCAACGCAGAAAGAATCATGCCTTGCAGAATATACCACCTGAGGAGTCTTTCTGCTGTGCCTTTTGCAACCGGACGTGTCTATCTCGTATTGGCCTCATAAGCCACCAGCGTGCTTGTAACAAACGTGGGTAGAGCCCTTCCCAAATCTTCATTCATGAAGCCTAGCCATCATGATGATGATGATGAAGACCCAAGTTTTGATATTTCCAGAATGTACAGCAGATTTGTTTAGAAACTCCCATTTGTTTCCACTCGGCTACCAATGATTTCAGATTTGTGCACACTGCAAGTCAACAGATGTGGGTTTATCAGTTGCAGATGATGAGGAATGTTGTACAGGGCAGAAGAGAAACAATCCAGTGTGATCCATCACTTTAACACTGCAGTCAGCACTGGTGTCCATGCTGTCACTTGGTGCTCTCCCATCCAATCGTGGCCTCTATCCTATATACAGGATGGTGCCTGCTTCCTTACCTGCTGGCAAAAACTTGCTACTGGCACAAAAGCCAATGTAATAAATCATAGGGAGTTGTCTTTTTGGAAAACAAGGCATTGCGGGTGAGGAGTTGGCTTTAGGTGATGGAGGAAAGCAGGGGGAGAGCCATGAGTTAGAACTTGGCTCCTCTGAACTCCAGCTACAAGTCAGAACTGCAAGATGTTGCATGGTGTTTGGTCTAGCAAGTTGGCAGTTAACTCATTTGTGTATTAACAATTTTTCATGAAATGTGCAGTAATTAAGACCTGGATTCCCTCCTTAGCTCTGCCATAAAGCTCTTGCACAATCTGGAAATGTCTCTCGGAGTGGCTTCTCCTGTGCAGAGGTCAAGACTTTGCCCCTGCCAGCTGACTTCACGCCAGTGGTGCAGGGTTGGTGCCCACACAGGGACAGAAATCCTGACTCAATCCCTAAGAAGATATTGCAGCTCCTTAAGAGAATGGGAATATCAGAAGCACAAAAAGAAAATACGTTTTTGTTGTTTTCATTTGCCTTCTGGTTTAGGGCAGACTGAACAGATTTCAGATTTCAGATCCACAAATATAGCTTTTTTCTGGGGATTGTTTTCATTTTGTTTCTTGTAAATGAAAGCTGAGTCTCTTATAATTACAAGAATCTCAAGACTTTGGATAAGATAACATTAGGAAAGTGATGATAAATCTTTGACAGGACCTGTACCTGACTTCGATGAAGTTAAGTATATGGTGACACTTGTGTGCTTGGTCCTCGCAATGAAATTCTCTATCTGAAAGCACGACTTTATGACTGTGAACAGCAGCAGTAACGATCCCCTTCTTCCTCACAATGCTCTTGTGTGAGTTATTTCATTACTGCCTGTAATGTGCTTTGAGACCTTGGATTGAAGAGCAGGATGATTATTATGGTAGTTTAATAATATTGTTTAGAAGGGTGTAATATGCTGCAGCACTGGGATTCATGGAAACACAGTCTGCATTCAGTGTAAATGCTCTCCATCACCAAAGTCAAGTCACAAAGTCAAAGTCACACTTGGCATTGCTGCTGCTCCAGTTTCAGCAGCTCTTGGGGAGCTCGAGGTGCAGCATGATGATCTTCCAGTCCCCAACTCTGTGGCAGGACACAGCTTCAGCCCTGGTTGCTCTCCCCTTTCCTCTGTTCTCACTGAGATCTTTGCATTCAGGGCTCCCTGTTTTGGGACAAGGGGATTTGCCTCAGGGTACCGCACCTATCTTTCTCCTCCATTTTCCAGCAGTGCCTGGTTTTATATCACTCCATGCCAAGAGGCTGCTGTAATGCTATTTGCGTTATCTCTGAAGCTTACTCCAGTAATGTGCAGATTTTTGTGACTGCTTTCAGAGGTTTCACTGTGACTTTACTTTTAGGTGGTGATTGCCTATTGCATCTTGGTCTGCGGGCTGTTTGAGAAGGAACCTGCTGCCATAGGCTTCTACACCAGAAAGAGCTGTTGTGGTTTGAGACAACTAGTCAGGGAAAAAAGCAGTTTCCCTGGTTTGGAAGGGAACATGGTCATTTGCCTGCCCAGAGTCCAAACCACAGGACTGATTCCCTGGTACTGGCAGCTGCACTGCCAGCTCTGAGACAGCTCCTGCTCTTTCTGGGGACATGAGGTCTGGGTGCTGTGCCAGCTCCCAGGCCTTTCTATGTCTGTGCCCCTGCCAGTCTGCCCAAGGACCTGAGCTCATACCTGTCACAGAGAGTTTTGGAGATGTTGAAGTATTACTCAGTATTTGGAGAAGAGGAAATTTCACAATATCCTTTTTCCATCCAGTTCTATGACCTTTTATATATTTTGCCACTTTAAAGACTATTGTACTCTTGTAGCTGTTATCTCTTTTCTTTTTTTTAACAAAGGCAGATGTAAGGTTATTGAAAAAATACCATTTTCCACATAAATTGGTGCCTGGCTTAATGTAGTGTCTGTACTGTAGCATCTTGCAGTTTGTTCTATTGTATTCAGATTTTTACATGAATCTTTAATGCCATAGCATCTAAATACCTTTCAAAAATGCATTAACCAGTCCATTTAACATTTCCAATAAGATACAGACTTGTTCTATATAAGAACTACTATTAATATACTGTTCAATACTCAAGTTGCATTAGAGCATATATAAACCACAAGCATAAAAAAACCCCTTCAGAATGCCTTCTAAATAAAAGCACAGAGAGAAACCCCACCAGAGGGCAGTTCTTCTGGCTTTAGTTGGGGGGTGTGAACAGCTCTTTGAAGGTCACAGAAAAAGACTTTGGGGTAGGAATGGCCACAACTTTGTCTCTATTGTCCTCCTCCTGACTCCAGTCTCCCACCACTTCTGGGCATCACAGGACAATTAGCGTGAGAAATCACTTTACTCTCCCTTCCTTTTCCCTTCTAACCCCAGTTTAGCAACACTTTCAGTAAAGAGAGAGGAAAGAGAGGTGTGAAATGATGTATATATTTTGACATACAGCTTGTTTTCATTTTTGCTTGCCCCTGGGGTCTGGAACAATTAGTCTTGGTCCACACTGGGGCCTCCAAGGGCTGTCATAGTATAAATTATGAATATAGAAAAGCTGGTCACTCCCACGAAAAAGGTCATGAAGGTTTTTTCCCTTACTTGATCATAGAAAATGAGAAATAACAAGAAGCTTTCAGATTTGGTTTTTCAGATCGATTCCTGACCATATATCTCATGTGAGACAGATAAATGCAGTTTAAAGATAAATTCCAAAGGGAAAGGAAAAATTAGGAGGGATGAGTCTGAAAATCCAACATCTTTGCCAGCCAGCTACATGCTAGAATATAATTTCTGATTGATTATCATCTAGTAACAATTAAACATCTTTAACCTTTTCAATCTCCTGTGATTTGGTGCATTAATGAAAAATGTAAAACAGAATGTGCATCTTTCTGAAGAAGTTACACAGAGAAAAAAGATGTTGAATGAAACTTATTAAGGTTAATTTACATAGCAAATCTGGTTATTACCTAAATTGTCTTTCGGAAGACAGTGTCCAGAGAAATAATATTCTTCTGATGTTAAATAATGATTACATTTCAAAACTGAGAAGAATACACATACAGGAATTGGTGAGTTTTTTAGTTGGCTGGTTTTTGGTGGGTTTTTTTCCCTTCTCCTGTGTGTTAAAAGAATACTAATATAATTTTAATATAATTTTAACATGCCATTTTAATAACCACTTCTTACTTTTATCATACTAGCCTTAATATATATAGTTGTATTTTTTACAGGTAAACAGGCAATTTCATATTTGTAAGGGCATCAAAAAATTAGACTTAATTTTCTTCATTCTGGACTGGTTTTCCTTGTTCTCAGTTAAAAAAAAAACCAAAACAAAACAACTTGCCACGTGGCTGAAAAGTTATCTGCAGTGACTAATTGATTGCAAACATACACCACTCGGGTATTGAAGCAGATAAAATTGCCAGTCAGTTTTTAAACCAGGGTCTCAACATTTTTTCATCCCAGATGCTCTGGGCTCTAGCAAGTGCTCCCCATTCAGAAGTCCCTGAAGAGGAACACGTAGCCATCTTGAAGAACAGATTGATCAGTTTAAGCTCTTTCTTTAAAAGTAAACAAAAAGAGCTGTACTTTTTGTATATTACAATGATCTCCTGAAATGAGGCTGTGCTGTTTTCCTGAGTCTGCAAGTGTTCAGTTTGCTTTGCCTCTGCTACAGCTGTCAATGTATAAATAGGCTGTGTGGGCTTCTCCAGGCGTCTGTGCTGCTGAGTCTCATAGATTATGTTGGCTTCAGCCTTCGGCGGTTGTGGGGTGTTTTTCCAGGGAATCCATGGCTAGGGCAGGCAGCAGAGCTGCCACATGCAGCCACATGCAGGTGGCCACATGCAGCAGGCAAGGGGAGAAAGGAGGAAGGTGGTGGAGACCTTCCACACAAGCAGCAGCCAGGGCTTTAGAGGAGGAACCCTAAAGTCCATTGGCTTTTGCAGTAGGTGATGATCAACTGGATTCCCTAATGCCTCCACAGTGGGAACCTATCTAACAAGGGAGAATCTCTGCACCAGCCCAAGGAGGCACCATATATACAACTTCAGTCCTGCTTGGCACTTTTCTTCCATATTAGCCTCAGCTTTGTCAGACGTCTCACAATAGTTTTCTAACAACAAAACAAATAACTTCATGACATATTTACCATCTTAACTTTTGGGTTATAGCCACGTGATGTAGCTTCCACCATTCTCACATAAAGTGCATATCAGAATTTTGAATCAGACACTGCTAAAACTCATCCAGCCAGTCAGCACTTAACTACCACTATGGGGAGCATTGCAGAGCCTGGCTAAATATGGCTGTGTAGGTGTAGGAATACGGTATGGGCTGAAATCCAAACACTGCGCAAACTACTGTTTTTCAGGCTCCTGGAACCACAGCTTAAGATTTTCAGAAGTATCACACAGCAAGTGCCTCAGCTTGGAGAGAAGGCCAGGGGATGGGACATGGACAGGAAGACTTGGTGGTGGGGAAGGTTTGTTGTGGGAGGGAAGGGGAAGCTTTTTAATCTTACAAACCATACACAAACATCATGGTAGCATGCACTTACCAGCACTGTGGATTTGTAATGGACACAGTGCAAGAGATCCACACCAGGCTCAGTTCCTCCCCATTCTGGTGCAGGAGGAAGTTAGTGATGGAGAGGGGCCTGAAGAAGGGGGATTGGGAACATCTGCTGAAATTCTTCATGTTGTGAAGTCAGAGGGTTGTAATCAAAAGTCATTCAAAAGGAGAAGACAGCTTATCTGCCCGCCCTATCTGTTTTGTTGCTAACATTTGTTTATAAATCTCATTCTGGTTAGAGTAACCTCAGTTTCTGAATTCTGCAGGTTGGCAGTGCTGGTAACAGTGAAGCAGTGTCCTTTTGGGTTTTCACCTGCTCTGCCTTGGCATGCTGAGAACAATCCTTTCATGCTGTTAAAACCTAAATTGACTGTCTAGATCTGGAGTCCCAGCATCGTACTTCTATTGATCAGAATTACTTCTGGGGTATAAAGAACAAAGTGCACAGCTTCAGACCACCCTGGGTAGCTTTCCTTAGTGCCACAGTGTTAGGAGGTGGATTAATGATGAACGCTACAACTTTGCATAGTACTTTTGAACAAGATATATAGAGAGACAGTTAAACACAAGAAAGGAAACTCTGTGAGTCACTGGTCATTTTTTACACTGTCAAGTACCTTCGTACAAATCATATACAGTTTGAGCTTCCTTCTGAACAGCCCTTGGATATAATCGGTGAAGATGTTTCTCAAGGCAAGTTTGACAAAAGGGCAAACTTCTCATTTTCCCAACATTGACACTGACCAAAACATCCTAAAGTCCTTGCAGAGGAGCAGAGCCTGATTAATGTCTCAACAACAGGGTGAAGGATGTGCACAGCAGAGGCTGCGGTTGCTTCTCAGTCTGTCAGTGCGGTGCCTTGCCACACATGCACACGCCACAAAGAGTGTGCCAACATAGTTTTGCTCCACTTTAAGTATGTGTTTGAGGTTTTTTTCTGCTAGGAGGTCTGGAAATGAGGATCTTTGCAGTTGTATTAGCAGTACACAGTAGTTCGTGCTCTTTGTAACAGAAGAGATAAATATATGTGTGAAGGGGGCAGGGAGGCAACTGTCAAAACATTTCTCCTCTTCTATTCCTCATAACAGAAGGATAACTCAATCTCTAGGCCATTTTAATTAAAAATAATTTATTTCTGGACAGTCTTTTGACACCCAGTGTAAACTTTAGTGTTCTGTAACAAAACAGAGTTTCTTTGTTTAGTGTTCTGTTACAAACTCTGAGTGAGAGAAAAAGTGATTTCGTTGTTAAAAGGCGTTGATTTTGTGAAAAGTCAGCAATGTCAGAGACATAGAATTTTTTAGCTTGGAAAAGTCTTTAAGATCATTGAGTCCAACCCTTGGTACTCAAAAAGATCATTATGTCACAACATACATAGTACTTTTCCTATTTGCTGCCTGTTTTTGATGAATGCTGTAGCTCTATGGCCATCTAGGTTTAGAGAGCAAATTTTCTATAGGTCATTGCTTTTACAGAACAAACTAATTATGTGGCACTTCAGTTATGAAATGCTAGGACTCTAGATGCGAATATAGATGAGATGAGATTTAATGCAGGAAATACAGCATGCATGAAAGGTATGTCATATATTAAATTATTTAATTTATTCTTACCAGAAAAAAAAAAAAGAAAAAAGAAGGACTTTTGCAAGCATAAAATGAAAGGTTAGAATTATTTTATGTTAAAGGTAACCTGGTAATCTGATGCTGAAATGTCACTAGGGAACAGGTTTTAGTGCTTGTAGTTGCATTTTGTTAGAAACAGCTTTGTAAAATTTTTTCTTCAGTGAGACCTCCGAATAGTGGATTACTTTTATATGGAGAAAGAGACACCATACTCTGAATTCACTGCCATACACATTGAAAAGACATATGCACACCTTTTCTTATTTGTTGTTATTTTAATCCCTCTTCTTAAATTTATCTAGGTTCTCTATTTTTACTTTTATTAACTGTTACAAGGCAGCAACTGAAGAAACACTCTATAGTTCAGTTGTTGAACTGTTCAAGGAGAGGCACACACTCTTCAATATAAAAGGAATGTCTAAATCTATGAGATAGTTTGCCTGAGGCTTCCAAAATATTACCCAGGTGCCAGCACATAGAAAGTGCCAGCAACTCCTGGAGAGACACGTACATTGGAACAGAGTACAAATGTACATTATTCTCATCTCAAGTTTGCATGAAGATAAAGAAGAGAAGGATCCAATGAAAACAATCAGGTGAATAAACCAGTCTGTTGCTGCAGGTAACTTTTTTTGGAGAGGAGTGCAGTGTGCTGGGTGCAAGAAGCTGGGTTACACAGGTGGCGTTTCTTGTGCAGGCGGCACCATGAGGAAAATAGGGCATTTTGAGCATATGAAAAACAGAGGTGTGCTGAACTTCATTGTGAATTCCAGTCACTTCTTCAGTACGAGACAAGATAGACAATGAATTTTGCATGTTAAGTCAATTTACTTATTCCCTATATATTCCACACATAGGTTAAATGTCTTTATTTTTTTCTTCAAATAAAGGTGGGCATCTGTGCAAGACAGTGATATCTCTGAGACTGTATTTTAACAAGGTAGCTACATGGTGGAATTATTTTAGTTTCGCTTTGGGTTCTGATTTAAGGAAGTCTTTCCACCTACAGCATCTTTTTCTGTGCTAATGTTATTGGACTGTTTAAACCAAAATATATTAATGCATTTACTCTCAAAGGTAGTCAACCAGAAGTGGTGTTTATAGCTTTTCCCACTGTTGTACATGGTATGTTTTTTACAAGCCTCAGTATCAGAAACTTTTTAATTTACTTTTTTTTAATAAGACTACTCCTCCAACCCAGAATTCAGTTATGTATAACCTAGAGTGTTCAACAGCACTCTTCAAAAACATCTCAAAAGATGCTTCCAGGAATTTCAGGCAGGTAAACCCAACACAACAATCAGTGAAGTTTTTGTAAAGGATACCAGTGTCTCCAAACATACTGGATTTTCTACAAATGAATTGGTTAAATCCAGCTGATAGACCATATTGGCTATAACCTCCTTTCAGGTCGCTGTAGTGAGGGAGAAAGTCACCTCTGAGCCTTCTTTTCTCCAGGTTAAACACCCCCAGCTCCCTCAGCTGCTTCTCATCAGACTTGTGCTTCAGACCATTTTCCAGCTCCATTGCCCTTCTCTGGACATGTTCCAGTAGCTTAGTGTCTTTCTTGTAGTGAGGGGCTCAGAACTGAACATAGGATTCGAGGTACAGCCTAACCAGTGCTGAGTACAGGGGGCAATCTCTGCCCTGGTCCTGCTGACCATATATGTATGAACCTTACCATGGTCTTTTTTTTTTGTAAAGTAAGAAGAAAAGTTGGAAGGTGTCTGAGAAAAAATGGGAATAACATATTCTTTGGCAGATACTACTCAGGTAGTATTTTCTTTTGTGTTTAGAATGTATGGATATATAATTCTTAATATATGCAAAAAACCTTTCATATTGTCTGTACTTTACATTATAAATACAATTCCCTTAATAATGCAGAATGTTCTGTAGAAAGTGCAGATTGTAGAGAACATTGGTAAGTATATTAATAACTGAAGATGTGTAACAAATATTTTCCTTTATTAAAACTCAGTTACCATCTTGAGAGTGACTTTTGAATTAGTGGAACCAACCCCTTCTGTTCTATCTAGTGCTGTCCACATTTTGAGCTGAAAATAGGTGATGACATTAAGATCCTAAAAGCAGCAGCAGTGTTCCAGCGTGCTGCCATTTCCCTTTTGGTTTATGGTTTGCAATCCACCCAGAGATTTAGAGACAACACAATTAAAAAAGTTGAGTAGTCCACTCCAGAATGAGAGGTGGCAATTACCATTGCCTTTCAGAATGTCTCCAATTATGATATTCTAGTATTATAATTATTAGATGTGTTCCTGAGCACAATTTGTTACTTCTTCCACAGAGCTGTTACAGCATGGGATCATGCTTAAAAACCCCAGAGACTGCTGTTTGTGCCTTCTGACTGCATTGCTTCTGCACACACTTAATTAATACGTTAGTAGGCAGAGAACGGTATGAAATCTTTATTTTGAGGTGATATTCTGCAACTGTACTTTATTTTGTTTGGTTGTTTTTTTTAGAGCACAGTTCCAAACTTGGAGCAGAATCCATCTTTCATGAAACATCAGGTCATTAAATCCCATTACTATGTTGTTGTTGTTTTCCTCACGTCAGTCATTTTTTCTGCAGCAGCTAAAGAGAAGGCATAGTTTGTGTCTTCTCTTACTTATGACTGTAGAGCTGTTTTGAATCCTAGCCCATTGCATAATATAGTAAAAACCTTATGCATTCATGTCAAAAAAAAAAAGGCCTACTTGAAATTTCCAACATACAACTAATGTGTGAATGAGAATGGGCTGTGGTTTTTTTCATAGTAAAGTAGTTAATTCTTTTGGGAGCTATAATTATGTCACATTTGTTCAGTAACACATATTAAGTAAGACTGTGTAACCTTTGTGCCCCTTCCCATGTTTCACTGCTTGTATTTTCTGAGGGCTCAGAGCCGGGGCATAAAATACTAAGTACATTGAACTCAAATGGTAAATATTCAAACTGAAGTATGCTGCATAATTAATTAAAATTAATGACATTTGCATTTTAAATGGCTCCATTTGTGTGTCAGTGCTGTTTGGCCATTAGGAGGATGTTCTCTGACTGAACACAGCCCCTTGCTGCACATTGGAGGAGGCTGGGGGTGGTCCCCTGGGCTGCATCTTGCTGTGTATTGATGATGTACTTGTTCCTTGCTGATTCTGTCTTTGAACTAAGATACACTGAGTGCAAGCAAGAATAAATTTGTGCAAGTGATATACTTTATACACAATGTCACTCTAATGTTCAGCATGATCCCAGTCTATTTATAAGCCATGAAACTGATATAGTGATATTCAATACTGCATGGATTCAGGCAGCTTCTTGTAAGATGAGTAATAAATTTCCATTATGTTCTTTAACATCCCTCTTTACAAATGCCTGAAAAACAGTATCTTACCTACTATGCCTTATGTGGAAGCACAGTCACAAAAGGACAATTATTTCTGGAATAATGAATTTGTTTATACACTGATCTCACTGCCTGTTTCTTCTTACTGTCTCCTAGAGCAATACAGTAATGTTTGTGTGGTGGCAGACCTTTTGAAATAGTGATTCTTGTATGAATTTATTAGGAAACCGAATTAGTTAATTCATCCCAAATCTTCCAAAACTTGTGGTGGGCCTCTTGCTCAGGCACTAGGAAGTTCACAAAACCTGCAGTTTTCACATAGTGACTAGAAACCAGCAGTTCAGTTCTCCGACTAGCATTACTAGCATTAATTTAATAAATCAGTATTATATTTTTCCTCTATTTAATCTGTCATTTCATATGTCATTTAAAAATATTATTTATGAACTTTGTAATTGAATTCTAGTTAGCCACTGAGTGCAATTTGATGCAGGAATAAAATGTAAAATACAAAATGAAATAATAAAAGCAATCCAAAAATAACTCACCACAAATCTAGCATAGCAATGCATAGAACTGCTTTAAAGTGTGTGCAGATTTAATGTATGGTCCTGGTTAGAAAAAAGTTTCCAATTTAGTGTATAGTTTCAGTTTAGTCACAATTCAGTGTGTTTTAATGATTACCAACCACTGGACTGAAACTTACTTTAGGGAAATATCTAAAAAGTAAAGCTGCAAAGCAAGATTAGAATTGATTATTTAAATTAATATTTCCTGCTTGCTGATTTAAATAATGATTAAAACGGGTGATTTAAGTCACTTCTATTTATATCATTTTGTGTAGTTTGGAGACTTGTAATCCAAGTTCAGAGGCATTATTTCCTATTCCAGAATCACAGAACTGCCTCTAGTAAACCACAATTAAATTTTTGAGTCCTCTTGTCTTCAATAGTTACTCAAGAATTTTTTTCTCTCTCTGCTTAAACAAAGTACATTTATATCACAATTATCTAATTATTGTTTCCATTATCTTTTTTTAACCTGGACATCGCAAAAAAAAAAAAAAAAAGAATTAATTGTTCCACAATTTTGTTTTATTTTTAACAGTGATTCTTAGCAGAGTCTGAACCTCAGTCCCTTGCTTTTCCAAATATCAGTATTAAATATCAGCAGTCTTCCTTCTTATGTTGGGAGATTTGATGGAGTATGGCTTAAAAGGCATGGTTTACTCTTAGGTCCCTGTACTACAGTTTCACAGAGCCATGTTCAGAAATTCTGGTGATGTGAAATGGAATTATTTTTTTAAAAAAAGGATATTTGCTGTTACAATCACTGTTACACTTGTTAAGATAAAAATTACAAGTAATACCAGGTTTTATGCTTTAGAGAGGAAGGGAAAGTACATACTTCTGATACAAAGTTAAGAAGACTGTTTTCTTCCATGGAGGCAAGTCTTCCATCTACAAGTACCTTGCCTCTCTGTTGGAAGCACTCAGGACTAGGCATTGCTGGAAGTATAATACCAGATTACTTTCAATGAACCACTCATTTCTTTCAAATAACACTATTATCGTCTTAAAATTATACGAGGGAGATAATATCCAGCAAAGCAGGTAAACTGAGAAAAAAATAATGAAATGTAAAATATGTGTTATTTAAGTTAAAAATGGAC
Source organism: Corapipo altera (assembly GCF_003945725.1). Taxonomy (NCBI): domain Eukaryota; kingdom Metazoa; phylum Chordata; class Aves; order Passeriformes; family Pipridae; genus Corapipo; species Corapipo altera. The sequence goes on along the minus strand of NW_020884872.1, from coordinate 81,517,802 downwards.
ATAATTTGGCATGCAAGTCTCATTGTTTATTATAAAATACATACGTCCTCATGGCTTTTGGCTGTGGATATTTATCAGTCCTTGGGGCTCGCTCCCGACAGAGATCACAAAAGCCATAGTTTGTGAAATAGGAATCAGTTGCATAGAAGAGATTTTTTTTTTCTTAATTCTGCATTAATGTTGGAAGTTCTGACCTTACAGCATGGACTTTCCAGTTGTGTTCATAATATATCTATCAGAGTAGCTGTAATTTTTCCGTAGCAGTGGCTAATATTTAGCATACAAGAATAGTGGACAGGAATGTATATGTTCACCCTGCTCTTTCATTAAGGATTGTCTTTTTATTTATGCCTGATCTCAGCGTGTCTCCATTTTGATTATAGTCAGCAGTTCAAGCAAGAGAAAGAAAGCTGCAGAAACCTGAGAGCCAGACAGAGTTTTGTTTGCCTGTTGGTGGAGAAACTTGGTTGTCTATATGTTTATTTAATGGTACCAGTGGCAGAAAATGAACTGTGCTGGCCTTAAAACATCAATTTGCCTCTGCTCATTACTTCTCTGTTGCATGTGCTTGGAGCTCTTAAAATGTGAAGAGTAGAAATGAATATTGCTGTGAGTAGAGATTCTGATTTGTGTATTATTTTTTAAGTGCTATAGAATACTTCAAGATGAAAGATGATATGTGAATAGCCAGATGAGATTGATTGTTAACCTTAAGTATCAAGCCAAAAATACCTTGATTTCCTGGAACGGCAGATGTAAGTCTTGGCAGAATCACCTTAGTGTTTATCCTTTCCTGTTACGTGAATTAAAGACTACCCATTTTATAGTGGTTTCTTCGCTTGGAATAATGTCTTAATGACTGAGATCCCATCTGATATATGTAGCCATTACACTCCATTACCACTTTCTGTAAGAGTAGAAATTTGCCAAATCACTTTAGAGAGAATTTTGTCGTGCGCAATGTGCTGTTTACTAATTGCCTACAGCCTTCAATGCTGTAGTAGCTATCCATCAGAGAAATGCCTCTTTGGCAGCACATATCTCATTGGGTGACACTGAGTTTCTGATCATCATAACAGTCTCCCTTTTTGCTGAAGGACATGCTTGAAGATATCAGAACTACATGTTGTTTCTAAGCTTTCTGGATTCCTCTGCCATATATGGATTCATCATTTTAACTTATTTCTAGTATTACATTATTGAGAGATTTCCTGAGGGAAGATCAAGAAAATGTTCCTAGGGAGTCAATGTTTTGCCTGATTAGGAAAACTTACTTTCTAGAGTGTCTAGGAAGTTGTTGGGCTTGCCACACTTCACCTCAATGTGATGCATTAGAGGCAATTTTGGCGAAAAAAAAGGTATATAAAAGGACCCTAGCATGCTGTTCTTACATGACTGCCTAATCATATCCCTTGTAGTATCCAGCAAAGTTCCTCAGTGAATATTGTATTCCCAAGTCGTTGTCTCTGAGACCTTGAAAGTTTTAGTGTTGGGGTTTTTTTTCCCTTTTTTTAAAGTAGAGAAAATAACCACGTTTGCATCTCTATGACTTAACCCCTTTAGCCTTGCTATTTTAGACTGTCAGTGTATGATTTTTAAGCTACTGGGTTTTTTCCTAGGGCTTGTTCAGGTCATCTTTAATGAGATTGATTTTCTAATAGTTTGCTTCAAAGGTCAGAGATAGCCATCAGTGTGTCTTTTCATTTGATACTTTCTGACAAAGGACAGAGTCATTTTCACTATTTGCTCTAAGTGGTCTCCAACAGTAAAGCTCCTGTTAGAATATTATTTATGGAACACAAAAGTATTACAAAGTCCAACCTGATTAACTAAAGTGGCTCTTCTCTGTAATCCATTACTCTAAGCTGATGCTTGATAGATGGACGGTTATTACCATGTTTGTATTTAAAGCAGCTATTTCTCCAGTTATAAATTTGCTGTCAGAGTTATTTCCAGCTGTCTGAAAAGCTAGTGAAACCTTTTTAGAAAACTCTTGAGTGTTTTGAAATGTAAAAATATGAAATGCATTCTATGGTCATAAAGAGAATAAGAAAAATTAATATGAAAAATAACAGTTCTGCTTAATATCTTTATTGACAACCTGGATGGCAGAATCGAGTGCACCTTCAGTCAGTTTACAGATGACAGCAAGTCGGGCAGGAGTGTTGTTGTGATGGAGGTAGGAAGGCTCTACAGAGGGATCTGGACAGACTAGGTTGATGGGCCAAAGCCAGCTGTATGAGGTTCCACAGGGCCAAGTGCCAGGTTCTGCACTTGGGTCACAACAACGCCATACAGTGCTACAGGCTCAGGGAAGAGTGGCTGGAAAACTGCCTGAAGGAAAAGGACCTGGGAGTGCTGGTCAACAGCAGCTGAACATGAGCCAGCAGTGAGTCCAAGTGGACAAGAAGTTCAGTGGCATCATGGCTTGTAGCAGAAATAGTGTGGCCAGCAGGACCAGGGTACTGATTGTCCCCTGTACTCGGTACTGGTGAGGCCATCCCTCAAATCCTGTGTTCAGTTTTGGCCCCCTCACTGCAAGACAGACTTTGAGGTGCTGGAGCATGTCCAGAGACAGGCAACAGAGCTGGGGAAAGGTCTGGAGCACAAGTCTGATGAAGAGCGGCCGAGACAGCTGGGGGTGTTTAGCCTAGAAAAAAGGAGGCTTGGGGAGACCTTCTCACTCTCCGTAACAACCTTAAAGGAGGTTGTAGCCAGGTGGGAGTTGGTCTCTTCTCCCAAGTAACAAGTGGTGGAACTATAAGAAATAGCCTCAAGTTGTGCCAGGGGCGGTTTGGATTGGAAATTGGGAAGAATTTCTTCACGGAAAGGGTTGTCAAGCTCTGGAACAGGCCTCTCAAGAAAGTAATTAAGTCACCACTCCCAGAGGGATTTAAAATATGTGTAGATGTGGTACTTAGGGACATGGTTTAATGGTGGACTTGGTAGCCATGGGTTAATAGTTGGACTCAATGATCCTAGAGGTCTTTTCCAGCTGAAACAATTCTATGATTCTACATACAGCCAAAATCTTCCCTAACCACTGAATGTAGAGGGGCAGCTGTCTGTCACTGGCTATCCTTACTGTAGTTGAAGTATCGCTACAGTAGTGACAGTAGAGTGGTATTGTTTGTTGCTGTTTGTCCTCTAAGAGAGATGTTTGCTGTAAGGAGTAGTGTGAATCAGATGTGTCCTTGAAATTCATTTTGCTTGCACCCCATTTCTGTATGGGAAATTGTTTTTCAGACCTCTGGAAGAATGACAAATGCTTTTATTTTTTTATTTTATCATTTGATTTTCCTCTGAAGAGCAAATACCACTGCCCACCAAGTCTGCTGAAGACACAACTTTAGGGCCTGGTAGCAGTATTTAGAAAGATGCATATAGTACACAACTAAAGAACAGAATGCTTGGTATCACTCTTCTGTACTGCATGAATTTCTTTGCCATCTCTGCAAGCTAGAGAGATGTTTATAAGCACAGTTTCTTCAGAGAAGTAGAAAAAAGAAGTGTCTTAGAAATTTTCTCCTCTCCTTCTGAGACCACTTCAATGTCTTACAAATGTTTTCATCCCAAAACTACGTGTCCTAGTCTATGAAGCTGCTAAATTCATAATGTTTGCTGCCCAATGTTTTAGATTCCTTTTTACTCACTTTTTGTTTTATCCCTCACAGTCCCAAGCATCCTTGCACAGCTTTGTCCAGTGCAGCAAAGTTGACTGTGTTCTTGTCTAGCACAGGACTTCTTATGCTGCCTTTAGTGGGGCTACTTGCAAACCAAAGCATCTGCATGAACTGGGGTCTTAGGGAAACCCTGAGCAAAGGCTTGCAAAGCCTCCACCTCCTATCCAAGAAAACTGGACTTACACTTCTGCTGTGGTTAACACAATATTCCTTGTCTTTCTGTCAGTTACTACATTTAGTAACTGGAGAAGTATACTTCTAGCCATGGAAGACAACTGCAGGAACTTTGACATCTACACTTATTAAGGGGTTCTTCAGATTTCATATTTCTAAAGTAGTGTTGAATTTGGTTTTAAAAATCTTTTTTAATTTTAATTTGAAAGTCTAGTTGCCTCACTGATAGGCAACCTTGTAGTAGAGGACTCTTCAAGGAAACTGAAATGTTACTTTAAGATTAATTCACCTTTTGGCATCAAATGTGCATGACTACCAAACTGAAATGGGGATGGGGTTTGTATTCAGCATTTCTAGAAATCAAACCATTTACCTAAATGTCTAGATAGGTCTTAAAGTGCTTGGATTCTAGCCAGGCAACCCAATTAAAAGAGGCTAATCTGGGCATCCTTGTGGAGACAGACATTCACAGAAGACGTGTATCTAGATGTCTGCTTAGCTTCTAAAGAACTTGTAAAACCTTGCAATTACAGATTCTGATTTTTGCCTGTCTGGAAGCCTGGTGGTGAATTGCACCATTCTGTTGTCTTTATAAAATTGAAATACATGTATTTCACTTTGCAGTGGTAAATCTGATAATAAAATTATAATTGGAAAAAAGCAATTTGTTGGAGCAGCAATTAGCAGTGGAACAACTGCTTTATTAACTTACAGATGCTGGGTAATGGTTTCTGAATCAAATGGGACTTGGTGAACTCTCTGGTGAAGAGGCTCCTCCTGACACTATTACACATTTTCCTTTTTCCAGGCGTTGTTTTCTGTTGCTTATGATCTTTACTTGTTTTAATACGTTATTCAAATGTCTCTGCTATTCCGTCTCAATATTATCCAAGCTTTTTCTGTGTAAAGTCAGAAGCAATTACATAGCTCATACTCAGCTGATTTACTGTGTCAAACTCAGTCACCTGCTCTGATGTCTGAATTCAAGAGCCTGATTAAAAATTCAAGTAGTCTGTTGAGCAAGGCTGCTGATCCATGGGTTTGTGCTGAGAGCTGTAGTCAAACCCCAGTTCTGAAAGCTTCTCTCAGGTGGTGTGCCCAAGGATTGTCCCTGGGCTATGCAGGTAACTGTTGTCTGGCACTCTTGGACTATAGCAGGTCTCAGTCATCGCTTTCCAAATTTTATACCATTGCAGGTAGGTACCACTATAATTTCTGTTGAAATTCCTTCGCAAGCCAAAGTCCTAAGTGGATGTCACAGAGTCTTTGGCATTCCTTTTTCCTAGTAAAAACTCCTCTTGGGAAGAGATTTGCGGTTGAAGGTTTGGGGTTTTTTAAATTAAAAATGATGGGGAAACCTGTAGTCCCACTGGGAAACTCTTCTACCTGTCTGTGGATACCAGACTACAAGGTTCAGTTTTCAGTTACAGTGCTGAGTAGCCTGTAAATGGCCTTTGCAAGAGCTTAAACCTCAGCTATTGAGCACTGCTGAAATCAGTCCACCTTCTACGGACCTGCAGTGGAAAGGCTGGGTCAGTCTTACCACAGGTAAAGACATTTCCTCTGTAGCAGACATTTGATATTATTTGAATGTAGAAACAGCTGCATGGTTTTTGAGTTTCTCCTTTCCAGCTGATATATCATTTAGTCCTTTGGGTTTCTTCTCTCTTGAAATCTCTTTCCCAGATGTGTGGGAACACTGAAATTACTGGTTCCTTAGTATGATTAAGGTAACAATACATGTTTTTTTTCATGAAGGCAGTAATACCAGTAGAGATTCACAGTGAAAATCATTGAAATCAGAACATGAATATTTGGTAGCATGTTTACCATAACTTCATCGTTATTGTAAGGTAGTGTCATGTTGTGGTGACCACCAGACAGCCTTCTGAACAGGGCAAGTTATTAATTTTAAATTTGGTAATGCCTTCCCAGGAGAGGTTTCTCTCTTGCAGTCCAGTACTATGCTCAGCTAAAGGGGTGGTGAGTAGAAATCTCAGGAAAACCTAAAATACACATTTTCAAAGGTGTTATTTGGTTCTTAAAGATGCAGTCTTATGCACTTGATTGACATATTCAGTTTAATGCATTCGAATATCGTTTTATGTCTGTCTGGATATTCAGAGACATAAATACCTCTGAAAGTCAACTCGTATCCTAAGTGGCATATTCACTAGGGCAGTACCTGAGATATCTACATGACTTTATGGGGTTTGGAGGTTCTTATAAGTCTTATTGTAATTGTTATTTCTGTCACAAATGTTATTTCTTGGCATTGTTTAATATCACCCCTAGATAACAGAGTTGAAAGAAATAAGGAAAACAATTCTGAGTATTCACTGTTGGAATTAATGCCTGGTGTATTATTTTCAAACAAAAGTGTCTGACTTTCAGAGCCCTTTTAATCCCAAAGTAAAAAGATGATAGTATTGGCATCAGCTTTCTATGTCCTAAATTAGTAAGCAGTTTAAGCCTGACTTGCCACAGAGCCCAGAAGTTTGTAGTCATGACTTTGTGAAATGAACACAATGTGCTCTTCATTTGCAATGATAAATACCCCATTTTCACTGTCTTCTTTGACTACAGGGTGCAGAGCAATTTGAAGTCCAGGCCTTAATGCTTGCTTACGCAACAAGTGTATTTCTGGAGTGCTGTTTTTCTGCAACTGTAAATACTCAAAGAAAAAGATCATGATCAGTTGTTGTGAAATGCAGGTATCTTCTATTGTAATATTATATGTGCTTTCAGGATTAACATCCTCTGGAGTTCCCTGCTTAAATAGAAAGTGGTGCTTGGAAAGATGTTTCTAAATACACCCAAACCTCTATATTAAAGAAATATCATGGCAACATTTGAAAGAGACCTGTATTCTCTTCCTCTCTCAAATTAGCGATGTCTGCCTTTCCATCAAAAGGTTTGATAGGAAGGACATCTTTGTTGGTATAAATCAAAAACATTTCCACCACACAGTGATTTTTTTTTTATAGCTTGACTTATTCTGTGCTCTGATTTGCTTCTTGGTTTCTGTGGCTGAATGTACCCCCAGTATTGGGGTTTTTTTAAATTCATTGACTAGCTCCAACCTTAGCAATAAGATAGATGTCTTAAAGATGATGAAGTTCTTTCAGGTGACATAAGGATAAGTAGTGACAGGAGCAAGGAACACAAAGAGGCAAGTCCTGTGAATTTATGACTGGCTAGACACCAGAAAAGCTGCATGATAGACAATCAGGTCAAAAGGTGGAAGAGTGCAAAGCAGATGGGGTTTGGGATATTGTGACCAAGGCCATTTTGGCAGGTTTTCATCCTCTTAGAATGCAACATGAATCTATCACAAAATATGAAACCTGAGGAAACTTAGTTCTGGTACTCCTGGATCTAGCTGTTAAGTATGCAAAACAGTGCCACAGGCATGTAGCATCATTGTAACCCATCATAGTGTTGGTGATACATTTCCGGATGCTGTCATATCTCACCTCTGCTCTCAGAGCACCCACTGGGTCCAGTTCAGCTCAGGAGACTGTGACAGTACAGGTCACAGAAGGGTAACACCAACAGTGGTTGTCAATATGGACATAGGCATTTCATCTAAAATGTATACAGCTCAGGGCTACATTTTGGCATACATGACCATTATTTTTTGGACAATAATGAAGCACGTCAGAGTGATGATGACATTATTGATTTCTATAAATAGCAGCTTAATTTCATGTTGTTTCTAACAGGCTCAGGACTGGAAACTGAAGTACTTGTTCCCAAACCATTCTCAATCAGCAGTACGTTGCCACTTTTTGTACTTAGCAGTAAGGGCTAAGAGGAATTTATTCTCTCACCTTTTATTAGATTTGAAATTCGATCAGTCTTCCTAGCAATGTGTGGTGCGAGGCCACGCTCACACTTGTGATTCCACCCTAATATCATCCGCGAGGCAACCTGCTTACTGCAGTTACTTTGGATGTGACATGCCAGCTTTAATAAAAGGTAGCAATTTCAGACACATGGTGATAATAGCTTTTGCTTGTGGGCTCTGAGGAGGCATTAAGTGGTGAGGTTTTGGTCTTTTCTTACAGCAAGAAACAATTGTGTCTTAAAAATAACTCCAATATCAGACACTGGTGAAGTGCAAAGCTAGCTTTCAGCAGACTGCAGAATGTGGACTGCTGGTAGCTACAACTTTTCAATACCACAAAAATATTTGAAATGCAATGTCATAGTTATATCTCAAGGGCAGGAATTAACTTTTTGACACACACTTCCCTGGTAAGAGTAGGAAAGTGAATGTGATAAGAAGTGTGTTATCAGAAGAGTGCATGATTGTTGGTGCTTGGCTTGGAGCTCCATGTGGCTGTGGTTGGGGCAGTTCACCAGAGCATGCGAGAGAAGAGGCTGCAAACCTATGCTGCATTGGTAGGAGTATGAAGGAGACACCAGGCCATCTCCACTGACACAAAGTGAGATGTATTATTTTATTTTTCCCCAGAGACAGCACCATACAGTGGTTGCTTTCTCTAAAATCATCAATGGTGACAACTTCCCTGCTCTTCTCGTTAGCACACTAACCAGCAATCATCCTCCAGACCTCCACCATGGCCAAAAGGCCTTGTCATAAATTTGTTTCTACACTGAGATAAATTACACAGGTTGTTCTGCAGATAAAATATATGCCTTCCTGGCTGAATATCACTGGTGCTCAGTGCAGGCTTTCCCTGGGGACAGCTTTGAAAAGGTTTGAGGCTATGAACTGGGGGCGAGGGGTGAGCAGTGTAGCATGAATGACTTTTTTTGGTGATTTGCATCCTACCCTCGGTCTCAGTTCCCAGCGTTCTCTGCTGCTAAACCCAACAGAAATTGTCTTCTGGAGCCCTGATGGCTATTGCAGTGTCATGTCTGCAGGCTTTCATCTCATGCCTTTCAACACCATTAGTCAGTGGTGAAAGGTGACATTAATTGATGTGCAAATTGTCTTCAATACCTCTCAAAGCCTGGGCTCACCACCAAAACTGACACCACAGGCTGCTGAAGTCAACGCATTAGAAATTTTGCCTCTCTTGGGCTGTCAGTGTGAGCCCTTGGAAAGGCTCAAATGACAGCACTGAGAGCCAAGCTGTTCCTGTGAAATCTAGCAGCCAAATACCCTGGGACACTGCTCTCTCCTTGGTTTTCTTTGAAGTCATCAGTGATGTCAGGTTCCTCCGGAGAGCACCATGCTGCCTTGCACTCCTACAGTAGCACTGGAGGCATCTCTCCAGCACTGTCCCCTAAGCTCTGCCCAAGGTTATCATATGTCTGACTGTGTGTGGAGGCCTCCCATTCCCACTCTTGCAGGACCCCTGGAGCTGTTACAGCAGTTGGGAAGGGGAGAACAGATATTAGGAAGAACCTTTGAGTATTCACTGCCTGGCCCCATGCAGAGAGCTGCAGCACAAAGGAGCACCATCTGACCAGGGGGCGCCTGTGCAGAAGTGTGAAATTCCTCTTCCTTAGGAGCCCAATCTGTTCCTGAGATGATTATCAGCCTTTCACACTCCCTTTGGTCTTGGCTGCTCACAAATGGGGTGGGCAGATCCCAAAGCACATGTGTGCCTACTGACCTGATCCCTTGAAGTTGACCCTCCATCTCACTGATGGGAGGTTTGCTCCAGCTCTGCTTGGGCAGAGGAGACCAGGAGTCCTCCATCACAGCAGGTGACCTCTTCCAGGAGGGAGGTGAATTTTAAAAAGGTTGGGCTTTCAATCTAAACTGTGGTTAATAAATAAAATACATCTGAAACTACTTAAGACTGTCAGGGTAGCTTCATTCTGCTCCATGGCCTGAGAAAGCCATTTGACTTTTCACTTCTTGTCAACTGGGCAGTGTGTGGCATCTCTATGTTCCTCTCATTATGTTGCATATCTGCCAAAGGCATTTCTCACTCCTCCTTTGGTGGCAACTGGTACGTTAGCTAAATTCGCTCTTTCCAGCAGATGGTGATGCTTCTGCCCCGTCTGTAAGTGTGTTCTGCCTCAACAGCTCCTATCACTCCTGCTCTTCGCTTTTACTTGATATTCAGGCTGGAGGCTTCCAAGGGATTTTCTTACATCAATTTTTATATGACACCTTTTCACTGGACTTGTGATCAAAAGAAAATGTCAGACTCGTTTTCTCAGCAAGTGTCATGGTAATGTGAGAGATCCAGGCTAAACTTTAGGGGAAACTTTTTTACCGTAGAGATAGCTAAGCTGTCCTTTTCAGTGATGAAACATGAAGTGCCATGAAATATCCTCAGGAGTTGTAGAGTAGTAAGAGAATATCTGTAGTAAGAGTAGTAAAGAGAATATCTGTTGGAAACCAGATATTGCTGATATGTCTTTGTTGTCCTGAGATGGACAAAACTTCAGAAAGTCCTTCTGGTCCTGTCTTCATATTCTCTTATTAAATTTTTTGATTAATGAGTTGTTCTGAACATAACTGTTAATCCTGGATGTGGATGTCTGAGCCATGAAATATGTAATATAAAGGAGGGCATTGTAAGGTATGTTTTAAGAGGCAGTGATGACTTTCCAAATATCAGATCAGGGAGGGTGGGCTCGCTCTCTCTCTCTCTCTCTCTCTCTCTCTCTTGGCTCAATAACATAAGACAGTGTGCACATCAAACCTGAAACTATGATGCAGATGCAAGGTCTTTTACTCTGCCTGATGTTAGGGAAGAGGAATTTTTAGGATGACTGAGATAATACCTGACCTAAGCTGTGTATGAATCTGTGACTTTTCAGAGACAAGAGTTACTGGAATGAGTCTATAAATGAGTCTATAAAGGTGGTACTAATAGGACCTTGAGAAAGACACTAGAGATTTCCAAGGAGAAATGGCCATTTTCATTAGTCAAGAAACTCCTGGGAAGACTTAAAAGGGAGAGAATCCAGCCTTGCCAGCATTTCTAAAACCTGGTTGAAAGAAAAAAGCATTGCTACTGACTCGCTTGCTGCCAAACACTGCATCTCTTTTATTTCCACCTGGCTCAGCAAAAAGGGCATCTTTAGTTTTTCTGTGGTAAGGAGTGAGTTCAGACATTCTGAAGTGCAGCATATAAGTTAATAACTCCTACCCAGCTAGCAAGCTTCTCATTGTTAAATACAGAGATCAGTAGAGTAAATAACAAATATTTTTGAACATGGAGCATTTGTAGGCAACTGAGTATCAGCAGTCATGCTGATACTGTGTAAGTATTAAATTTGCTGGTTCTATTCTTGATATAAATGAATACTCAAGTGCATTATTAAATTTGCTTTTATTCCTAGGAAACCCTCTCTGATTTTATAATCAGTGTTTTTTCTGAATTTAAGTTGAAGTGCTCCTGGCTAGAATTTACAAAGAATATTCAAGAGTGACAGAGGTATCTTTGTTTAGTTATGTTAATTTTTAATATTATTTACTGATACTTTAATTTATTTTTGTGTTCTGTTTCTGCATAAATATATAGTCAAATTATATAAATACAAATATAATATATTTGTATAATGTATATCTCTATGGTGAGACTTTTTCCTCCTTTATACCGATGTTCGGATCTGGAAAATTGCTTATGTAAATAAGATAACTTTTCGCAATCCCAAAAGGGGAAATTTCCTCATCATCCGTCTGTAAGGATGTATGTTCTGGATGACAGATAGTTTGTTGAAATGCTGACTTTCATTTAGATGCTTTTTTCCCTTAAAAAATAGGGTAGTTTCAGTGTCACTAAAAAACTAGCATGAGATGACCAGTCCCAGATGACAAATTTCTTGTCTTACTGTGTCTGTTTTGCATTACTGAAGGTGCCACAAGCCATATGAGAAGTTTGAGTAAGAGTAAAGCCCTTGGACCTGACCTTGAAAAATTGCTACTGCTGCACCAGGATGCTCATAGCTTGGGGGCCTATGCATCCCTAATGTTTTTCTGCAGTCTTGGCCCCTTTTGTAGGGATCCTGGATCAGTTTGCTTGCTATGTGTAGACACTGGAAGTTGCTATGGGCTGCCTAGTGTTAGACTGAGTTCAACTGCTTGGGCAGTCTTCCACCTGGTTGTCTGCTTGCAAGGCTCAGTTTCCATCCAGGTCCTGCTAGGACACAAACATACGTCCTTGCCACTTTCCAGATGTTACCTCTGTTTTCATCTGCCCATGGTCTTGGTTTGGATATAAAATTAATTTGGGCTCAAGAGAAGGTTTGATGCCCCATTTTGATACAGCTCTCAAGCAGTTGCAGGTGACAAGTTTGTTGTGACAACATTCACAGCTCTTGAGTTTTAACTAGGATGGAACGAAGCATGTGACAAAGTTAATCAGATCAGTGGTTTGAAGGTATTGACAGATTACCAGTACTCAAATCATTATATCCAGGCTGTATGTCCGAGTCAATAACAGTGAGAGTGATAAAATCTGCATATCATGTGGTCATGCCTTGTGATAAGGTTGTGCTCTTAGCATCTGGTTATATACTTTGAGTTTTAGCAGTTGGATAAATTTTGCTTTATCACATTAAAGTTTTATTTTATATTTTCTTGATTTACATAAATAATCTCATTACTCCTGGGAATTTTATTTAGTAAGAATCTGCTTTTGTAACTACCACTGAACACAGATTATAAAAGGCCTTAAATTTTAGAATTCACTGACATTTCCAAAAAATTACTCCTAGTTGGAAACAGTTTCCAGACTTTGTATCTAACAGCTTCTCAAGCATCTGTTTTCAAAACAGCTACACTGCTGAGCTGTTTAAGACTATTTAGTGGAATTTATGTCACCTAGTATTTAAAAGCAGTAATAATGATAATTGCATTTGAGCTTGTTCCTCAGCATTCCCTAAATGCTTACTGAAAACAAATAAGACCCAATTCATCTGTATGAGACTGAAGAATATTCCTCATTGACTGCAAATTTGTGTTGGGGTGCTAAGCAAGCTGTAGAGAGCTGCACTGTATGTGCCTCTTTTGGTTAGAGGGCTCCTGCCCTCTGTCTCTCTCTGTGAACCATAGATGCAAACCTTGTGCTTGCAGGCCTGCATCTCATTTGAGCTCCCTTTCTAACTGCTCTTCTAAAATATCTTGACTGTTCCACTTCACTTTGGATACTGTCTGAGGAACAGCTTTCTTCTTTCTCTGTATCCCGAGCCCTGTCTTTCTGCCTGTGTCATTTCTAGCTTTCTCTCCCAGTATCACATTTGTCCTTTAATTTGGAGCTATAGCAGTGAGAGGAACTCATACTGTGTTTGGAAAAATGTGAGAAAAGGCTACTCTGAACAAATAGTCTTTGTAGACCCTGTCTGCACCAAATGTTCTATGATTCTTTGTTCCCAGTGCAATACTTGGGATTGTACAGTCACAAGCACACGGTTTGTGAAGGCACGTGAGGATGAAACCGCAGGAGGGTATTGCCAAAGTCACAATAAGCAGCTTCTTAATGCTAACCTTGTTGGTTAGGAAAATAGAAGCATGACTGTTCCCTTTGAAAATATAGTTCATCAGCAGAATTCTTCAGTATGTTTTTCCACAGTTCCCTCGGAGTTGTCAGTGGCTTTTTATAAGTGAACTGCAAGTAGTCTATAGTATTAAATATTTAATCACAGTTAGGTACAGTATATTCATCAGTTTGTAGAGTGAGCTTGTCAAAAGGCTCCTTGTTTTTGTGTTCAAGTCAAGTCACATATTTTTAATGCAAATCTGTTGGGTCTGTTATGTGGACTTAAATTGCTGCTTTGCTTGCAAAAATAGAAAACGAAGAAACTAAAGCTGTTAGGGCTATAAATGATTTTGAATACCTTCAGCAAGGATGTAGGATGTTTAGTGAAAAACATAACGTAAAAACCTGTGTTTGGCTTGTAAGGCATGTTCATTGATCATGATAAGCTTTATTCCATCTTTGGTACTTTATTCCTTGTGGGAAAGGTGGCTTTATTTCCCATTAGAAGCACCCTTAGCAATTCTCACATCATAAGGGCTTTTAGAAGTTTTTACTGTTCATTTTTGCAAGCACCGAACAATCAGAATTAAAAGTAATGTGAGATAATGAGTCTGTGCTGCTTGTGGCCTCAAGGTATGGAACTTGATAGGAAACCAGCTAATGAGAATATCCACAGTTGTACTAAGAAGGATAAGGAGAAAAATACCCAAGAACTGTAAACCCTCATGCTTCAGAGCCAGCCTTAATTGGAAGGGAGGTATGAAGAACCTTCCGCAGTGCACAGCATACCTATTTTGATGGCTTCTTGTAACTTCTTTAGGAACGTCTGGTACTTGTCACTGTTAAAGTGAAGGTGGTGGAGTTAAGAATTGCTCATAGCACTAGTCAGATATCATAAATTTAAAGATGAAAATGCCGATTGCACATTATTTGGCAGCTATATGGAGCATTAGATTTCTGTGTAGATATGAGTTTTCTTAATTAGTCAGAGGAGGAATGATTCCCCTTCCCTGGGGAAAAAAATGTATAAAAAAGAGATGGTTTAGGACGAGAAGCAGAAAGTCAGATGTATGCTTGAAAACATGGATGTAATAGTGATCAGGATATGTATATATAAAATAGGAAGCAGAAATCACAAAGAAAGGTGTAATAAAACCAGCTGTACCATATATTGTTAAATTACCCCAGTGGTTTAGGATTTCAGCTCACCATTATGTCTGCATACATCATGACTGCTATTACTCCATAATTGTCTAGAGTCTTGAGGTTGGCTGGAATGTATTTTAAAAGATTTTTTTACCTTGAAGCCTTCTGAAGCAATTTGTCTCATCCCTGAAAGCTAGGAATGCCTGCTGCTTTCTGTCTAACCCATGACACGGTTATCTTCATAAAACTGGAGCTAGGGTTTAGCTCAGCCTGTCCTTTACTGCTCGTTTCTATTACTGTTTCTAAAGCTGATGGTTTTTATTCACTTTAGATAAACCTGTAGTGAGTTGATAGCAGCAGCGTGTGTATTAATTGGGGATTAAAGCATTGGTAAAATGGGCACATTTGGCCAGCCTGAATAAGTCCTTCAGCATAGTATCTCTACAGTAATTTTAGTAATCACTCACAGGGGCAAGAGGTGGCCAAGAACAAACCTGCAGAGGATTGTAACTATTGTTACATTGCTCTCTGAACAACATGAAACAACAGGGGAAATGAAAGACTTGATTTTACCTTGCGATAGAAAATTGTGGCTAGAGCTGGGGGCTGACCATCTGGTCCTCTGCTACATAGCCTAATAATGAATTGAGAATGCACTCGTTGACCTTTTTTCAAATGAAATTTGTCCCACAATCACAAAGACTTCTTTTCACCTTAATCTGTCTTTTTAAAAGAAATTTTATAACCTTATGACTTCAGGAGGAAAAGGAAAATAGTCTATTAATTGGGAAAGTTTTCCCTTAACTGTTCTTTGCTGGCAACCCTCAGAAGCCTCTTTTGACTGTTTATAAAGAGTGTTCATCTTTGCTTGATGATAATAGTTACAGTGAGAATGAGATAGATGCGACAGTAAAAATTAAGAGCATTGAAAGGGTCAGCACTGAAAGTGTCATTAAGATTTTTTGTTTAACTAGCATCTCTTTTGGTTGTAACTCTTATAAGTAACATAAATTCAAAAATAGACTCTTAGTTTAGATATTTTGGGTGGGGTAAGGGCTAGATTCAGAGCTTTGCTGTTTTTCAGAACAGCTCTGGACTGATTGGTTTGGTCCCTTTTTTTCTATAAAAGCAGTTCTTGCCGCCTTCTTTGTCCTGTATCATCTCTTCTAAGAAGGAGAAGTGATCTTGGCAACACAAATTATAGTGAAATATTTTTAAGCAATGGAAAAAATATAATTCCTTATAGTCCACTTTAGAAAAATGTATTAACTCTGGGATTTGTGGGATCACTTTCACAGATATATTATGGACTTTATCTATAGCTGTTCATCGCAGTGTACAGATCTTCCAGCAATTAATTTGGTCTGATTTACTTTAAATTCATGAATCAACCTTTTGATAGTTTCCACAGCTGCACTCCTGTGTAATAAGTCTTCTCTAAATCACTATATGTGTATATATGCACATGCATGTTTTTACATATGGAATTCCAAATGTTTTCCTACAAATTAGAGGCAACCAAAGAATACATGTAATGCAAGAACGTAAGAATCATATTTTTAAAAAAAATTCTAAATAATGTCTTTTCAGTCTAATCAAATGCAATAACTGCTTATCATTAGACCAGTTATAACAAGAATCTACATCACCAACTTTCTGTAAAGGATCATTAGTAGTACAGTAAAATTATGTTTCCAAGTATCTGCCCTTTCCTCCAATTACATTTCCATCCTTTAATTAGTAGGGTGATCTGTCAGCATCACAGCATCATCCTCAGAGAAGAGGATGATATTGATGAGGAGGATTTCCTTCTCCTGAGTTTTTGATCCACTCAAAATTATTTTTTCTCTGTGGTTCAAAACCACAGTAGTTCATAGATTGTGTTCTCCTGTTGGTTCACAGCTAGTTGTACCACAATTACCTACTTTTGCTAATCTTCTATACAAACTATGATTTCTCTTTTGGAGCAGGAAAAGAATCTGCAATTGCACAAAGCTAAGGAGAACTAAAGTTAAGTAAATTAGGTAACGATGCAACTAAGACAATTTCAAAACTACAAGGCAGTCAACAGTCAAATAAACACAGGCAAATTTCACTTTACAGCTGGTCAAATGAGGCAGTAGGCATCTAATTGTAGAGGAAGCAGCAAACACAGCAAAAGTCAAACTCTTCTTGATATATGTAGGTACAGCAAAAACCAAACTAAAACATGTTCAAGACCAGACAAGGTCTAACAAGGGTTGGAGTCATGTATAACTCATACAGCTAAACATTGTTGTAAAACTTTGAGGTGTGGTACAAGCACCAGCTTTTACCAACAAGGCTCTGGCTGGGCCAGAGGGGTCCTGTCTGTGTGTGGTAGTTTGAGCCCTACCTTTCTCAGGATTGCAGGAAGGTGAGCTTGGGAAGCAAAGCAACAAAAAACAGTTGCAAAAGGGAGATGACAGTATTACCCCTCTCTGCAGCATGATTTACTGATGCTTGAAGAAATCCTCCCAAAGGGAGAACCAGGTTCAGTTGCCTCCTGCTCCTGCAAGGCCTCTGACCCAGCTGTCCTGGCCTCCTTGGAAGCATCCTGGCCACCAAGCTGTTTCTCACTTTAGTCGATGGCTCTCGCTGTGCTAAATCCAGACAGAGGCTCCTCCACCACAGAGTTTTGTTACCACCCAAACTTCCCACAGCCCATGGTGCTTGGTGTGCAATAGCTTTCCCACTGGCAGCAGGGCCTCAGTTTCTGAGGATTTGGATTTTAACAGCTCGCGTCCCTCTCTTCCCTCAGGGCATAAAGAAGCTTGCAACAGACTGCAGTATGTGTTATGGGGGTCTTGATGGAAATGAAGGCATGGTGAAACACAAATGTTCAAAGAAACGTCCTTCCCTGGCTCTAAAAGAGACTGGCAATGAAACAGAAAGGGTAATAGAAAGGATTATGGCCCCTTTCCATGGATATATTGACATACATTCTGTGGTGTTTTAACAGATTGAAAGCTTCTGAAGCTGGAGTGCAGACAACATGTTCTCAGTAGCAGGCTACCCATGGTTGTATGCATTCATGTTTGGAGCACTTGCAAATAAAAAGGTCTATTGCCTTCAAGTTGTTGCACACCAATTACAATATAATCTAATAAAATGCAGATGTTCATTTGAGATGACAGTGTCATGGAACAGCAGGACCATTAGGAACCTTAATTTTTTGACAGCCCCTGGTTCTGTCTTAGACAATTCCCTGTTGAAAATCTTTTCACATTATACTTTCATGCTTGAAGCACGCGGTGTTACTTCGCTGTTCTGGGCTTGACTGCATATTGCCAGGCATTTTTAGTGGAAAATGTTTGGAGGTAGTTGTGTAGCCCTAGTCCTCTTTTTGTCTTTTGGCTTTGACCTAAGGGACACCTCCTGCTTCCTTTGAGGGAGCAAGAGAGACAGTCTGCAGGGAGGGAAGGAGCACAGGCAGCCTCATCCTTCCAGTTCACGTTCCAGGACCAATACTGAAAAGTGGGTGGTTGTTGACAGGGTGTAGATGGTCATAAAATATCATAAAACCAGAGGCTAACTGGAGAATCGAAATAAAACTGCTCTCAGACCAGTGGCAGCAGATGCCATCAAGCTTGTAACAGCCGGAAGGGAGTATGAGCTGAGGGAAGAGAAATATTACATATGCTTCCCTTCTGACCAGAGCTGTATAGTTGATCTCCTCTATTACAGCTTGGTTTGATGAGCAATTGCACTGAAGCAGAGCTGATTTCTGCCTGTCAAAGCTCTGGCCTTAGCACTAATTTCAAATTCCAGAGGAAACTCAATTAAGTAGGCAAGTGGTAGATTGACACATGAATAGAAAAACCTGGAGAATTGACATAGTCACATAACATCAAGTATCCTGTGTTGAAGTATCAAGGACCCATTGGTTAGGCAAAAATGACAAAGTGGGATATGTTATGTTTTGTGTAGAGAGCAGTGACTGAACCAAAGCATTTATATTAGTACAATAGCTTATGTAGCAAGTGCATGAAACATGACTGTGCATTCTGTGGTCTTCGGGGAAGAAAAGTAATCTGGTGGTGTTGGTGCCTGATGAGTTGCTTGTTTCCTATGAGTCGTATGTTCATAATTCCCTTTTGGATATGTGGATTCTCTGATCACCACTAAGTCAGCTGAAGTCATGCCACAGCTTGAGCACAGGGAGGCAATAACATGGCCTGCCATCCTTCAGTCAGCTGCTTGTTTTTATCAGACCCACAGAAACTCAGATAGAGAATTCTCTCTTCCTGTCAAATAAAGGTTAAAATCAGCTAAGAAAGAAAAAAATGTTATTGGGAGAGAATGACAGGCACACATAATGTGTTCACTTAACTCAGTTCTTTGGAAACAGGGGCTGTCTGAGGTTTGCAGCATGTCAGCAGGTGTAGCTTCTGATGGGGGAAGCTGCATTTCACGATTATTCATGAAGTATCATTAAGATGTACATATTTAGGAACTCCCTGCCTGCTCCCAGTCTTTGCACCTCATGAAGCTTTTTTATGCTGAGTAACTTAGTTCACCACATCAGGAGAGCATGATGATTGCTTTTTCTTTATAAAGGGGAAGAAGGGTTGCTTCCCAAGTGATATCAAGTATACATGGTATTAGTAGGTCAACTATCACTCCTGAAGGTTCACTTAGGAGCCATTTGGCATCCAGCAGAGATCGCAAGAGAGAGGTGTAATGAGCCATATGGGTGGTAAGAATTTTTTTGTGTGAGCTGCTACATGGCTAAGCAGTTATGCCAGCCTGCATTGAGGCACATATCACAAAGCAGTTTGAGAAGGCATTTAAGCACACTTCTAAAGCTATGCATGTTCTTGAAAACAAGGAAACTAAACCATATGCACAGTGTGTTTCCCTGAATAAAAGCTTGGAAAAAAATCTGAAAACCAATGACTGCAAAGGTTTAAAAATAATCACCAACTTTAAGTTTAACAGAGCTATGGAAAAGACACATGTTGTAATATTCTTTATATGTGTTGTGTGCCCCTCTTGTTAGAAATTCAGCCAAAGTCCAGAGGAGGCAGGAGTTTGACCAAAGGCATCACAGATCACAGGATTTTCAGTGATTCAATGAATTCAGAGTCACCTGTCACTCATGGGTCTGAGTCCTATCTGTTTGACCCATTTTCCCACTCTTGCACTGTATTAAATTTTGCAGCACTAGTTTCCAAACCCATGACCAAAGCAATTTTTTGCCACAGCTGTGGCTCTCAGGTCATGGTGCTGTGATCACAAATCCGCCTGTCATCCAGAAAAACTGGCAAGCTGGCAAAATGCAGCAGCATCAGTACTAATATCTGATCAAATATGATATTTCAACCTCCAGTGAAAAAATGGACTGTCAACTCAATTATTGTTTGGAGCAAAACACAACAGTACTGTTGGCTGCAAGCCATGCCATTACTGGGACAATTGAGTTTTATGCTGAGGAATAAAATATTGTTATCCTTAAGAGTGCCTGTCTGTGTGTACACTGCACTCCAGACCTCCACGCACCTCCAGCACATAAGTGACAAGACTTTTCCTTAGTGTGTCATCTGTCATGTGCATATCCAGATGCTTTAAGGACCCCATGCAAAGGGGGCATGAATGATACTGTGTAATTACTGCTCTCCTCAACCCCTGTTATTCAAGAGACAGCATTCACACCCTGCATATGTCCCATGGATGAGTTCCTTTCTATTATTTTGATCTCTTTTCTTTTTTCCTTTTTTTTTTTAATTTCTTTGATTTCATCTAAGAAATCATGGAAAAGTTTATATTGAAAGGGACCATGGAAGTCATCTAGCCCAACTCATGCTGAAAGCTGGGGCACCTAGGTCAGCTTCAATTCAGATGTGATTTGCTTCCACCAGGTACCAAGGGGCTTCTGTAAAAAAGGGTGCCTCCATCCTTTCCTAACTGACTCAAGCACTCCTTTGGTCACTGTCATGGCTCTCCTGAGGTCACCATGGTTAAGAGGCTTATGAGTCCATGTCTGTGGATTCCTACATCTGTGAGAACTGTGCTGTCTGTTTATTGTCCACTCTTAGGTCAGGAAAGAGCATGTTGAGAGCTGATTCTAGTTTTCCTAGTAGAGTCGTTCCCTGCTCCCATAGCAGAGGACTGAGCTACATTCAGTAACTTCAGCTGGTGCAAACTTGTAGTGAAATCCAAGGCCAGAGCATGGTTTCAGAGAGACAAACTGTCTGACACAAGCGTGGCTTTGTAGCCTTGCACTCTGAATATTGATGTTCCATACTTGTAGGCTTCTTCTTGCATTTTTCCATCAATATTGATGGATCTGGAGATGTCACTTCATTTCACAGAACTGTGGTCATGAATGATGGAGCTACAATTGCACCACTGAGATTTCATGATGGTCCAGAAGCATTTTAACCATGTTAAACCCATCTTTCCAACTCTAGTTGGAAACTGTTCCCGGTTTCTGCTTCATTGGCATTGCCTGCAAAGATGGGTTTTCCAACCTCTCCCTATGATGCACCTCCCCCAGAAGCCATGGAAGCCTGCTGAAAAAAAGACTCCTGAGTCTTTGAGCCTGTCTACCACCAGCTCACCCTTCCTAGTGTTTTAGCTCTGGAGACATCCTCTGCCTTAAAATTACTTCTTTGGCTGTGGGCTCTCCTTCCACTGAAGAGTTGACTCCATAAGGACACATGACACCACCAAGGATGTATTGGTTTTACATCATAAGCCCTACCTCGCTTGATTTCTATGTTCCCTCACTGCAGCATAAGAAGCATTTTCTGATTTGATCGCCAGGTTGTCTGATTCATCTCCCTCCTTTGATGAGTAATCATCACCCCATCAATGAGTGAATATCTTTGGAGGTATGCAGGAAGGCATGCAGACGAAGTCCAGCTTTACAGATTCCTGGAAAGGAAGTTTACATGTGAACTCAGGGGTACATACATTTGCACCAGTCAGCCCTCATCCAGTTAGTCCCCTCCTTTTGCTGGAGAACAAGGACAGGAATAGATGTCTGCCACTCATATCTTGCACAAGCCCAAGGCTGGCAAGCCCCTTACAAGGCTGTGGTCCTCTTTCTCACCACCTACCTTTTCCTTCAGTGGGTCCCATAGCCAAATGAAAGGTAAGACTGTGTTGCACTCTTGAGATAAGGATGAGACCAGAAGAACTGGGAAAAAAGAGCGGGAAAACAAACAAAAAACCCATGAAACCACCACAACACAATCCTCTGTTGATTTTGTTTGATTTGCGTTGCCAAGATACCAGGAGATTCAGTTCAGGTCTTTTGAGATTACAGATCCTGCATGTGCTGGACATGTGCTATTGGGAAATCATGATGGTCAGGAAAGATTATTGTTTGCACTACCTGTGGAAGAACATTTGGAGCTGTATTCCCCTCACATCTGCAGTCTATGTATCCTTGTCACTCCAGGCTTACAGTTTGCAATACAGGAAATTCCAGATATAGATCAGAAAAAACTTTTTCACCCTGAGGATGGTCAGACACCACAGCAGATACTCAGAGAGGCTGGAGTTTTCATCTTGGGAGGTATTCGAAATTCAGCCAGTCCTTGAGCCACCTGATCTTTTTCCCCTGATTTATGCAGTGAATTGATCTATATGTCCTTCACATGTCTCTTACTACCTGAATTATACTGTATTTCTCTGATCCTTTAATCATTACAAAAAAATAGGCCATTCTAAGGCAGGGCCTTGTCTAACAGATGTATCATCTAGGGAAAGATGAAGGTCTGCCAGAAATTTTTTGTTTTGGTTTCAGGTTTTTTTGTCTTAATTGAAGATTAGTAAATCAGTAACTAAGCATGTATTTCTCTCACTATGGCAGAAAAGATTTTATGCACATAAGCAGTTTCTTTTGCTGCCTGCAAACACAGAGAAATTGTCTGATGAAGTCAGAGAGTCAGAGATGAAAATTACTTCCCCGGGTACTGGCTGTTTTTACTATTTTTTTCTTTTGCTTTTAATATTATCTGTGATATTTCTTCACATTAATATCTGTAAAGATTTTTTTTCAGACTCCACAATATTCAAATAGCAGATAGCTCTGTTGTCATGGAAATCATTACAGAATTAGGCCACAAAGAATGACAGTGACTCAGTAGCCAGGTGATACAGGCACTCATCTGGGAAAAGAGAAATCTATTTTTCAGCCCCTGCTCCCATGAACATACAATTATTTTTTCCCTAATGAAATGGATGCACTGGGAGGGGATGTCTCAGAAAACTCCTGTCAGGTAACTGCAGTATTCCTTCTGGCCTGGATTCAGATCTCTTATCCTTATAGGTCAAGAGAAAGGAATTTCAGTTTCGCATATATTAGCAGAAGGAATTAATCTCTCAGTAAGGAGGTGGGAGAGGCAAGATGGCCACACTTGCCTGTCCTTGCCCAGGTGCTTAGGCAAGCTATAAGCACACTTACCCATCACTGCTGCAGCTAAATGAGGTGATAGACAAATGGGTGCCTAATTTTAGTCTCATCAAAATTCAGCCAAGCGTGAAACTGTTTCCTCAACATACGACAGATGTAGGCTAAGGAACGCAGGCATTCATGGGAATTTGTCTGAATGGAAACAGAGCAGTAGTACTGGGGATCTCTGTATCAGCATAGGAGCCTATGTTTATCTTCTGAGTTCAATGCTTCAAGGATTGGTTTGCAAAAAGAAAAATTTTAATAAAAATTGAAATTGTGAGCCTTTTTGTACAATGAATTGAACTTCAAGAGGATGAGCAGTCCCGTAGCAAATGACAGAATGGACTTCCTGAAGTTCCTTCCAGCCCTAAACTACCCTGTGATTCTGTCTTAAATATCTGGCACACAATCAGGGGGGTTAAAAATGCTTAAACCCATTGTTCATAAAATAGTCAAATTTAAGTGGTTTTCTACTGTAAGCAGTTCACATGAGAAAGAAGGTCATGTCTGGAGAAGTCTCGCTGAAGAAACCACTGTTACTACTATCAGAAAACGAATTCAGCTTGAAACATAAGAGCATTTACTCTGATTTTAGTACTGATTTTGATACTCTGTTTATTGTTGATTTTCACAGAAGCAGTAGAATAAAATAAAAACATTCCATCAGGAAAATAGGAATTTACATCAAAACTTTGACCACCTAGTAAGTCCTCCCTTAGTCATCAGAATTCTTATTTTTTTTTAGCATCAGCTTTTAGCTCAGTACTTTCTTTCTTGCAAGAGGAAATGGCAGTGCAGTTCTGTAACCTATAATCATTTGTTGGGGATGGGGTGGAAGAAGATTAGTTTATAACACTGTAATCTCATCTGCTATCTGGTTTTGGACAGATTTTGATTAATTCCCCATTAAGCAAATTCAGTGGTGTGCATTATTATAGTGTCATGCTTTTCTGTAGCATGCTACCTGTGCCATGTGATGAGCTGTCCTGAGGGCAAGAAACCAATAAAAATGACATTCTTGCTTATTATTTGCACCACTACCCTTTCATAGCCCATCATCAGCCTGTGTTGCCTAAGTCAAAAGTTAATTAGAATGACTGCCACTTCGTGTCATATGAAAGATGATTATTGTATGTACAGGAGAAGTTATATGTCTCCTTATATGTGTTTGTCAGCAGCTCTCCCAGTTGTGCCTCATTCTTTGTTTTAGTGATTGCTGTCAATAGGAATATGGGACATTCAACAACCGTGAAGGTGCCAGGATTAAATGCTCAGGAAATTCAGCAACCTGTTCGCCAAGAATGAGATGTTTCTCCGGAAGGCTTTAACTCCACTAATCAAAAACTCTTCTTTGTACAAAATCATCCTTTTTAAAATTATTTTAAGCTCTTCCATTTTATTTACATCCATCACTGGAAGAAGATTTGTGAAAAGATAGCAAAGAACAATTCTTAAAATACGTGGATATGAACTGTAAGCTAAAAAACTTAATTGCAGTTTAGACTTTAGATTTATTTGAAATGGGGATAATGATAGTAATTACCCAGTTTGAGTTTTGTACAAGGCTAATTAGATCCCAAAAGCATTTGTATGCACAAGGCAAACCATAAATACAAAAGACCATCTGGTCCTTATCAGCTTACAACACTAACACTGTCTGTAATTATTTTTTCTATATTGTTTTGATGTTGACATTTTATGATGCAATACATCTAGCCATGGTTAGGGAATAACCTGTAAGTGCTTTTTGGTTGTTGATGGGTTTGGGGTTTTCTCCTGGGTTTGAAGACATTGGCTAACTAGGAGTGTAGGGAAGCAGTCTGGAGTTCAATCACACTACAAATGGATCAGTGTTTTAAACTGAGTTTGATTGTGGGGTTTTAATCTAAATTGTTCCATCTGCTTTTTCCAGCATTCTGGGGTTCAAAAATAATTTATGAATATGATGATAAGGCTTTATCAGGCAGCGAAGTAGTTTTAAGTAGTTCCACAGTAATACAGGGACGACTACTGATGCCCTTGATCAGGGTTTAGAGCTTGCCATCTAGAGCTGCCTGTGGTTTTGCTCCAACATGAAGTCTTTGTGTGGCCATGTAAAAGTCCCATGTTAGCACTGTGAAGTTACATGTTTAGTTACATGTTTAGTCCCTTCTCTGCTGTAGGGATGGCTCTTCATACCTCTGTCCCATGAGCCCAAGCAGGTGGATGTCCCAACAGGACCTCTTCCAGGCTGCACATGGGTGCTGTGCTGCAGAAGAAATTGCAGCAGATTCTGTGGAAAGGGTTAATCAAGCCCTACAAAACACAGGGAGGGAAGACTGTCTGTGAGTCTTAGAGACATGATGAACATGATCAAGTCTGAGTGATTTACCAGAGCTACACAGAGAGACAGTGCCAGCTGTGTTCTGTGGCATCTTGTGGGTTCTGTAAATTTTTCTCTAAGAGGAAAATTCTTGTGCATAATTTTAATCAATTTCTTATTTATGAAAATTGTCACTGTCAGCTTCTCTCAGTAGCAATCAAAGACTAAGTAGTCAGTCGTGCTGGTGCTGCCCAAGGACCCACGCAGGCTTCAGGGATCTGCCTATGCAAATCCAAGTGCAAATCAGAGTTATCATGAAGTTTAGAAACTATTCCACTGAAATTCGAAGTGTTTTAATCCAGTCCTAATTCACTTCATTCCAGATATCTCCTTTTCCATTGACTATCTAAATGTTGTCTGGGACCCTGCATCAGTCCAGATCTCTAAATCTGGCAAAAGTTATGTGCTTAAAGTAACAAATTGTCCTGAAATTGAATTTTGTATAAAAAATTTGTTTGATGCAGATGCCTTTATTTCTCTTTGTGCGAGGGGCAGGATATTCTTTTCAGATATTTTTCTGTTGCTTTCAGTGTTTGGAATCTAACATCTCTAGTACTTTAGGGTCTGTGTTTTTGTAAGGACAAGCACAAAACAGATAAACAGCCCTTGGAAGTCACCCAGAGTCTGTAGCTAGAGGCTGTCACTGGGGGAAATAACAATTTTATGGCAGAGAAGCATGTGAGTTCTCAAACCTAGACTTCACACGTCCCTGTCCCCATCCAAGGCATCCAAAAGGTTAAGCCTCACAGTAGGAGCCACAAAGGGTGAGTTTGCTTTATAATATAGACTGTCAGGGAAAAAAATAACACTGTTTCACTACTAAAATTGCTTTGGAGAATTTTGTGGAATCATCTTGTTTGAGTTTTATAACCGTGTGTAGGAAATTGCTTGGGATTAGTCTTGAGAGTAGTGTTTTGCATGTGACACCAGTGGACCTGCTGTATGCAAGGGCAAGCAAAGTACGTGCAGTGTGCCGGAGGGTAGCGCTGGTGTGGGGAAGGAGCATTCAAGACGTGACAAAACCTTCCCTTTTGTTGTCCCCCTCTTCCTCTTCCTGTGGTGATTCCAGCTCTCCCAGCAAGTATCCACCACCTGCTTCCCCCTCAGCATAATCCCCAGATCTGCCTGCACTTCCTCCAGGCCATGGCAAATGTGGCTTAGTTTTGGCTTTTTGCATGTGAAATTAACACCTGGTAGGGGATTGCTTAACTGAATGGGGACCTCTAAAACATTAGCATTTCTGGAGCCAAGTTCTGTAGGCTGTGAGGGGACACTCGGGTGGTTACTCTGGTGAAACATCATTATTATACACTTAGGCAACAGGAAATCTCCTTCTGCTAACTAGTCACCAGGGGCCAGATCCAGAAAACATCGATTGCCTAAAATGAGGCTTAGAATTTAAAGATATAAATCTAATATTGCAGTCCCAAAGTCATAATTACTTACACACAACCCTGATGTCTCTTCGGCTTTTCAGTGTATTTGTGTTAACAGTGAACACTTACCCCTCTCCAGGGTCCTGGACTTCTTTGTGGTCTAAACAGGACTGATCAGCCTGGATTGTAAATCACGTATAGAACTGGATGAGCTTGATCCATGGACGGTTTCTCTGAGCGTAAGGAATGCCTGTTGGGCGGGTTGGGCTCCCTGCACCTTATCATTACCAAGCTATATTTGAAGATGTGTGTAAGAAGAATGGAGGGGCTCTGATGAAATAATGTGGTAGCTACAGCACTTATCCAGGAAGCTTAATGTTGTGTCACCCCAAAGATTCAAGATGGCATTTCTCCTCTTCCAGGACATGAGTGTACTAGGTTAGAGGCACTATACTGATACTTTTGGTACCTTTCTTCTATGCTGGCTCTCAGTGCAAAGAAAAGAATTAATGATTTTCTGTAATAGAAGGAGAAAAGTAAAGCACAGCAAGCTTTGCAGAGAGAGCAAGAGAAAATATGACTTTCTGTTACAGGGCTATGAACATTTACCTGGGAGGAGATATTCAGACCCTCTTCTCTACTGTTGAGGCAGCCTTGGTGTTTCTTGCTGAGCCACAATTGAATTAGCATAGCCAACATAAAACTGGAGGATTTCCAAAGTGAGATTCTCCACCAAAGAGCTCCTAGATTGGTGATCCAGTTTAAGCTTTCTCTTAGAGCCAATAAATTTTAGATATTTTGTTTTGCTGTGGTGCAGTGCCTGTAGGAGGAACAAGATAGTCTCTGTATATTTCCACACACAAGCCTTGAGGTTTGAGTTGGCTGTTCTCTGAGTAGGTGGGATGTCAGGTTCTGGATTCATGTCCCAGGCAGAGTCAGGAGCTCAAGACTGGCCATTCCTGTTGGTGTCCACTAGTACTGAGGCTTCTACCTGTTGTCTTGGGTAGATCCACTACCAACGGCCTCAACTTCCTGTGTCTCTCCTGTTTACAGCTGTTGTTTTTTCTGAAATACATAGTAAGTTATATCAAATTAATATAATTCAGAACCTGTATTTCTCTGTTAAATTTTGTTAAAATTGCCTAATAAATATGATTGAGGGCTTTTATCAGGGAGTGCAAAAGCAATCATAGGCTTTTATCAGGCAGCGTAATCTTGTCATCTTGTTAACTCAGAAAAAAAAGCTAAATTAGGGGTACATTATGAAGTGAACATCAGTCTGCTTGTGGCATTTGGATGTCAACAGGAGGAAAAGAAATTTTACATATTGGTTTAGTTAATATAGCTAAGTTTCATTACCAATTTTGATTTGATGTGATGATTTGACCCTGGCGGTCAAATCCTGTTAATAAAGAAATGTGAGTTTACCTAAATTTCTGCCCGACAGGAGCACTCAATTGTGGTATTATGACCTATTATCCAGTATTACTGTTCGGTGACGGTTTGGGAAAAGAATCTCCTTGCAGATATAATTTATTACTTCTTGCTAAACTCTTTGAGTGACATTCAGACTTCAAGAGAGCCAATTACATTGCTCCTCGTAATAGGCATATCCGTTTACAGAGCCTTTTAATAGTACTTAGGATTTCTTGACTGCATTTGTCTTTTATCCATGAAGCTTACTTTCAATGTCACTTCCACTTTGCTGCTAGAGATAATCTCCAGTATCACACTTTTCCTTTCACTCCTGTATCCTGCTCCCTCTACCTTGATTTTCTCACTGAATTTGCCAGCAGCCATGGAGTGTCAGCCATGGCTGTAGCTGTGGGAGCCTGATGCAGTTATAAGAACAGTCAGGACTGTGAAGGCACCTCACACCGTTGCAGCCCCCCTTGCTACAGCCCTTGTTAAAACCTCGGTTCATCTGCCCCATCACTGACACCAGTTGTCATCAGTTGGCTGACTTCAGGCTGGCTGACTTTGTATCTTCCTCTCTCATCAGCTGCTTGATAGCTTGCTGATCTGTTTTGTTTGCAGTGTGATAGGTTTGAGCATACTGTATTATTTATAAATGTTTGGTAATTTTCTGTGTCAGTGATATATTCTTTGGGCCTGCTTCAGTCTTTCAAAAACAGGCTTGACGCAATGTCTCTTTGTCTCGGTGTTACAGCAGCGTTCCCAAAGGGTTACTCCATGTACTTGCTTCCCTTGTTGCAGTTTTAAAAATGTTCTTAAGGACTTGTGCTGAGTGTTTAGTTAAAATTTCATTAGGATGCTTGGTCTAATTCAGATCCAAGTTACAATAGCATGAATGGGAAGTGGCTGTAGAGGAGTCGGTGGAGTTAAGCTAGTGTAAAATTGGAGAACGAAGGCTGTTGTCTTTAGTTACATTGCCACAGAGTAAATATTACTGAAGACTTTCCATACAAAATATAACAATTTGGAACTCACTTTTTTTTTTGTCCAAACACTTATGTTTTTGTTACTAAATTTACTATATTTATATTTATTGCCCCAGAGTCCATTCTTGAGATATGCTGACCCCCCCTACAGCTTTTCTCAAACTTGCATCTCATGTTTTGGACCTGAATCAATAAAGATTACCTGCAGTGTATTCTGCATTATGCAAGCATTCATGGATTTTCAGAGAGAGGAAGAGAGTAGTGTTTCGTAACTCCTAGTTTTGTCCCCTTTGGAAAGATTGGTTCATAGTTGCCATCCTGAAAGTGTTCAAGGCCAGGTTGGATGGGGCTTTGAGCAACCTGGTCTAGTATAAGGTGTCCCTGCCCATGGCAGGGCGTTTGTTACTAGATGATCTTTATTGTCCCTTCAAACCCAAACCATTCTATGATTCTATGATTCATTTCAGAGCTCAGTGGCACCAGTGAAGAGCCACCCTTACAGGGTTGCGGAAGGGTTTACTGTAGGGAAGAACTGCAGTGCAGCTATACTCAGGCTGTTATCAGTTTGCCTTTTTGCTTCTGTCCATCTTTTCCCTACTGTCCAAGCAGATGCAAATATAATTACGACTTTGAATAGGGGTCTAGTGAGCTACTCATTGATAGCTCTGTTGTCTAGCCATGACAGATCTTTCATAGGTGCAAGCATAAATTTCTTTAAGTCCATGTGGCTACAGGTCACTCACTTTTTTATATCCTTATGTGTATGTGTTAGAGAGAAAGAAAATATTCTGTGGAAAAACTGCAAAACAAGATGTGTAGATACGGAAGCTTGGAGTCAAATTTGTATAAATCCTCTCTTGTTGGTCCATCATGGATATTTTATTGCACTGAATTACTGCCTTAGTGTCTTAGAAGCATTGGTAGTTAATAGTACTTCACATATGCCACTCCTGTCTTCAGTGTAAACTCCATCTTAGCCACAGATATGGGGATAGACTTTTGATAACTCCTTTTGATAGTCCAGTAGAAAAAGAGATTGATGGGACACAAAGATACTGTCCACTAAAAACCAGTACTGTCAAAATGGCACATTAACCTCCTCATTTTGCTGTTAACAGTATACATATGAAGATATATTAATGACATAGGGATTTTTTTTGACATCTGATGTTCTTTTCTTTTATTAAAGGGGTAGCTTCAGAGGAAGAAGTAGATTTCTGTAATACTTATCTGTAAGGGCAGAATTAATTGAGATACTCTTCAACTTTAGTAAATAAGCAAAGAATGCATTAGGAATAAGGAGGAAAAAGATGTCCAAGAATTATCCCAAAAGACCAGATGGATAAGCACAAGTGTAGATCTCAGATCTACACTTATGCTGAGAAGATACCATCTCATTTGCAAACAGGGTGTCTGGAAACTGCTGAGAAGAGATGTGCTTGATTCCCAAATTTAAATAATGGCTTCTAGTTGACAGCAGCTTTCATTACTCCTTGAAGTTACTCAGGCTTAGGAGAAACTGATGCACTTGTCAGCCTGATCATTAACTAACTGGACCCATCATGTTCTGACAAGTGTATCAGGTACAGATGCTTGTAAAATTTTCTTGATAGGAGAATCAGATAGATCTGTCTGATACATCAGCTGCCTCATGTATAGAGAGGCCACCATCACCATTGCTTCTTGCTTTCCTTCCATCCTTGTTCAGCAGAAAAGCATGATATATTTCCCACAAGACCTATAAAGGTTGCAGCCTCAGAGCTCTATTATTGCATTCATTATATGTATGTGTATACAGATGTGTTCGTATTTTTCTTGTCTGGATTCCCCCCTTTTCTACCCAAAGAGGAACAACAATTTTAGATGTTCTGCCCCACTCTGCTTCATTTCATATGCTTTCCAAGTTGTCTAAAGAGCAGCAGCAACCAGACTCTTATATGTAAGGATGGATCCTTGTCTGTAAGGATCACTGAGGAACCTTCAACTTTGGTATCTCCTTGTTCTCCAGCAGCCATGAATTTACTTCCATTTTTCCATTGCCTGCAGAGGTGAACACTCTTGCCTGGACCTCTCACAGGAGGATTCAGAAGTACTAGGTATGAAGTGGCTTGAGCAGTCAGTCTGCTCTTCTGTAGCAGATGGCTTTCAGCTGTAGATAGTCCTTCCCTGTGAGCCAGAGATCTGTAGCCAGAGATGTAACCACATGGTTGCAAAGCATAGAAGCATATATATAATCATAGAATCATTTAGGTTGGAGAAGACCTCTAAGATTGAGTCATCAGACAGAAAGCCCAAATTTACATTCAGTGGTTGATGGGAGGGACACTGTGTATGGTAAAATCTGTACCTGACCTTAGCATGAAAAGGGCAATTCAGCAGATAAGGCTGACTACTAAGAATTGTGCCTATGTGCCAGATTTAAATACAGAAGTATTTCCTTCCCTATTTTAGAGTCATTAGTTAAATTCAGACTGATTATAAAAACAGATCATTATGGAATAGTTACTTCAGTTTAGGGGCACCCAAAATGAAATAATGAACAGCAATCTGATTTCAGAAGATGCAGTTTTTCAGTCTTCTAAAACTTGACTTTTTTAAGGTACCTCAGTTCATGGCACTCCAGATTATTACATCTGAAAATGAAAAGTAGTTAGTGAAACCTTATGCTTAAAAACACAATAACTCCAATTGTCCTGCTGAGCCTTAACTTCATTTACTTACAGTTCTTTCAGGTGCAGACTTGTTTGCTTGCTAAGCTGGCTCAAAGAGAGACATTGCCAGCATTCCAATGCACTGCTGCCATTCAAGGCTGCAGCCTTTTCTAGTTTCTAGCAATAATTTGACCTAGATATTTGTGCAGACCTTGCCTGGATGTGGAACAGACTGGAGCCCTGCACAGCTCAGCAGATGCAAGCCCTGCTTATTGATCACTCCTCTTGGCCTTTGGCTCTGATTTGTGAAGGTAGAAACCTCATCAGCATATCGATTCTTTCTCCTATGCTACGAAACATGGTGAGATTTGACAGAAAGTATGCAGGTGACTGATCATTTATCCCTTTGCCAGATAGCTAGTGAGCTGATATGACAGAGCCAAAACTCTTAAGTATACTGTTCACTATCTTCTTTCTCATAGTTGTTTTGGAGACAGGAATTATCATTTGTTTCTTTTGGATCCAGCTCTACCCAGCCATTCCTTGTATCAGTAAAACAGATCTTCAATATAAGGATGGCTGTGTGTGAAACTGTTCTTTAAGTGCCAGTTTAAAAAATGGTGATGACTTAAATTCTACTTTCAAATCAAGTATTGACTCTTTGTATAAGCAAGAAATAAATGTTTCAGAAATATATCAGAGAATCATAGAACCATAGAATGTGCTGAGTTGGAAGGGACCCATCAGGATCATCAAGTCCAACTCCTGGCCCTGTGCAGGACACTCCAAGAATCACACCAAGTGCTTATATCTTCTTGCTGAAAATGACACAGATTTTGTCCAGTTTCTTAAGTCATGTCTGTAAATGAATCTTACATTCAGTTCATTTGGAGAGGATAGGAAATATACAGTTATATTTTATTTTCATTTAATATAGCACATATCGTTTGGAAAAATGCCATCCAATGCTACCTGCACAGATGCAGGGACAGTGCAGCGAGGTACAGGAACCAAGCTCCTAAGCTACAGTTGTGGTAGGAGAGGAAATTTTTTCTATTGATTTTATGGGCACAGAGAGGAGGTCAGCTGCTAAGTGTTTCAACCTACTTGTAAATTGTTTTATTATCCTGTTGTCTTTATGATACTTGAACAATCATCATTGCTGGAAATTGATAGTATTCCTCTATCCTGGGTTTACAGCAGAAACAGGAGAAGTGTATATGTTGAGGAGCTGGTTAGAGGGAAGTAACTTGGACTTGTCCTTCTTGAAATATTTATTGTCTTTCACAGATCTTTTTATGGGCTCCAGGAGAGATTTCAATGAGGTGTTAGGTTGAAAACTGAACTGAGAGGCTGTTCCTTATGTAGGAGAAGATGGTATAAAGGAATTAACTGTTTGACAGCTGGGCTTTGACTTTTGATGGATATTTTTTACAGGAGACTGCGAATCCCCCTGCTCCTTTGTTGGCTGCTCAAAATACAGGGCCAGGTGTGCAGAGGATCAGTTACTCACTGTTCCATTCCTGTGCTGGGACCGGGTAAATGAGGGATGTGTGAGGTTCTTCTCCTCCTGCCTCTGGGCTTCCCAGGGAGCCACGGCAGAGATAGCTGTGCCAGAATGTGTTACTCTCATGGGTCCATGGCAGGGAAGCATGGGAGTAAGTTGGACTCGGGAGTATGTGTCTTAGCTGTGATGCCCCCTGGAGCTGCTTTCCTTGGGGTGAAGGTTGTGTTCAAGATCTTACTCAGGTCTTGGTTTATAGGCACTATCCAGCCTGTAAAAAGTAATTAAAACATTAGCAAGTATTTGCCCCCAGCAACCCTTGTAGGCTTGCAGAAAGAACTCTGCAAATAAATTAGTACTTTTCGACATCAGCTTGTACCCACTGCATAAACCCCTTCCTGAGCTTGGCATTGGGAAAGAAATAAAATAGCATTCAGCCAAAGACTAGAGTTTTGTGTCTTGATTTTATTTTTACTCTAGAAGTTCAGTTATTTTTACCTAACAAACAACATTATTACCCTATAACTCTGTGTTGGCAGTGAGGCTCTGCGTCGCCTGTGTCTGACAGCTTGCTAATAATGCAGCGTGGTACGAGCACGTCCTGTGCCAGCAGCGATTACTGCGAGCAGGCGGCAGCGCGATGACAGCCTTGAGAAGCAGCAATAGCAATCTGAGAGGTGACATCGGAGGGAATTTCCCAATTATTTCTCCTTCGTTAGGCTTAGGGTGATGGGAAGGTCACACAGCAAGCACACTCCTGCCCAGAAGGTGCAGGTCACCTCTTTCAGACTTCTCAAAATGGTCCCTTTATAATTAGGAGATGTGATTTAATTTTATTATATTTTTTAAAAGATAATAAACTGCTGACAGCTGAGGTTTCAGGCTGAATTTAGCCATAATCGCTACCACAGATGCTTGTGTTTTCACACAAGTAACTGTACTCATTAAGTCTTCCCATATAAACAGCTAAAACTTGTGACTAAATTGCCAAAAGAAATCAAGACTTCTGAATACCGGAGTGCTGCTGCCCAGGACACCTCCTAAATATATGGAATTGGTAAAGGGAGAGAGGGGTGAGCAAGGAGTGATGAGGACAGGTTTTGTGGTGGTGGTGCTGGCCATGAAGAATGGGATTAATCTCATAGAGTCGTAGAATATCCAGAGTTGGAAGGATCATCAAAGTCCAACTCCTGGCTCTGCACAGGACTGCCCAAAGAATCACACCGTATGCCTGAGAGCTTTGTCCAAATGCTTCTTGAGCTCTGTCAGGCTTGGTGCTGTGACCACTTCCCTGGGGAGCCTGTTCCAGTGCCCCCCCACCCTCTGGGCAAAGAACCTTATTTCTAATATCCAACCTAAACCTCCCTTGACTCAACTTCTGGCTGTTCCTTTGGGTGCTGTCACTGGTCACCTCAGAGAAGAGATCAGTGCCTGCCTCTCTGCTTCCCCTCATGAGGAAGCTGTAGACTGCAATGAGGTCTCTCATCAGTTTCTCTTAATTCATATCATTGCTTCAGAATTAGGCTTCTGTGCTAAGCCGGGCATGCCAACTGATCTGTAGGTACTGGAGAGAGACTGGCAGTCCAGACTGCCCAGCAACCCCTCCTGTGTTTCTTACAGCAGAAACCTGCATTTACAGGTGTAAGCAGGACACCCAGATTTACTTATCCAAAACCAGACAGGAAGATTTTCATTCTGTGCAGTGTTTGGCATCATATCAATTGAAATATTAATCCTGTTTCTGTGACAGCATGGTGTAGCTCTCATAAAATTACTGGAAAGGTGTGATTTTTTTCCTCCCTCAGAAGATGTTTTATAGCTTCATATATAACTTCATTTAAGGTTGTATATTCTGGTGGTATCATTCCTGTGGAAAGGACAGTGTGGAGCAAGAATGGAGACACAGTATCATCTTGCAGACCCTTGTCCAAAGCCAGCACTTTGCCTCCTCGCTTACGAGGACAGGGAAAAAGTGAGCTGTCCGTGCTCTGAAGATGGTGTCATGGTTGGCTGAGTATTGAGAAAAGCAAGAATATGGATATATCTGCTTGCAGTCCTGAGCACATGCTCATTCAAGATGGGGTCTAACTTGGCTCCTTAGCCCTTCCAGGTTGGACATATTTGACCAGTCAGGAAAAGACAGTACTACAGAAACCAAACATGTATCAGCCAGGAAACTATTTCTGCAAGGAGGAGTTTGAATTGATGACATGCCACAAAGTTATATAGAATCATAGAATATCCTGAGTTGGAAGGGGACCCACAAAGATCATTGAAGTACGACTCCAGGCCCTGCACAGGACACCCCCAAGAATCACGTCATGTGCCTGAGGGCATCCTCCAATATATCACTGTATAAAGTGGAGGAGAGACTGAATGGTTTTGTTGCAGGTTTGGTTTTGGTTTTTTTAATTTAAAAATGCTATATATGTTTGCTTTTTTGGGAGATAAAAAATCAAAATTTAAAATTCTTCTTTGTTCTTTTTGAGAACTGCAGTCTCAATGCCTTTTCTATAGCTCCCAGTCCTTTGGGATGGGAAACCCACTGAGATGGCATCCTCAGGAGTAAGTTATGTCCCATTGGGATTCTGGGATATGAGAGCTGTGGTAACTTGGGACTGCATCAAGACATGAAGAGAGACTATTAGACAGCACAGTGGGATCCTCAAATTCAGACCCCTAATTTTAGAGAAAAAATGTGGAAATTTAAAACACTGTAATGAAAAGGTGTTGGGTTTTTTTTAACAAAAAAACCCTCACAACTGTTGGAAAGCTGAGATTCAGTGAGAAAAGCACTTCATTTGATGCCAAATTTTGTCAAAACCACTTGGGAGTGAGGCTATCACTGGTGATGAGCAGTGTAGGAAGGTATGAATTAACTTGATGCCAGGTGAGGTCTGGAAAACAGGCCACCTAAGATTAAAATTAAATTTAAGTCACTGAAAGTAGGAATCTAAGTGCTTTAAATGATTTGTCCCCATCATTGTGTTGCAGGAACACATATTAAAAGTAACGTTTTCTTTTTATCCCTCAAAATGGGAGAAAAGCACTCCAGAGGTGCGCATGGAAGGCTAAATGAGAAGTCCTGGGGCACCTGAAGCATCCACAGGCTGTGCAGGAGAGATGTGCTACAGCAGGGAGCCAGATGTGCCCAAAGCTATAGATGTTTATGTGTAGGAAACTGAGTTGAACGTGTATTTATGAGCTCTGTACATCACATGCAGACACCTAAATTTAAGTGTCTTAGTCTCAAGATGAATCTCCTCTGATGTTTTACGTTTAAAGAATTACTGGTTTTTCAATTACAGATCTGTTGCCTGTAAAAGTAACCTGTATTTGTGTTCCCCTCTTCTTCCCTAAGAAAAAACCCAAAACAACTCCTTATGGAAACTGTGCATATTTCCAGAAACCTGTTCAATGTATCTGGCAGTTCTGTTCCTCATTTTCCATGCTTATGTCATATCTATTTCAAACATGACATGCCCTTTGTTTATCCTAGTATTGCATGGCCCACTCGGACATTTGGGAAAATAGAGGATGGTTGGAAATGAGGAATGCGTGTGTGGGGTT
This sequence comes from Corapipo altera, assembly GCF_003945725.1. Taxonomy (NCBI): domain Eukaryota; kingdom Metazoa; phylum Chordata; class Aves; order Passeriformes; family Pipridae; genus Corapipo; species Corapipo altera. The sequence goes on along the minus strand of NW_020884872.1, from coordinate 81,481,093 downwards.
GGTGTCTGTGCAGTTGCAGTATTTGTAGCCAGTGCTTCAGTCTTTCCTTGCTCATGCACATCTCTGTGTTTGACCATGAGCAAGTCACTAAGCCCCTCTGTGCCTCTGTTTCCTGATTGTCCAGTGGCAGCATTCCTGCCTGTCTGTATTGGCAGCGCTTTTTTTTTTTTCCGGACAAGGAATTTTTTGTAGTTTCCTGTGAGATTGTTCTAGTATTATTCAGGAAAAAGAGATAAAGTGATGTGTATCCATTATCACATTGATAGGTTCAGCAGCCTTTTGGCAAATCTGGTTTCAGGGCAAGTGCAGTCTGGTTTTCTGTGGTTTGGAGTGAAGTTTAACTCATGGAGGGTGCTTGTGGGAGATGGGGGTGGTTGTCTGGGATTGTTTTTCCTCCCTTTGTCAAATTGTGTACTGTGCAGGGCAGGGCACTTTCTCCCAGGACAAGTTGACAAATACTCCGTGGAAAGCCATGTTGATGTATATCCAAACCTCTGTCCAAGTGAGGCCAAGCACTTTGGCAGTTCCTTTTTGCAGTGAGGTTCTCCAGAGCTGACAGACGAGGCTCTGCTGAATGGGCCAGTACAGGGCCAATGCTGATTAATGATGCAAACACAGCCCCGAGGAGCAATGCTTGAGCAAATAGGGGTGATGTCAGCCCTAGCAACAGATGGCAAAGCCCCTTTTCCCGTGCTCCGTAGGCTGCTCAAGCACTTAGAGCTGGTGAATAAGGACAATAAGGGTAGCACAGGGTTAACCGCCACTTTTATCAGCGTTTTTGTGCTGGCTTAGCTCTTTCACAGCAAAATGTCAGTGGGTGAATTGATTTTTTTTTTTTTTGGTTTGCTGTCCAGACGTAAGAGGAGTGTGGCCACAAGCAACTTTTAGCTCTTGGGGCCGCCTGCTAAAAGGGACACAATAAACATCCTTCCTGCAAATGTGAAAAAGCAATTGAAGGTGGAGCTGTTTTATAGAGGTTTCTGATGCTGTTGCAAATTGTTATGGGTCAGTTGCTATTTCTAACACAAACCTCAGCTGCTCAGAGTGGCTGGAAATGCCTGTGTTAATTATCATCGGGCTGAGGTCTTGTCTGTAGACACAAGTTGTATTGCTTTAACTACACTGGTATCATTAAAGCGGTACAAATACCCTAAAGTGAATGCAGTTACAGCGATATAAATGAGCTTGTTTATCTCATAATCTGTGCTAGTATAAAGCACCTTTATACCCATATAATTGCACTCACTGGGGGTTGTGCCAGTGTAAATGTTTTGGTATGAAAAATCAATAACTGGCATAGTTGGAGGCTGTCTGGGGTCTGGCAGGCTGAAAGTGTTGTGCTGCAGCAGCTTCCATACTGAATGCTCAGCTATTTTTGGTTTTAATCTATCATTCTTGTCTTGACCTAGAAATAAAAATTTAATGGAAAGTTGAATTTATGGCAGCAGCAGAAATAGGGGTCACAGGTGCTATCTCCCTCCTTGCACTCCAGTGGCTCGAGGATGAAGGAACCATCTAAGCCACGGGACAGGAGGGTCCCTTCCCATACAGAGATAGGGAAAGGGGTCAGCCAGCAGACCATCCCAGAGAAATATCAGTGATGGGAAACAGAGTGATGTACCCTAAAATAAGAGGTATAGAGCTGCTTCACAGCTTTCTGAAGCTGCTCTAATTTATGCCATGAGGCCACACTGACAGCCTGAAATATAGGAGGATCTGCAGGGGTAAGAGACAATGCCATTTTGCCTCCCTCATCTGCCTGATGGGTTTTTTATCTTAGGACACAGGGTGGGACTCCCCTTATCAAACTGTAGGCATCTGCACCTGAGCTGGTTTTGTAAACTTCCTTTTGTAGTGACTGGAAAGAGATAGACACCTCTAAACTGCATTTTATCTCCTCTTAGCTTGGATAGCTAAAAAACCACATATAAATCATGCTTTAGAGGTACCTGTTTCTCTCCTTTGACAAGGATGTTTGTCAGTCAGGTAGGATCCAGGTGAGCACAGTGAGTCTTTCCTGTCCTAGTTAGCCAGGGTCTTATCATGGTCCGTGGCACCTGTGCTAGCCCTTGGATTTGACACAGGTTTTGGTGGTGTGGCTAGGGAAATATTACTGACTCTTGGAAAAATCCATGTCTTAATCCATGTATTTAATCTCACTTCGTCTTCCTTCTTTTAACTGACAAAGCAAAATTATTTTTGGATAGGGGGTCTTAGTGAACTTCTAATGAACTGTTGCTCATTTCACTTTTAATGAACTGTTGTTGATTATTTCGTTACTTTGCACTGTTGCTACCTCAATTCATTTCTGCAGTTCATACAAGCATTGCTTTTGGGAGAGAAAAGGCTGCTGTAGCTCTCTGTGCATCCATGGTTTTGGACCATCATCACTGCTCTTTGGAGCAGCCACCAGGATTGCCCAGGTCCTCTGACAGTGCACTCAACTCTGTCTGTTGCTGTTACCAGATATCATGGCCCTTTTTAGAATGGTGTTTTGTTGTTCATGGGATTAGATCTGTGCCTATCCTGACTCTGATGGAGCCCCATCCCAGCTGCCAAGAAGTCTCCGGTCTCTGCTCCCAGTTCCTGCATGTCTCTGTGACCCACACAGTGGCTCTTAGCTCAGTACAATGTGCTTTGGTAGATAATGGGCTGTTAAGAAGCTATGTGATAGTGATTTCCTCCATCTTAAAATGTTTTAAAAACCTAATCCATTTGTGTTTTATCTCTGGATTGTTTCAATTTTACCAAGCATTACCTACAGCAGATAAAACCTGACCAGTTTCTAGACTTAGGGCTCTGCTATTGCTCTAAAAACAATGCCGCAAATAGAAAGAATAATTTGGGTAAATGAGGAGGCCTAATTGATTCATTAAGGGTTATACAGCAGAACACTTCAAAGCATCCTCACAGGATCCTGCTGTGAAATGCCACTCAGCCTCCAGCCACAAGAAGCCCAAGGAGAAAATGCTCTGCATGTTTTAATGAGGTACTGAGTCTTAACCTTAAAAACCCAAAACCTCATTGTTTTTCCTTGCATAGAGACTCTGTGTCAAATATGTGTACATTATTTTTGCCTACATTTACCCATTTTTTATCTCAAGAACAACTCTCAATATTGTTCACATTCTTAAAACACAAACCTGAGGGACTGAAGAGTTTTTAAATGTGCTTCTCAGTGCACAGCACCAGTCTTCAACACATAATTTTACGTTAATAGCTAAGATTCCCTATCTGTAAAATGGGAGAAATCTGTTTAATCCAAGGAGGAGTTAACCTCATACCTCACACAGGCTTTTGATGCTGAATTCATTGACATTTATAGGGTACAATGTAATCTTTGTATGCTAGATGTTGTTAAAGAACATGATGTTGAGATTCTTAGATTTTCCTGGAGTTTATTTTTTTTTAATTATTTTTAAGTGTATGTTGAAAACTATAAAGTCACTGAGGAATGACGTTTTATTTCTAACTTGATAAAACATATTGGAAACAATGGAAAACTTAGGTAACTTAGTGTTGGTTTGAGTCCCATGTTTGAGGCAGTTTTATTCCTTTCAGAACTGAATAAAAAAAAAAGTAACTGATCTGTAAATCAACCCTTTGATGGAGTAAAACTGCCAGAAACCAAAACTGATCTGGCTCAAATGATAGACACTTACTCTGGCTGACAACTTATACATTTAATTGGAAGCTACAGCTTTTGAAATGAATTGGACAGGGTGAAATCATCACAGTCTTAGATGTAGACAATGACAGAAGCCAGTATGTTCAGTTCTCTTCATTGAGCCTTGTAACAAAAAAAAGCTGCTGATCTTACTGGATTGTGATAGAAGATATTTGCCCTTCACTGAATAATGAGCTTGCAATCACATTTTGCTGAAACAAGTTCTTTGTACAAACGAAACTTAAATCAGAAGGAAGTTAAATCTCATTTTTTACTCTTCGATCAAAACCTTCATGCTTCAGCACCTCATAGAGAGGAACATTAGGCTCACATTTCTGTAATCTTATTTTTTATTCAAGATTTGCTCCTGATAGCTTAAACTACTGGGGGGAGGGAGGGAACAACAAAAAAAACAAAAACCAAAAATAAAAAAACCCACCACACTCATACAGCCTTAAAAATGGAAAATTGATTCATTTTCACCACTTTGCAAAGCCTTTCATTATAAAAGGGGAGCAAAGCAAGTAGAAAAGAACTGCATGCATCTAAAGTCACCAGATCTTTTCACTTGTTCCCAGGGCTCGGACAACAATGCCACTATGAAAATAGCTCTGAGGAGGAAGAGCATGCTGGGTAATGAGATGCAAATGAGCACACCAAGCATCCTACTCTGCCTCAGAGCCTTTGTATCCAGTAGCGCAATAACAACCAGCTTTTGAGTCATGATAGGTTACCACAGAATAGGTTTCACAATGGGCATGTTTATTATCCTCATGGTTCTCCTCAGCTTGTGGTCAGCAGGATAGTTAAACATGGCATCCATTTTAGTGAGAAGTTGCCTAGATTAAAACTAGCTGAAATAAGAGTGTCACAGTTAAGTGTAACAAAACTCAGTGTGGGACCTTGTGAAGGGAGAAGGGCATTTATGTTATTTAACTTGATCCACATGTACGTTTTTCTTACATCCTCTGCCCACCAAGGCATATGTATTCAGGTACTGTGGCCAAGATGACTCTTGTGGGAAACTGAAGACCTCACTGTGTTTCTTGGGTTCTTCTTGACTGACAAGGATCTGAGTTTTGAACAGGTCTTTTAAAACATTTAGGAGTTAACAGTTACCTTTACATCCCAATTTTGCTTACTTTGGCTTCTGTAACTCATTGCTGATTTCCTTTATCTCATCTTGGATATCTGTAAGGCCATCTCCTGTCTTTCTCTTACCATGACAGTATAGGTGACGTACTGGAACCTTGTTGCCCTCCTCCTGTTACAAAACCACAGGTCTTCTGCTGACAGATCGATGCTGAGACCTTATCAGAGCCCTGTGCCCAGATGTAAACAGCATGTTCCTCAGTCTTCTCCTTGGTTTAGCACTACAGATCATTCTTGCAAACCTGACTGTTGTTTCTTTTGATGCTTTCACACATATACGTTTCCATTCCTGTTTCATCCATATGCATCCTAATATTTCTTATAGGGACCTGGACAAAAGGGAGGTAGCTAAGGAGACTTGATTTACTCAGTTGGAAAAACCAAGGAAGGAATAGAGGAATAGCTTTGATTGCTCCTTGGGTACATGATTCTACCATGCAGGTGTGAGAGGACCTGAGAGACCCATTTATGTGACCAGGGGAGAAGCACAGGTGAGACCTGGATCAAGTCACACACATGCTCCTTTCAGGTAGTTCAACATTGTTATCTGGGGCCTTCAGAGGGTGAGGAAGTGGAATATGAGGACTTGTGCACTAACCAACTGTCAATGAGAATTTAGAAAGTATAATAGCAAAGAAGCGTATGAGTAGTATTGGAGCAAAACAGCAGTGCTGAGCTTCAGGCAAGAGAAAGTAAAAATCAAATTGCGGTTATCCCTACAGCTGCAGTACTTCCATCAGTTGCTTGTCACTGCCTCTGGATGCATGTTCTGTTCCAAAAGTAGTCCTTGCAGTAGCACCACTCCATCTTCATTCGTTTAGTGATGGCTTCTCTGTCATCAGCCCCACTGGTAGCAAAGGCTTGCTTAGCATCCCTGCTTTCAGTCTCCTCTTCTCTGCTGGGATTGATGCCCATTCACATCCTCCCCCGGTGTACATCTCCTTATTCCTCTGTCCCCTCTATACTCTCATTCCAACCTCATTCTTTTCAGTCAAAGTTATAAATAGATCAGTGTCGTAGTTTAACAGCAACCAGCAGAAATGGTACATGGGGTGCTGCTGAGACCCTTGACTGAGCAACTGAATATGGAGTCTGCTTGCCCTTCCTGCACTCCATGCGCCCGCGTATGTGGAAAGGATCCCACCTCTCCGTTTGTTTCAAAGCAAGAGAGAACTCTTTGCAAATAACTAATTCCACTTCTCTTCCTCAACCAAAGATTCACTGGTACCCAGGACCCACTGACAGCTGTTTGACAATGCTAGGGCACTGCACTAGCTTCGCAGAGAAAAGCAGCTGCTGTTCCTGTTCTAGTTTTGCTGTGTATTTTTGCTATTTTTTATGTGCTAAGCCACTGAAGTGAGGTCACAGCTAATACAGTATTTTACCCACTGATAAAAGTTTATAAATCCCTACACAAAGAAGCAAAAAAGAGGCAGATTTTAGAAAATGCTTTGTGCTGTTATAGTTGAGCTTTATGATATTGTTAGTTAATAATATCTTACTCTTAACAGAAGTCATTTTTTCCTTTATGGATCACAAGGCACTTTACAAAGAATGATACCCATTATCCCAGTTTTATGGGAAGGGAAACTGAAGCACAGAGACATAAAATGTCCCATGTGAGGTTACAGACCAAGACAGAGGGTGAGCTGGAAACCAAACAGAGGTGTTTGACAGAGGGTGAGCTGGAAACCAAACAGAGGTGTTTCTTAGGCAGGAGAGCACCTTCAGAAGGGCACCGGATCTTGACAGTGGTGTGAGTTGCATATCATGAAACAAGGCCATATATCTTTTCTATGAGGCTTCTTTCCACAACTCTGTGTTCTGCCTCCAGATCAGGAAGGTCACCTCGTCAATGAATCATTTTTTTATTAGAGATGAAGATGAGATTGACTTGATCTGGCAAATCTGCAGGTAGCACAAGGCACTGCTCTCCCAACACTGTGGCTTTACTGAGCTGAAGACAATTGCTGGTCATGAGGGATCAGCACCTTTTTTTTTTAACACATTTGGGAGAAAAGCTGGTGTTGTTTTTCTGTTGTCAAGAGCTGTGATTGGTTGAGGGAAAAATGCAAAATCACTTCTCTTTAAAAGGTAATGAGGGTGTCTAGATTAGAGGGGAAAACTGACAGCTGCGCCCTGCACATCCTCTGCACCTCCTCCACCACTGAGAAAAGAAAATACCAGGACTTCATCGTGCTGTGACCTATACATATGTTATACAAAAGCGTACATTGGAGACTTTTTTATTATTCTTTTTTCCTTCCTTTGTCATAATATGCTAGAGAAAAAAGTTGAATAAAAAATAATTCATGATGTATCCAGGCCCAAGGTGCAGAATATTTGCATAGCTCCTTTCCTCTGGAAGTGGCACCACCTACCTCTGCCGTGGATATTATGTAAGTCTTCATTTCTGCAAACAGTGACATTAATTAGCATAAGTTATAACTAGAGTCTAGTTAGGCTCAGTCGTCACTTTTGCAGAATTATGAGGCCTTTGTGCACAAAAAAATTAAAGAAAATTGTATAATCCTTATGTGTGCTGGTTATTAAGCTAGCCACCAGTTAGATGTATTTATAGCTATTCCTGCCAGTAATAATGATATGCTAATTATAACCCAAATAGAATTCTGTAATTTCTCCCTGAAAATGAAAGCTATGGAGGGGGATGTTAAAATCTGTGCTGAGGCATCGTATTAGCAATTGGGTTTTTAGGCAACAGTGTTCTTCTTAAGGGAAGAAAACAAAAGAAGATATGAATGCTACTTCTTTTGTGTTTGTCTGAGCCTAAATAAAGGATTTGGACTTGAAAACATTCTTACCCTACAAACCATGAACTCCTATGTGAAGTGTTTTAGAAGAGCTAAGCCCCTGTGTGGCAGTCCCTCAAGGGCATTTGCTCAGTTGTTCCAGAGCATCACAACCCTAAGAGATGACTCAGGCGACAATGACAATGCGGAGAAATTGCTCATCAGCTGTGCTAGAGGAGCCAGTGCAGCTTGGGCACGTTGAATATTGTCCGTCCTTTCATTTAAATAATACAACAGTGTTAGTTTAAATAATGCAGACTCTGTCTGCAATCTTAAGGGCAAGTCATGAGGGATCCCTCAGGGTCATAAAATGATCAGTTTAGAGTAAGGCTTTGTGGGGTTGCAGTTTGAGTTTCATCCCACTTGAGTTCAGGCCTGAACTGAGATGCCTGAAGGTATTTGCGGTCCAAAGTGACCACAGTCAAGTGGTGACTGTGGTTTGATACAGAAACCTTTGGAGACCTCATCCTGCTGCCCACAGCTAGTTTGGATGTGGCTTCTTCCTGACCAAACCCAGCTCACTGCCATCACTCCTTTATCAAGTAAGAATAACTATGATAGTTTGCCTTCCAGAAATGTGAAAGAACTGGCACCTTAAATACAACTCCTGACACAAGTAACTATTGAGGGTTATTATCAAATCAGAGATTTGAGCCATGCATTTGGGAGATAACAAATAAAATGTCAGCAGTAAAGAGCAGGAAGACAGGGTAAAAAAATAAGCCTTTTAGTCACAGAACTATTTGTCTGACCTCTGTCAACTGCGAGGCTTTCAAACATATTTTGAAGGACAGTATAATTAAAACATGAAAATAAGTAGAAAACCAGATAAAAATGCTCATGGGTTTACCAGAAGTAAATCTTATCAGCCTGTCTTGATGTCACTAATAAGATAAATGATGTTGCAAGAAATACTCTGTGTGTCATCTACGTGGACTTCAGTAATGCATTTGATACGGTTGCACTGCAGAATTTATGAGGTACGAGGACATGGAGATTAATAGTCAAATTGATATGTGCGTATGGGTCTGGCTAAAGAGGAAATAAAAATTATGAGCCTTGAATAAGGAATTTGCATGCTGAAGGGCATACATTAACAGATTATCTCAAGTATTGGCTAGGCAAATGATTTGTTCGGTGGTTTCTTCAATTATGCTTCAAAAGAGGGAGTTTGCTCTCATCCAGAGTTAGCAGGCATCGTCCAAACTGGAGAGTTTAGGGAAAGGGGTGGGAGTGGGGGGGAAGAAAGGATCTCTGAGAGTTTGAAGAGTAGAAATTAATTAATCAAGTAAACAAAACAGTGTATTTCAGGACTAAGACACGATCTCTGTGTTCTCAAACAAGCTTCCAGGAGGAATATGCGTTCCAGAAAACCTGTCCACTCCACAAATGAAGAAGAATATTTAGAAGAGCAGTGGCTTTTCCTGCAGTTCCTGAGGACTGTGCTGGATAAGTTTTGAAGAATGAAAGGGAGACCCTCTGAGTCCCCTGTTCTACAGGCTGAACAGACTGGCACACCATATTGTCACTTTAAACATATTCTAGGAACAAAAAAAGCCAGAATCTGCCTTTAAAGGAAAGCATAATCCAGAAATCTTCATTGAAGTGAATGTTTGCTGTGCATTTTGTTGAGAGTTTTGATATTTTCAGCAATAAGCTGATGGAACTCTTAAAGAGAGACAGAAGGGACAACCAAAGAGGAACAAAAAGGTTTTGCTTCAGCTTCTCCTTTATTTTTTTTCAGACATAACCATGCATTAGAAAATGTAACTGTTTTTTAAAAGCAATCGTTTTTTATATCTAGCTTGTTTCAAAGAGGTCATTTCACTCTCATTGTCACCTCAGGAAAAACAATAAAGCAGCAGTCCTCCACATAATTGCACAGGCTCGCCTGGTGGGTTCTCTTTCTTGCTCGATGAAGTATCATTCATTTAGATCAGAATACAGTCTTTCTAAATTAGAGGTTTACATGTGTAATTATATAAAATGATATGTTTGTTTACATCTCTAAGTAAAATGTACGTCGTTTTCTATCATTTATCTTTGAAATTCAATTTTGCTTTGTCGATCCCTAATTTATTGCAGGAGATAAATGTGCTGTTAGAGTGTTTACAATGCCTCTCACTGCCTGTGGGTAATAGAATTACCCTGGTTATTGCTATTCATTTTGACATTTCTGTGGTTAGGAATACGCGATAGTTTTACGTTCCTGAATATACGGTGAAATCCTAATGCTATTTATTGTGGCTGCACTTTTGTTTTTATCCATCTGAACTCTTAAATTTACTTTCAAAGAGTAGTGGGACAGTTGACAGCTGATGGCTATATTTCTCAGCAGCTGCGTACTCTCTTCTGTGTTCAGTATATGCGTGGAGGGGCTGTGTTCATACCTTTGTATGTACAGTTAATAAATATTTGACATTTCTGTAAACTCATCAGTAAACCCATAAACTCCCATATGAATTTCTGCCAATTCGGCCTTGGGGCTCTGATGAACAAGCAATGTGTATATCCAGTCAGTGAATTCATGGAACATTTTTGTAAAAACCATGTTTGTTTTACTTATTCCTTTTGTCTGCTTAACTGATTGTGTTAAAAGGCCTGTATTTTCATCAAACAATCCCAAGGCATTTTTTTCCCATGCAGAGCTTTCAAGGGTAACTCTACAGAATGTTTCCTTTGATATCTTCTTGTGGTTTTCTTTCTGTATCCTTATTCCTTACAGTATTTGACAAAGGCAGGTTGGGAAGTGCATCTGCTCTGAGCTGTGACAGTAGCCTCAGTGTTGCAGGATGCTCAGAGCCTCTCAGAGCACAAGAACTCTGCAGAGAAAGGTCTCTAATTTTATATTCTTGTTTCATTTCAAAATTGTTTTCTTTGAAGGTAAGGATCCATATTTTAATGAGGACAAAGTTTCTCTCAGCACCTATGGACTAGCAAGCTTTAAGACGAGACTTTGGCTAATCCATCCAGACTACTTCTGTGTAGCTGTTACAGGGCATATATGGCCTCGTGCTGCCTGGCAGTCCTGGGCAAAAACCCTAAATCCACTGCGAGTGGAAAGGGTGTAAAAGCATTTACTGCTATGATTTGGAGCCAGGCAGTATGTTGTGAGGTTATGTTTAAACCCTGCATAATAACCTGACATCCCTAGTCATACTTCCAACCCATCCCACACTGGTACTTTCTTAATGAAATATTTTTTATGAATATGCAGAGCAATTAAAAAAAATTATAATGGACAGTAAAACATGCGGTAAATTGTATTCCAGTTAATCTTTTGACGGGGAAGGGGAAGACGTTACTTTCTTTCTCACCTTCCTATCTCTATGAAGACATTCAGCTTTCAGCTTAAAATAGAGAAATTTATTTGGCTTCTTTTACTTTAACCTGCTTGTTACCTGTCTTATACTCTTTTCATATTTCACTTAAAAAAAGTTTAAGAATAAGAAATCAACTAAAAGAGTTCTTCAGAATTTTTTTTTTAAATTATTCTTTAAACTATAAAATTTGCAACACTTCCAGAGATAGCAGTAAAATATGCTGTGTCTCCATACCAGATTCTGTTATCTTTTAAGCAGTACTTCAGGAAACAGCTCAGGTAGGGTTATCCATCCACAGGTTGAATGAAAATAATTTAATTTCATAAGGAGAAGGCTATTGAACTCTCCTTGGCTTCACAGCCATATTAGGGAAATTCAATCTGTGTTAGAAAATAGCCTGTGGCAAACTAATTTGTGGTCCCTAAGTACCATAGTATTGAAAAATATGTGAATTTCTTCTAAGTCAAGGGTCAGTTTAGTTACTATCACACCTACAGCTGTAAGCTATTCTGGATTTGCAGAGAATAAGCATCAGAATAAGCAAACCCACAGTAGTGTTTCCCTTTGTGTGCTGCTGTTGAAGCTATCCAGTGCTTCAAGATTTCCTCTGCCATAGGCTTTGCATTTAACAGCCCTTGATGAATTTTTCTTCTGTGGCTAAGTCTATGAATTAATTTGTTTCCAACAAAAATTCTTCCAGTAGTGCATATATATTGAAAGAATGAATATCAGTAAATAATAGAGCTAAATATACCTCTGTAAATATGTGCATTTTAAGATAATTTTTAATATTCAACTTACTGGGTAGACATAAAATGTCACAGATGTAAATATACATTGTCAAATATTTGTATATGCAGTATATAAGTATGTATTTGTCTAGCATGGTCTATCTACTTCAGCACACAGAGGTTTTATTTCTGTGAGCACCCTTCTGTGAAACAAGAGAGCTAGCTGAAGGCAGAGCATGGATTATTCAGTTGGAAGATCCTAATTGTCAGTTGACTTCTCTAATTCAAGCATTTAAGATAGAGTTAGTCGGCACGTTTGCATTTGCCACCCCCCTTTTTGACTCCAAGAACAGAGGTAGTGAATGCCTTGAGTTTTCCAAATCAGGAAACATTGAGAAAACAAAGAAACGCTTAATTTTTCTAGCATATAAATTAAGACTTATGTGCATAATCTACTCTGAATCACTAGTTGATATTTTATGACATTTTTAAAACAGTGTTGTCCAATAAATATGTGATCCTCAGATGACAATTTGGGCTATCATAGTTTTGGTGCTATCTCCTTTATCTTTGGCTGTCACCTTCACTTTGATCATCATCAAATTCTAAAAAAAAAAAAAAAAAAAAAAAAAATATATATATATATATAAAGCATTACTCATACTGTTGAATTCTTAACTATTGCTGATTTTATGTCGTGATCAATAATGTATACAGACATACATGTGTATTCATCCACACACGTACCTGGCATTACTTCTAAGACATCAGATCTATCACCAAGTTACTGCTTGCTAGTAAGTTACATTTCTTCTTTTGCACTTTAGTAACTGCATACTTTACTAATTGCAAATGCAGAGTAACTCAGGTGGGTTTTGATCCGTTTCACTGAACTTTTCCCTTCTTTAGCACATCTCAAAGTGCTAAAACCATTATCCCAAGCATCAGTGGTAAGTGTTACTCAAATGTCTTGATCACACATCTGAGCCCTGATGACTGGTCATTTGTTTCCAAGATGATGTGTTGGCTGAAGATTGTATAGGCCGATGTATTGGCTAAATTGTCAGGATTTCTTTGTGTTGATCCTGTTCTTTGGTGTCACTATGGCTACAACTAAGCACTAAGGCAGGTTTGCCTTTTTGCCCACCCTACATCTCTGATTCTCCCACCTAAAAGTGATGGGATGAAGAATGTTGCCATTTCTTCTCCATCTACATGCTGAATTTTCTTTCACAGGGGGATAATGCGGGAGACAATGATGATCTCATGCAGTGTACAGTGAGGAAGGATGGAGGTAGGATGTTCCACTGTTGGTGTCAGCTGGGACTTGTGACCATGTCCTGCAGTATAATGGGACATGTTGTGAGGGGTGAGATTGTTCACCTTCCAGCATTTCTGAACTCTGTAACAGAAGGGGAACAATAATTATTCATTTATTAAGGTGGGGAAAATATGCCAACAGCAAAAGTGGCAGGTATCATAGAAAAGCAAGATTTATAAGAATATATAGTTACCTGCAAACTGAAATATTGGGTCAAGCAATGTCTTGAAGTTTCACAAAACATTTCATTTATCTAGTCTGAAGAACAGATGTGCCAGAATGCAGAGAGAGATGTTTTAACTCAGAAAGTCAAAGAAAAGTGTGAAATTCTGTGACTGGAATGACATAACCTTGCTTGTGAGCTAATGGTTTCAGTGTAAATAACTTTTCTATTGAATACAGTTTTCCTCTTCACTTTTATGGATGTTCTTAAAGATAACAGTTACAAATATCTCCATGATGGACCATGATGTTTCCCTGGAAATTTGAGAGAAACCATTTGATAGGTGTGCAACTTTTGAAGCTTGTTAGAGTTTTTGACTCTTTTTTGATAAATGCATGCTACATTTCCCAGCTGGCTTTGGGGAGTTGTCCAGATGGCTGTGTCTGTAAGGGCTATGGCACATACTGAAGATAGGAAATAAAGAAAGGGTCATTTTTTTATCACTGTCCCCTTGTGATTTTCTTTCATAACCAGGAGTGCAGCCTAACGTAATTTCCGTGGGTTAATTTTTCTCTGTGAGTTATTTTCTTTAGATAATGCCTTTACACCATAACAGAGTATGACAATTTAATGCAGCTAGATAAGAACTAAAACTGGGATATGGTCTCTTGTGCAAAGTCAAGTTTCTCTCAGTTGCCCCAGTATCTTGAAAATAAAATTCTATATCCTGCTAAATATTGCTATTATGTATCTATGGCATGGAGTACTGAATACAGGAGGGAGGTACACAGCAAGGTTTTCATAAAACCCAGGAAATTAATTTCTTTGAGATTGGACTGGTAAAGCTGTGGGTAGTCTTAGATATAACTGGTGTATTGGTTTTTTTAGTTTTGCTGATTGCTTTTCAGAATTTCTTGAAATACAGTTTTGTAATCTGAAAGGACCAGATTCATATCCATACCAATACAAGACTGTAACTAAATAAATATTAATATCAAGTAATTGACACCTGATTTTGTGTGATATTTTAAACAGTAGCGTTGCACAGCATGATCTATCCATGACTTCAGGAATGTATGTGAAAGGGAGCAGCCAGGATACTGCAATGAGGCCATTATGAGTGTTGGATGGGACAGTTCCTCAGAGAATAGGAATATACATATGAGCAATTATTTCTATATATTTTTTAACATCCTAATAAAACTACCCAGAATGGGCAGTTTTATGTAGAGCTGTCTTTAAGGCAAAAACAATCAGTTGTGCTGGTCCATGATCATCAAACTTCACAATCAGAACTGATGGTGATGGCTTGCTACCTACCCTTTAGGATCAGCTATTAAGTCCGACTGCTAAATCTTCTAAGATCTGCTACATTTAAAATATAGACAATTCTGTCATGGAGATTTGTTATATACTTCTTTTAGAAGGAAATTCAGGTATGAAGGCACTCTGACCATTATTGTAGTCAAAAAGACTCTATATTGAAAAAAGGAAAACAAAAAATCCTTTAGTTATAACAGTAGTTTTGCAAGGAGGTAGATGTACTAGTAACAGTTTTTAGTTTTACTAATGAAAGACAAGTACTATTTATTTTGACAGTTTTCATATTCAGTTTCAGATGTTAGCTCTTGCTCTTCAAAAGGAACATGAATTCATCTGCCTGATGAAGATGATGAGGACAGAGACCTTCTATAATTTACAGCTAGACATTTCTTGTTTAAGAAGAAAGTAGGTAGAGTTCACAGTGACACATTAGAAAGGAAGGAAGTAGAACATTATATAAAAATTACAATATTCCTAACTGTGATTAGGCTGTGCTTGATAGATATCCCTAGTGCCTGTGCATGTGATGAATAAGGATATTTCAAATCTGAAATTTTACTTTATCAATTTGTTGGAGCTGAAATTCCTTCATAATTACGATTTTCTTGCCTGCATCTTTGCTTTCTTTCTAGACATGGGGGAATCTAGTGTGAATGACACAAATTTATCATCTGTACTGTCATGTCTGTTTAAACTCCTGCAGTGAGTAGATGTCTCCCATATGGTGTAACTGTTTTGAATACTTAAAATTGCTTGATGCAGGCAGTACCAGTTGTTTTGTTTTTTCAGCTTTTTGCCAGCACCAGGTTCTTCCATGTAATTTTAGTGATGCACTCTGATTGCTGTTGGGTGTCACTTCTGTGGTCTAATAGATCTTGTAACAAGTCTAAAATATTGGCAGCAGAGTGCACTTCCCTGTGTTCATTTCATCCCATTACTTCAAGTAATATTTCTCCCCTTCTCACCAAAATAGGTAAAATGATTCCTCCAGGGAGAAGCTGATAGTATATGAGCAGTTGCAGCTGTAGAAGCCTTCTGAGACTAGAAGTGTTATGTAGATGTAAGATGCTGTTGATGGGTTTCTTAAGAATTCAGGGTCATTGTGGATTTGTGTTTAGATACTTGGCTAGTCTGATTAAATAAATAAATAGAATAGGTAATCCAGGGAGAATTTATTTTCTTGTTTTCCTTGATAATATCAGAGACGAATTCTGAAGAACAACTTGGTCCACTGGCATCGTCTCTAAAATCAGCTTTGTATCTAGGAAAAGTTGATCCCTTTGTCTGTTGGAATGTATAACAAAACAAGCACATGATGCATTTTCCTATCCAAAGAAATGTTTTGTATGAGGGAAAACTCAAATTTGCCCTTTAAATCTCTAGTAAGAACAAAATAAAAAACTGAGTTATGTTCATAGGAGATATGTGTCATTTTTTCTTGAGGGAACTGTGGAAGTGTTTCAGTTTCTTTTCTTGGTAGAAATCTCACAAGAGTTTAATCATTTGTGAAAGTACATTGCTTAAAAAAAGATATCTTGATCATCCTCATGTAAAAGGGTACTTTATTTTAAAGACTCAATTTGAGCATGGAACAAATTGATGAAATTGTAGTACAAAACCTTTAATGCATTATAATGATTACATTTGGAAATCATTATATATACAAGTAGTTATTACAGAAATAACCTTCTTTGTCAAGTATTCTTGTCATGGAAGTAATCAGCATCCTATCATCCTAATTGTTTGAGAACTCTGAAATCTTTAATGAGGGTTTTTTACAGAAAGATTTCAGTCAAATGCAAATGATTCATTAAAACCCTTAATCATAAGACAAACAGTTATTCTTTAGTAAATTTTTTTATTCACTGTAATAAATGTAGCATGTTAACCATAGATACACAGTTAACTGTTTTTCAGTAACTTTTCTCACAGTGTTTTTCATTAAAAGTCATTGTTAGACATACTGATTGGACTGAGAATCAAATGCTTGAAAGATGTCAGGAAATCTGTGTCTGATAAAGGTTCAAATAGGTTTTTTTCCTTCGAGTGTTTTAAAAATAAATTTGTCTTCAGGTTGATAGAGATAAATATTTTTCAGTGGGTATTGACAATCAAATATTGTCCTTTTTTCACAGGTCTGATTACAACAACATCAAGAAAATTGGACCGGGAACAGCAAGCAGAACATTTTTTGGAGGTAAGTTTAAGTGGAAAATATATGCTAAATACTTAACTGATTTCTGTAATTTAAAATCACTTCTTCCTGTTCCAGGAGAGTGGTATTCTCCCTTCTCTTCATTTATAGTAGACTCACATAAAGCTGCGAATCACCTGATTATACAGAAGAAATAGAACATTTTGCAATTCACAAGCACAGGAAAAAAAAATGAATATGCAATCTTAGGTCTGGAAGTCTCTTTTGCTCAGCAGAGCATCCTGGTGGATGACAAGTTAGCCATGAGCCAGCAGTGTGCCAGTGTTGCCAAGAAGGCCAGTGGTGTCCTGAGACACCTTAAGAAAGTGTGTGGTCAGCATGGCACAAGAGGTGATCCTTCCCCTCTACTCTGCCCTGCTGAGGCTGCATCTGGAGTGTTGTGTCCGGTTCTGGGCTCCCCAGTTCAAGAAAGGTGAGGAACTACCAGAGAGGGTCCCATGGAGGGCTGCAAAGATGATGAGGGGACTGGAGCACCTCTCTTACAAGGAAAGCCTGAGGGATTTGGGCCTGTTTAGCCTCAAGAAGAGAAAACTGAGAGAGAATCTTATCAATGCTTATAAATATCTTAAGAGATGGTGTCAAAACGATGTGACCAGACTCTCTTCCGTGGTGCCCAGTGACAGGACCAAGGTCAACATGCACAAACACAGGAAGTCCATTTGAATACAAGGAAAAACTTCTTTTCTGTGAGAGCGACAGAGCACTAGAACAGGCTGCCCAGACAGGTTGTGGAGTCTGTCTCTGGAGATATTCAAAACCTGCCTGGATGCAATCCTAAGCAGCCTGCTGTAGGTGAAGCTGCTTTAGCAGGGAGGTTGGACTAGATGAGTTCCAGAGGTCCCTTCCAACACCAACCATTCTGTGATTCTGTAACTTATGTGTTTGTCTCAGAGACCTCAGCAAAACATGCCAAATTCACATATTCCAGGGGATTCCCCTACAGATAGGAAAGTGCTACTATTAATAGCAAAAATTAAAAAATAATTATTTATAGGAATTCGGCTTTAGTCATTAATACGAGTTAATGTACTCCTTCCCCTGAATTTTATCTGCTTTGCAAAAATAACCATCTGCAAAATTTTGAGGACTGAAGATGTAATAAAGGGAAGTTTGTGTCTCATAGGCTGCTCTGAGGCTTGTGAATGGAGAGTAAAGTGGAGGGCAGGCTACTTAGAAGAGAAACACCTGAGCAGTGTGTCCTGCAGAGGTGGGGAAAACACATTGTAAAACCCACCTTGGAACAGTGTTCAAGAAGGGGAAACAGACTCTGGTAGAGACACAGCCCCAGTGGCCGAATTGACCCTTTGACCAGTTGAGTTTGTAATGAAACACTGACCTTCACTGCTTCCTGGGGGGAGCAGTTCCTGCTGCACATAGGCACATGAGCTGGGGTCCAGAGCCAGGCTGGTCAAGCTGTGCTCGTTCTCATGGCAAACTGAGAAACATTTTCTAAAATGCCTGTCTGTCTCTGTGTAATTAACCCCCTGGGGAGGCCTTAATTGCCCAGACAACCGTGGTCTCCCAGTAGTACAATGTTTCCCTTCCAGCTTCATTTCACACCCTTCTTCCAGGAGTTTGTCTGATGTAAAAGAGAGCAAACTTGGCTCCCTTTGAAAAGCTCTGATTAGTACTTGATCTAGCAACCCTTGCTCCCCTTTGTCCAGTGTGTGTGTGTGTGTGTGTGTGTGTGTGTGTGTGTGAGGCACTGACTGACTTTTCCTAGATACAACTCTTTAATTATTTTAAATAAAGTTGTCTCTTCCCTACCTGAATTTGACAGAGACACTGTACCCTGTAGATACCAGCCAGTACTTACTTATCAAATTTCGTTATTAACAGTATTTCCACTTCTTTCAGAGAAGTGTTTAGGCAAATGAAGTGAAATAAGATGGCAGATGTTAGTCATTGTAGTTGTGTTTGGTGCCAGTGCTCGTCTCCAGATTGCTTCCCATGATAGCTTAGAGCTGCTCTTCTGGAGTTAGCTGTCCCTGTCCATACCAGAGGAAACATGAATTACCGGCAAGGACTGGATGTGTATTTTTAAGGCTGACATGCTTAGGAAAGGAGAATCTAAGTGACTTCCCTTGTAAGTACACAAGAATTCTGTTGCAAACTAAGTACTGAGGCCCAGGTCACATGTGCATCTCTTCCTCCTTCCTCCTTTAGTTATCTTCTTTGGATGTATGGACCTGTGTCCGCATGGATTTTTTAATGTACCTAAGGCTGCTGTCACAGAGCTCCAACTTACCAAAGAGTATGTCCCAAAGTGAGGACAGAAATATGTCTAGACCTTGAACCAAAAGATGAATGAGGAAGTCAGAAATTGAGTCCCCTTTATAATAATTGAGATTTTCTGTTTGTTTTGGTGATATTGTTTGGGGGTTTTTTGATATTTTTTTTTTTTTTTTACTTTGGCATTTTGGGAGGAGAAGAACAAATAGTATTTCTTCTCTCAGATTTTGCATTGATCGTGGCATTTTAAATGTTTTTTTTTTTTAAGTTCCCAAGTTGAGGGCTTAATTTTTTTGACACATCTGTAATGTCCTGCAAAGCTTCAGGTTTTATTCAGTGCTTGCTATCAGGTAGAATTTTTCTTCTTAGTTTTAAATTGGGTGTCACTGGATTTTATATAGGATGGTCTCTTTCTTATTAATGGAATACTTCTGCCTGAAATGGGAGGAAAATGACCACTTGATTGCATTACTTTCTCACATGAAGCAAGCCAGAAGCATTTGTTCTGTTTCACAGACTTTCTCAAAGATTCTGTAGTTGGGATGAAGTGTTTAAATATCCATCTGAAAGAAGAAAAGTAATCCTGAGAGTTACCTGCTTGCTTCACAAGTAAATGAAAAGAGCAATGTATTTCCAAATGAGATGCAACTTTCAGGTGATTTTCTTTATTCTCCTTCAATAATTGAACACATCATTCTCTTCTTTCCTTCTTTTTCTTCTTCCTTCTTCTGGATATGTGTTGTCTTCTATAATTTCTCTGCTAACACTTTACTGTTTCTGCTGTTGTATTATACTGATTTACTAAAAAGAGGAAGCTAGAAGTGGAGAATATGAGTGGAGTTTGAGCTATGGAAAAAAGCACTGTTTTTTTCTACCTACATTTTTTGTAGATGCCTCCTAATCCTGGTCTGACAGCTTTACAAACTCTAGTTATTTTGCTACGTGATTTTATGCAAACAGCTGCTGAAGAGATGGAGGTCTGATAATAAGCAGAAAAAATTAAACCATTTCAGACAGGATCTGCACCCTTGTGTGGTGTCAGTTGATTTCGAGATGTCCAGAATATGAATAGGCCCTGATCTGCTTTCCAGTGTACATGACAGCTTCATGGGAGAGGATTGTTGACTCCAGGCTACACTTCATTGACTTGTGCATTCAGCCTGGAAAGTGGATCTGAGCACATGCTTTCTCACCCTGAGCAGTTTTTGAATACACTGTAGCAGATGTTTTGTTGCTTTATACTTCAGCACAGAAAGCCTCTGCAAAACACACCCACCGCTGAGGAGTTCAGCTTGCTGGAAATTACTGGGGCAAGACCTCTGTTTAGCAAAAGACCTAGCCAAAAGAGTTACAGCCTGGTGTGAAATTCTAGCAACAGTCTTTGAAACTTTATGATGGAAGGGATGAATTGTCTGTACTGAGACATGACCTCTCATCCTTTTGGTAGCAGTATATAATAAATTGGTGCTTTTAAAGTGCTGAAGCTATTTAGTCTCTCCTTGATGAGCACATGTGGTGCAGGCTTTTAGGTCATTTAAGCAGTTTTGAAAACTTTGTCCGTAGTATATCTCTGTTCCTCCAAACTATGTTTAAATTTACCACTGTAGATTCATTCAGAAATTATCTTTAACATTTGTCATGGTGGAAAACTTGTCTATTCAAAGTGTCTCTAAAGAATAAAAGTAGTTGTTAATAAGCATGAGCAGAACTTTAAATCTCTTCAGAAGTGACAAAGAAACTGAAGGCAATAGGTTTAAAAATATTGTTACTGCAGCCTTAGCCTTTCAAGGTCCAAGTCATGTACCCTAATTAATGAGAAGTGGGACCAGAGCACTGGCTTAGTGCAGCTAATTTTTTGACCAACTTAGTGCTGTGAGAATAGTAACAGTGCCTCTCAAATGCCCTACTTTTGTCACAAATCAATATATACAAGCTTCATCAGTCTTTCTGCTGTGGTACTTGAGCACAGCTCTGAGAAGGATGTCAGTAACAGTGCAAGGGGTTGTAATGAAGATAAATTGCTAAATGTGATGTGAGTGTCAAAATACATGGGCTGGATGAAGCATATTGGTTTGTATTTACTGTAAGTACACTAAGGATACAATAAACTGTGTTACATGGTATGTATTTATATGCAGTAATTAGAGGGAAGCATAATAATCTGCTGTAATTGAAGCCTTCTAAAAAGAATTCGATTTTCCACTCATTTAATGGGAAATGGTAAATGTGAGGGGAATGTTGATAGAAGGATTATAATTTTATTTACTTGGAATTTGGTATGGAATATCACAGGGGAAGTCACTGCTGGAAACTTTACGGCCATAGTTTGCAGGGAGAAGGAATTTAAAAACTCACAAAGTGGCATTTAAAAATAGCACTACCTCTCAGTTCTTCCCACAAACGCCACACTGGTAGTTCAGCTTTGGACCAGCACTGTGTCCTCCACCATCCTCCTCTTTTTCTCCAGCATCTCCCACACAAAAACTTAACAAATTTAACTTTGTTTTGCTGCTGAGCTTGCTCAGCTAGGCTGTAGCCTTTGCTGGTGGTGATGCCTGAAGTCAGTGGTCCTTTGTGAGAAACTGCAACATTTTCTGAAGACTATAGGCAGCCGTGTGGCAATATGCTCATGTATATTTTTACAGGAGAAGTACAAAAGTTGAAGTTCACTGGGTTTATGTAGCTGAATAGTGCTCTACAGAACACTGATTGCTTAAATCCTGGATTATGAATCTGTGTAAGCATTTGTTTCATGGTTCTTTAGCATTGCCCACATTTGGCAGAGAAAGCTGCATTTTTTCGCAGTGACATGCTGGTGATGGTGTAAAAATGAGGCAGTGGGTCTGATTGAACATTTTGTCTGAGGTTTAAATGGTTCCAAAAACACATGCCTTTCCCTTTTTAACATTGAAGCCTATCAGAAGATGCAAGGGAAATTTAAAAAATAGGTAAATATCCTCTTATTTCTATCTTGAGCTTGAAAAGTATTACTGGCTGTGCTGGCTGGAAATAAGAGAATTATTTTAGTTATTTCTAAGGCACGTGAAATCTATCTAATTGAACAGTTGATATGTAGAGGCAACTTTCTAAAAAGATAAAGATATATCAATGTCTGCTTCATATGGTGACATGATGAACTTCAATGTCAACTTCAAAGTTACAGGAAAAAATAAAAGGAAAAAAGTAAAGAAAGGGAAAAAGAAGAGAAAGGCGGGGGAAAAGGGAAGAAAATAAACAGTTCTAAAGAAAATTTAAAACATGTTCATCTCATACAAGCTCTTCATGGGTTTATCAGCAGAGGAGAAAGCTGCCTGTTGGACAGGTCGGTGTGGTACTGGATCCAGCGGGGACACGAGTTCTGGGCTGGCGAGGCACACGCTGAGCTCACTCACTCCACGCTACAGATTTCCATCCTGCACCCTGTGCTCCTCTACATCACTGTTCTAGAGATGCACGGGCTGCACTTGCCCCACCTCCCCTTCCCCTCCAGATACTTTTTTTTTCTATCAAGCTGCTGTTTTCAGGAATAGCCAACAACTTTCCAAAGGCAGGAGATGACTGGAGGTTAAAACTCTCTTTCAGGGACAGATTTGCATATGACATTGCATACTGCTTCTCGTGTGTATTCAGGCAGAAAGTCTTACACAGCAAAATGTGGGAGAAGTCCTGGTGTGATTCATCTGTTTGCAGTGATAAGTGGTCTCCTCAGCTAGACTGTTGTCTCTAACTTTAAACGTGATCTGGTAAGATGAAGAATTATCAAGTGCATAACTGAAAATATTACTAGTTTGGTTGTTGAGTGGTCTCTGTGCAAGAGATATGAATAGAAATTTTAAAATGCAAAATAATTAAGGCATGGCATTTTTAGAGGTTGTTTTCTTTTCTTTGGTTACTTCAAATTTCAATGGCTCACAGTTATCCCTTTATTTTAGATAGCATCTTGAGAAGTAACACAAATGACAAAGCCTTTGGGAAAACTGAGTTTAATAACTTTTCTGCATCTGCATCTGTAATTTTAATTTTGTTTTCATATTAAATAAGAAAAATTATCTTTATAAATTTATAATAATGGGGCAAATTAAGTTTGGATTGGAAAAGAAGAATTGTGTGTTTAAAGTCTTTAGTATTCCATATTACATTCAGATAGCCATTGAGAAATGTGACGACACAATATATATACACCAAAGGAAAGGGGCAAGAATGGGTCCATATATATCAAATACTAGTGGTGGCCCTCAGCTAATTTTATTTACTCATTGAAACACCAATAGCCTTGAGAGACTGGATGTTCAGAGAATGTCTATGATTTCCACAGAATTTGTAGACTGTTAAGTCAACCCTGAGATGCTTTGTTTGCTTTTTTGCCTTGTGCTAATGACTGATTTCAGTCTTTATTTTTTTCACTAATATTGGCCTCATTCTTTTCGTTTTCTCAAGATTGGATTGATTTTCTTAAAAATGTTTTGCACATGCTAACACCAGAATGATGTCAAGGACAAACATACTACTGACAGTTCAATCACTGCATCATTTATATCATAGTATCTGTTTCTGGCCTCTCTTGGAGAGTGTTTAAGCCATTCAGTACTGATACTGTTTGGAAGTTCTTACCTGGCAGGATTTTAGTCCGGCGTTAAAAATCTCACACCTTTTTTGGTTAATCCATTTTATTGATTCAGGATACCAATAGTAATGAAGAAAAGCAGTCCTCTTTTCTATCTTTAATGAGCTTCCTATATCAAAAATCTTCATGATTCATTATGCAAAACGTTGGGTTTTTGTTATGAATGCTTGACAATGATAGAAATTAGTTGAATATCTTATAGACCTTTTCTAGATGTATTGTAAGCTTGTGTTAATTTATTTGCATATTAAAATAAGAAAGCACAGCTCATTTATTATTAATTCCCTCCTTAGCTCATGGAAAGTATTTGATTTTTCCAGTTCATCAATATATATGATGAGAGATTCACCATCTATAGTGGAATACTGCCCTAAGTATATTTTTCACAAAATCATGTTTCACTGGACAGTGAGTCTGCTAGAAATGGTCAGGGAACAATTGATATTATGATGCAGGTTAGAAAACCTACCAACTGTTTCAATGAGAAGTTGGCCCAGTATAAAGATACAGATGATTTTGCAGGTACTAATTCAGGTTCATGTTTTCTAGAGCATGGCAAGATCAGGGTCATCCAGGGCTAGGGCTTAGATTCACACACTGTATCTACCATGGCTCTTGTGTCTCATTAGAAAAATCACATTTCTGATTGCCTAGAGATTTGCCTTAGTCAAGAAATGATTTGCATATATCTGGCATTTGCAGAGGTGAGGGAGCTTGTTTTACAGATTTCATGAATCACTGACCTGAGCTGTTGGGTCATGGAATGAAGAAATGAATATCCACAAAGCACAGCACTGTCCGCTTTTTCATGCTGGACATCAAATGCCTGTTTTATGATTTTTCTTGTGGACCCACAGCATTCTAGCAGGTCTTGGCTCTAAGCACCTCATAGCATGTAAGCATGGAAGGAGATACTCAGTATACAGGCTTTGTGTGCTGTCTTATCAGGCAATTTCCACCTCTTTTAAAGGCATAACAGAGAAGATGAAATCCAGGAAGAAAATTCAGCCTGCAGGCTGCCACCCTGCAAGGTTCTGGGCATCTCCGGGGAGCCTAGAGAAGTATCAGCATTTCCTTGACCTTCTGGACCTAATTAAAATCTCACTGGACTCAGCATCATGCAGTTGTGCAAGGAAGTTCACCTATGATTAACTAGCATTGTGTTAAGATATGTGATGTCACTGTGGAGAGGGGACGGACGGTATTACACTGGGAGCTAGTTCAATTCCTTTGCTTACCCTGAGCAGTGTGCTTAGTCTGACTTCAGTAGCAATGATTTTCTTAAAGTTATCATTGATAAATCCCCAGGATGAGAGAATTAGCTATTGGTGCCCATGGCTGTGTTTCCCCAGATGAAATGATGAGTACACACATGGGAGTAAAGCAATTTAAATCACACCCAACACCTCTTTCTTATGTTCTGTTTGCAGAACTACAAGATGGCAGAGCATTGCATCAATGCAAATGGGTGGAAAAGTATTATTAAAACACCAAATATTATTGCATGCTTTGAAAATCAGGTCTGCACCCAAGTGTTAAATGCTATTGAAACAGAGAGGGATATATAAGTGGTCTTCCTTCGTGTTTTATAAATCATTTCTCATGCTAAGCTTGTGTAGGCAAATTGTGTGGTTAATCTATATCAAGCTTTTCTTTTCAGTCAGGATTTAGAAGTTTGGTCTAATCTTGCTTTCTCACTGAAGGATTAGCTCACAGATTAGCTCAAGGCTAACAGGTTTTTTTTTCATTGTATGTTTCTTAAGATCTTTAGCTCTGTTTTTTATGGGCTGGAGCCCACCTACCAGGCCCAAATTGGTTGGATATACCCTTTCAGGCTATCTCCTTTGACAGGCTCACTGCTTGGTGAAACAAAGAGTCATTGTGCATTTGCTAAATCTTCACATTTGTTTTATGAATGTACCAATGTTTTAATCTTCTGCAGGAGCAGCAGGAAATCTTTCACATGATTTGAATCTATTTTGGATGTGCAAAGCCTTTGTGTTACCTGAAGCATGTCTGCTTTAGTGCTGTATCATGTTTTTTATAGCATGTGTAATACCCATCAGCTGCAAGGCTGTTAATTTATGTCTGTAATGTTTGAGCACAGACACATGCATGCACACATTTTTGCAGACATCCCATTTTTCTGCCTTCACAGTTAAGACCAAGCTAAGAGCTGCATTTGAGGCAGGGGAGCATCTTCTTCTTCAGTTAGGAATACACTTAATCTGTACTAAAACTCTTTCTGGGTACAGGAAATGCCTTTTAATCAATCCATCATTTAGAAACATGCTAACGCCAGGTTTTGCATCCATTTGTCCTTTCTCCCAGAGTTATCTGTACTCAACTGTTCAAAATTCATACTTGTTATTCCTAAAAAAATTTAATTTGGGGATATTTTCACAGTGACTTCACTTTCTACCACCATTTATACATACCAAATACAAGTATCCTACAATACTAGGGGATTGTAAGGATCCCAGCGCTAAATATCCTATTCCTTTGTCTTGAGTGGGCTTTGGGTTGCTTTGAGACGTGTTCTTTGATCACAGGCTGTTGCAGTGTCCATGGAGTCTGACTGGAGATGGTTCCCAGGACACCTACAGCCTTAAGCAGTCCCTTTCCTGGATCATCTTCGCTTGTGAGCTATTTGGTTTACAGGCAGCCTCTCCACATGGGAAAAACTGGAACAACTTTTTCCTTTTGCAAGTTCTTTTAGATTTTACTGTCTTCCCTACAGCTGTCTTTTTACCATAATGGTAAAGATAAACTTTATTCTTGAGGTCCAATCCCTTGAGTCATACTGTCAGTATAGAATCACATAATCTAGGTTTTGTTAGTGCTTTGCCCTCTGATTTTTTTTTTTGTCTTCGCATCGTTAGTGCTCTTATTATCCAGGATTGTATCATTTCCAGTACTGGTGATATATTAAAACCTCTTCATTCCATAAACCTGTCCCCACCAGTCCGTGTACATGGTTAGAACCTTTTTCAAGTACACACTGAATACACGTTTTTTTGAGTCTCATCACATCTTGCAGTCTTCTCACTTAGCCTGTAATATCTTTATGTATTTTCCCTCTTTATCTGATCTTTCATATTCCCAGATCACCACACTGTCCGTTCACCATATAATTCTTAAACTTTCATCTTTAGCAGAAAAGACATACTGGAAAGGTAGGAAAATGTCAAGGAAAACTGTGGTAGTTTGAAAAAATTAGAGGGTTTTGTTTTTCTTTTTCATTTTAAAAATAATTTGTTATGGCAAAAGTGCATCATTGTGTGAAATGTGCTGAAATAAGATTGGAGTATTCAGCATAATTTGTAACATGACGCAAATTAAAGTATTTACTAGGCACCTTGAGATAAGAAAATCTCTAATCGGGTTGAGAATCATTTAGTAGGCATAATTGACACTTTTTTTTCTCCCTAAATATATTATCATGGAACATAAGAATCCTAATGTTTTTCTTATCTGACTTCATCTTGAGAATAATCAGAGACCAAATAGTTATTTTGCCTTTTATGGAGATATGATTTAAACAGAAAAGTACAAAGGCCCTGGAGCATCAAGTGCTATGAGATCTGTCCTCAAAAACAGTAATTTTCTTTTCACAGCCTAACAAATTTCAGTTGACAGGAAACAGATTAATCTCCTCATTCTCAAATGTAATATTGCTGTTTGCTAATGTCTCATGATACAAAGACATTGAAAATGTTATCATAGCAATCCTAGAGTACATTTTATGGTTTGGCAAAAAATAATACTTTCTTTGGCAATGACTATTCTAAATATTCAAAAGCAAGGATTAACATGAATACTTGAGAGCAAAAATGTTAGAATCAAAATAATGAGTTATTTTTTCTCACATTCCCTAGGAAAGTAAAAAATACAAATATTACTAATAGCAGTCTGTCAGTTTATGGCTTCTAATTTTCTGAGATTCAGCATGTTATCTTTAATCCAGATACCAGTAAATAATTTAATATTTTCTGTCATAGCCTCAAATATATTTGGTTTAACCTTTGAATCTTCTTTCCTTCCACTATTCTACCAGATAATTTTTAAAGGGTTGTATAAAATAAAAAAAAAGGTGTTCTTAACCCTAAAGACCAAACAGGTTTTTTGAAGACTTTATTGGAAAAAACAGGGAGAATATAAACACATGGTTTTATACTGCCATACTTTTTAAAAATACAACACATGACCACAGTTTAAAAAACGCTTACAAAATTTCTAGGAAGTCATAAGTTTTAGACCACACATTTTAGCTAAGAAGAGATAATGCTTTATTATCTGATGTGGCAAAGTCTGCCAAAATGGTGTGGTCTCTGTTGACCTCTGAAAGAGGGAGAGGACGAGACGAGTGCATTAGCTTGGTCTCAAAAAACTGTAATGTTTTTTGGAATAAAAAAGGAATAAAAATAGTAACTGACACATGAGGTTCATTTGCATACACTCCTTATCCTCCTGACCAAAACTCTGTTGTTCAAATGGACCTGCACAAACTCTCTCTCTATAGCTCTCATAAACATATAGACGTATGTTTGTGGGATTAAATTGAATACTAAAGCCCAGGTTTTGTCTTTTTTTCACTGGCATTTACAAGGATATGTACAGTTAAGGATCTTTCACTATTTTTGTCACAATCCACTAGATACTGCCTAAGTCTTCACTTCAGCACCTCAGCGAGGGACTGGCTTTTAAAAAGTAAAATAATATTTTCTTTATATGCCTTCTCTTCAGGCATTCAGTCCTCAATATCCGACTCAGTGTGAAAATATCAATTGAAAGCTGTGGCTTTTTTAATAAAGAAGAGTGAAGTGTACAGAAGATGTGTTTTTTCTGCAGTACTGGGAGGCAGTGCCTGGCAATGGATAACAGTGGTGACGGGACTCCCAACTTCCAGCAAGCTGCTCAGCTCCCTAAAGAAATCCTTGCTGCTGCAGCACAGTGCTCAGCATGACGCAGTCATTTATCCTGCTTCTTGACAGAGCAAATTACACAACTCAGAACTGTGGGCTGTGCTTTCAGTACCTCGCTCAGTGCAGGGCTAATTTAGTGTCCCTTCCCTCCTTTCCACACTGTAGGATGGACTGAAAGCTACCTCACAACTTCTTACCTTGAGACACACCCCTGGTTTCTCTGGGGTGCAGTGTGCCTCCTTGAATTGAATACTTTGAATCCTTAAAAAGTACTAGCTGAATAAATTACACATTCATGGTCTATTTTCTAGAGGTTATTGAGCACACATTCACTAGACTTACACAGCAAAATAGGAATTGCATCTTGAACTTTGAGTGACAAATTACCTTTGCCTCACTAAGCCTATGAATAAGATTTAGATATTTTTTCAGAGCTGTAGTCTATGGATTAGACCTCCTCCTAATATTCCATTTCTAAAACTGGATGCACTTTTGGAGAACAACTGTATTTATACATTGTATGGAGTTTCTCAAAGGAAGCAGTTGCAGCATTTATGGGTAGTGTCAGCCACATCATGAGCAAGATCTGCAGTACTGACCCAGCATCTAACCGTGGAGATTAATGCATGGGCCTGGCATATCTGATCCGCCTGTTCCAAAGGATCATGATTCCTGTACTGATCCCGATAGGATCCACTTGAGCTGTTCAAGACCTCCCATACATCAGGAGCTTTCTCACAGCTATTTCCAGCAAAGTGCCCGGCCCCTTCAACACCTCCTGAGACAATCTCAAAAGCAAAGCAGCTCCTAAAACTGTTTTTTCAATCTTTTCTGCTACAAACCAACAAAACAACTCATTAGAGGGACTCTTTTTGCTTCCTCCCTTTCGTTCCGTTCACATTGTGAAGGCTAATTGGACAGCCATAAAATGAATCCAGGGAAATTCTCCTTCTCCCATATATCAGTCCTGCACTAACAAATTAAGCATATTGTCTCATGTGGTGTTTTATTGTCCCCCAGACCGCATTATCGGCAGGGTAATCTCAAGAAGGTTGATAGCATTACTAGGTTATCTCTCGATCTGACATTCTTGCTCTAAATCCACTCTAAATCCAGTCATTTTACCAGTTGCATTAGACACCATTGCTGAAGTTAATTGGGTGCTGCTTGCCATGGACTGCAGACCCAATTGCATAAATTGTAGATGATTGTCCCTGCTCTTAACTTTCATTTCACAGCTGGGAAAAGTGGGTTGATATACCTGTCTCTTGAACCACACTCTTTGACATTTGCAATCCAATTATCAGTCACCTTGGCCATTTGTTCAGTCCAACTGTCCTCCCGTCGGTATGGTCTGTGTCAACACCTACTCCATACACTGCCCTAATGGGAAAATAAACAGTAAATTATGAGCCTATATAAATCCAATAAAAGTGATTTCGACTCCATAAACCATGGAAGTGAAACTGATGTGCTTTATGCAGTTGCTGGTCTCCCAGGTTGAAATTGCTGCTCTGTATTTTTGGAATGTCCCAGCTTACTGGAGATATGCAAGTTATGTATCTATTGAGGTCCTTGGTGCCCATACAGTAAGAACATGAACTTTAAGGGCTATGCATGGGAAGATTTCTGTATTATATTCTTGAATAAATGGGTGTCATTGGTAGAAAGCAGTAAATTTCTATTAATGATGTTTTATTAAATATTTCCTTTCCCAGATAAAAAGTATGCTTCCTAGACTCACATTTTACATTTGACTGACCCTTTGCACAGCAGTGAATGCCATCCTGTGGCTGCAAAACCCAAATGCATGTGAAAGACTAATTCTGCAGAAGAATCAAAGTGCTAAGAATATTTTAAAAGTTGTGATTTTTAAAATTCCTCCTGCACTGCAGGAGTAGAATATCATCTTATTATTATTCAGACACATAAAGATCGCTTTCCAGGACTCCAGGCATTATGTAATTAATTAATTATTATAATATTAATTGATTAATTAATATTAATAACCTGGACATTTTAATGTGTTCCAAGTGTTACTCTGGGAAATTAAGTTTTTGGGACAGGATTTTTTTTTCAACACATTTGGAATGTTAAAACTTTGGGACAGCTTTTCCTGTTGTACCGTTGCCCCCAGTTGACTGTTCCCATACACATACCTACTTATTTATGTTGGCAGTGTGGTCTTGACACATTCTGAAAATTATTCATATACATCGCTGTTCACAGGATCACTGGCTATGTGTGTAACAGATTGAACCAACGGAGAAAAAAAATCATGCTAAAGAAAATAATGGCATGTGAGATTGCTGTTTCTTGAAAGTAAGCAGAAAATCCCACACTTGGATGAGTATTAAATAAGATTATAATATTCAGTTGTAATGCATACAGTGGTGATGCTGCAGTGGTACACACCTTTTTGACCCTTTAGCTGAAGGCTCACAGCTTTCAGGTACACATGCAACTCAAAGCCCAGGGCTGGGAAGAAACTACTGAAATTATGTTGTTGAGTTCTATGTACAGCCCCATTCTCATCAAAGTCAAAAACTCCCATTGCTTTTCAAGTCTGAGGATACCACAACTGACCAGTACTTCTCCACCAAGAAGGTGTCTGTAATTCTTTGTCTGCTGAGACAACATGAGCTCAGATCAGCAGGGTAACACTTGTCTTTAGACTTTCGTGTGTGTCTCTAGCCACGCAGTATGTGAGTGCCACACTGTCCGTGGTATGGCTGGGAATGCTGAGACTATTCAGACATTTGTGGAGGTTTTTAGACATTCAGCAGAACTGAAAAGAAAACTAAACTGATTATGTGAAAAACTGGGTTACAGTGAACCTGTCCCTAAACATACACTTAACTGTGTCAGTCTTGTCTAGTGAAAGAGAGCAAGGTTTTTACTGTGACTGATGAAACACAGAGTCCTAATGCACACATCAGGGAAGGGACTGATGGTTCTCATCCTTTATCACCACAACAGTTATCTGAATTTCAGTTTCGTATGTTTTGTACTGGACGCAACACCGGAGCCCATTTTCCAGGTTGAGTTTTCCAAGCTAGAAACTGAACATGGGACAAATAAAAAAGATGGTCCAAGAATATGAGTTTTGCTTCAAAATTGGAATCTTCATTTTTTTCTGTGTATAATCCCATGGTGTTTCTCAACCAGCTTGTAAAATTGACCGTATGTCAATGTAAACTGGATAGTAGATATTTACAGGACATTTAAAATCGAAGACAAGTAGAGATTGCAATAATAAGGCTTGTCTGTTTTGCCTATTAGATGAAAGTGTGATTAAATATAGCCCAATTAATGCCTGTTATCTGTCCAAAATTGATTTGTAACAGAAAGTTGTGAAGTAGGCATCAAGAAGTCAAGTATAATTTTTTATTACTAAAATTAAAGCAATTTTTGATGTGATTTACTTTAACCTGATCTGACAAAACCAGGATGATGTTTTCATTAAAAAAAACCTGCCTTGGGAAGAGCCCCAACAACCAACCTCCTTATTAATGCTTATCTCCTTCATTTTTATCTCTTTTCATACCGGTTTTCTTAGCATTTTTGTACTACTTTTTAAGATATTTTAGGATGAAGTCCTCATCTGACTCCAAAAATTATTTTATTCAAACATGCATGAATAATTGCTATTATACTATCCTCAAAGTTGATTGAAATTTACTTTGCACCCCATTGGTAGCCAAAGAAACTTTTATCAAATAACTTGAACATCACCAAAAAAAATCACATCTTTGTTTTTTCCTTTTTGATTAATGAAAACAGCCACTGCAATCTTCCTGAGTGACTGTTCACTGAAGTCAGATAAATTTCTGAGGCCTAAACCATACATTTTTGCTTTTTGCAAATTTAAAATATCTCTACAGGATACTCAAAAATTGAAAACAAGCTGTATCCCTTAAAGGTCTGATTTATGTACTTTCTACCTGGCTACAAAATCAATTTTTTATTCATCAGCTTTTTAACTGGTGAGCTTTATTTTGAACATAAAACTGTGGAAGCTTCATTTTTTACTCTGAAAAAGCTAAATTGCATTTAAATGTCAGAGGCTACTCATCAGTTTGTCAGCTGTAAAACTGTCTTTGAAATGTTTTACCTGTATATGTGGATGGAGAGTACTCATTATTTCTTGCATATTGTGGAAAAATAATGTAAGATAGAAATTGGATATTTTCAGCATTACTGATGAGACACAAAGTCTTTTATGTTGAGATTAATGGCTCTGGTGTTGCCTACTTGGGTATTGATCAAAGGGGTTGTTGGTAAGTGATGGGTTCTACAGTAGAGGTTTTGGGGGGGAGAGTAGTGGTTGGAATCTAGTTTGCTATCTGTAGTGAAATTGCAGAATTCATCACCGAAATTGTAGTTGCACAATATATATTCCTTCAGTGGCCCAACATCTTAAGAAATTTCCCGTACCCTGACTTGGGGACCTGGCTGCCTCTCCTCCTTTTACTCTCTCATTGCCATTGCTTATTAACCATCTGCTTTTTGGGGAATTTTGTTTTCTTTTGACAGTTTATTTTAAAACCTGATTATTTCAGTAGCCCTGTTTGTAACACAGGTGCACAAACAGTTTATTGGTGGGCAAAAGTAGTTGCAAACTATGACAGGGGAAGAACAAATGGCTAGAGGAGGAGCTGGAGATGAGGCTGGGTGTGTCTTAATCTGCCTTTGTGCCAGAGACAAGGTGATGTCATCCCCCTTTAGCACAACCAAGTGCTGCTTTCTAGAGCAATTTAAGCAAGAAAAAAAGAAGTGTTATCTTTCTTTCCAAAATGCTTGGTTCTGCTATATGTAGCAGCATAAAATTTGGATATATTGTACCTATAAAGTAAATAAATTTAAGGAACTACAGTGTATATCTTTCATCTCATTGCTGGCCAAATAAACATTTTACCTCCTCAGTAATAACAATTTTGTTTCCAGACTGACCATCACAGAGTCTCACCTAAGAATGTTTTATCCAACATCAGAAGGCACTGGCTGTTTGGTGTGACAAAAGTTGTTTAGAAGTAAATTTTTATGTTATAGTTTAGGACAGAAGATGATTATTTCCTTTGAAGACTGAAAGTTTTAGTTGACGTTACTACTCTGTTGTAATAGAAGCTGCTGCCACAATATTTCTAAGAGCATGCAGATCGAGCTCTTTCATACTATACCTATTTTCAGGGGACATTCAAAGCTTGTACCATGTTAGCATAAGGCAGTGCTGCTGATTTACTGCAAAACAGACAGAGGGCTATTGCCACACACCTGCACCGAATTTGAGAGTTTCTGCTAAAAGAGTTACTGTACATTAATTCCCCATCAATTTTAATGTCTGGGGATCTGTGCTACAAACTGACACAGGCTGCACACCCAAGCAAGGATGTAAAGTGTATATTGTTGATTAGTTAACTCCATGGTGACTAGTGCTATAGCTTGGTTGAATGTTGGCAATATATCAGCATATACTTTTTGAGCACAGTATGTGTGTTGGTGGTTACAAAATAAATTATTAATATTAGGAAAATATCTTTGAAGCATGAATAACATATTGTGTGTTTATTAATAGCCAGAATGTTTTTCTTACATGATTACACATGTACTACTGATCTAGTATGAAAAAATGGAAGTTTGGGGATACGTAACAATCTTCATAATTTTGGGGAAACTTAAGGAGGTGTCGAGTTCCTGCTTATAGGGAAGATGAAAACCAAGTGAATTTGTGGATAGGAAATGAAGGGTAATTGAATATTTGAGAAAACAGCGGTGTGGTGACCTTAGAAGTAGATGCACACATCTTTTGAAACACAAAAACTGAGACCTACTCTATTTCCTGAGCGCTATGATAAGATTTTTGGAGAAAGGCATTATCTGTAGAGGTAGATCTGATAGAGGGGAACTTACCAATATTTAATCACAACTGTTTCTTACCACAAAAAAAGCAAAACTCACAAATGGGTAAAGTAGATATTCAGGTATGAATTAGGTTAAAATTGACATAGGGAGTACTACTAACATTAAACTGCTAAAATATCTTGATTTGCAAGTTTTATGTTATTTAATGCTGCTTGAAGTGAAATATTCTGACATCTGACTACTCATTTTCTGTTCAGAAAACTCTCTTCACTATCAGCAGGAACTAAACACCTTCTTCAAAGTTTCCTGTGAAGATCAATAGGCAACTTTAATCTTCTTTCTCATTTAGGGGCTATGTAGGTAGTTGAAGTCCTGTTTAGTGATAGATTGTTCCTAGACAATGGAACAAAGGGGTTTCATATGCCTAAAAAATATATTGTTAAGTAGTTGAATATCGGTCTTTATCTTGTTTGTAAGGTGTCAGTCTGAAGGTGGGCATATGTCCTTGGGTCCAGATATTATCAGGGGACAGTTTGGAGTGTATTCTTCTGCTTTCCAATTTTTTCTTTGTTTTATGTATATATAGTGAGACTCATTATTGTAGCCTCATGAGCAGAGAGAGAAAGCTCATGATGGACTCAAAAGAACTTTACAGTTATTATTTGGAGACTGAGATTGATATTTTCACTATGATCATCTCTAAATTTCCAACTTCTAGTTGCAAACTTTGCAAACTGTTCAACATGGGATATGATACGTGCAGTTTCAAGCACTGCTTCTAATGATGGTGTTATCACCTAGAAGGTCAGGAAAACTCCTAGCTTCTTCTTACCATTTCTGCTGAATCTCAAGTGACTACACACTACAGTTAGGCAGTAAAGATTTTCTGTATTTAACTCCAGCACTGGAAATAAGAGGCACATTTGGACTTCTGGAAAGTGACTGACTTAGAGTCACTTCCAGACAAAGTTTAATCTACAGTTTGTCAAAAGTAAATTAAATGAGGTTGACATTCCTGAGGACTACAGTTTTCTTTTTACTTAGTGAAAAGAAGGGGAAGATACTTTCTGAAATTTCCTGGAGGAGTTTCCTTTAACACATGACAGGCTGCTCTGTTTTCCTGGGAACGTAGTGGAGTAATGGCTGGTTCTGCACTTAGCATGTATTGATTGAAGAACACTGTAAATAAAACCTGATGCACAAAGGTTGCCGGGATCTTCAAACTGTAATGAACTTTAAAAGCAATGCCTGTGGAAAATTGCTGTTTTTCTTTTAGACAGTCACTGTCAAGAGCTATACAGATTCTTCGATCCTTATTTGTATTGCTTCTAAAGCTAAAATATAAGTATTAAGTTTCTTTTGAGAGACTTTTTTATCATGTCTGTTTTCAAAAAGCTTGTAGAATGAAGTATGACACAGGATAAATTTAGTAGAAGTCGTAGTAGCATTTTTGGACTTTTAAGTCACCCATTCTGATATTTCACTCTACCAAGTCCTTTGATTACCATCTACTCATCTCAGTACTGTGAGTCTGACAAAAGTTAAGATTTGAAGGCTCTAAGGCTTTCTTCAGTACACTCTTACAATATTTAGGTTTGTAAATACTACAGGGAGTATTTAACTCCAAATGAAAAAACGTTCCTTCCTTCCTTTCTTCCTGTCTTTTGGCAATACAGTGCTGAAATTACCCGATGTCATCATTAATTCTCAAATGGTTTAACAGACCATTATACATCGTTTTCTAGCTTGAATGTGGCTGGAAGCCATTGACATTCTTAATCAGACATCCAGAGTGTTTATGTCAGTAATAATCTCTATTTAAAATGTACTCTAAACTATTTAGTTCTCATACCTGGCCAGAGTGAATGTATTATTTTTTTTAATGAAAACACAGTGTTCCCATATTAGCACATTGTAAAGGAAATAGGGAAAGATGGATCATATTGATATGATTAGAACTCTTTTGTACAAGAAGTGTTTAAGTAATACATCTCTTGGGACAGCACCACATTCTATTAGAATAAGTGAAATAAGCACTGCCCACTTCTTTTCCACGGAAAAGTGGAAAAGTGCTTATTTGCTGTCAAATAGAGGTTTAGAAAGCAAAGGCGTCTAGTTGACTACATCTAACTCAGTAATTGTGTTGAACTGAAAAAAAAACAAAACTGAAAAAAACTCTACTATATATCTTTGAGCTACACTGCCTTCACTTTGTAGCAATAATCTGACATGTAGCTCAGTAACAGTGTGCATTTCAGAAAAAATATTTTCTTGTAAGAATTTAGCCACGAATTTAGTCTATCTCTGAAGTAGGCAGAGGTAGTAATTCAGTGCATTTGACTTTAAAGTTCTATGCCTCCCTTGATAAACTCTCCTTATAATATTTTATTTTTCTTACTTGGGCTGAATTCCAGAGACTTACAATAAGTATTGCAGCTCGTTTTAGTGTTGGCAGAAGAAACAAACCCATTAGTCACTATAACAGCAGGGGTATGCCTCAGCTCTCCAGATCACTTTGATCATTTTTCTGTCTTCAGTAACTCAACTAGATTCTCTTTTCTAAGGTTTTCTGAAGCAAAATTAGCGTTTCTGATTGGGGAAAGGGAGAGACTTTTACCCAAAGACCTCATTATGCACATACCTTTCATGGGGCGCAAGCATCTCAGCTTACTTTTTTTTTACATTAAGCAGTTATCACATGAACAAAAATAAACAGGCAAATATGACATCTTCAGCGTTTTGCAGTGCTAATGACAGTAATGTGGCAGTTCCTCATAACTTAAAAATTGGATAGGCTGAGTACTTCCTCCTGCCAAAGAGTGATGTAGAAGAAGATTCTTGTTCTTCTAAGGCTTGATAATTCACATTAAACACCTGCTGACTGTCTTGTTGTACTTGTTGAAGTAAGATCCCTGCTAGCTACTCCCTCCAGCTGAGTTAATTGTCTTGGAAGTCATGAGCTTTTGTTAATGAGACTCAATATAGTACTTCTAATTCAAGAGTGTGGTCCTGACAGTTGTATTTGTATTCTGAAAAGATTTAAGAACTACACCTTCTGCAATTAAGTGTCACAGTTCAATTCATAGGAGAAATTACTGTCTCAAGGGAAAATTACTTTTGTCACCATCGTTGAGGTCTGCTAGACTGATGCTATGTTTTAGCCAATACTTTCACAGTAGATGTCTCCTCCATGCCTTCTCCATGGTCATAAAAAGAAATTCTCATATCTAACATTCCAGCTGTTGTATGTTAACAGTCAGTATTGACCCGTGTTTTAACCGAGAAGGTCCACTGCTATGGAAATCTCGTTGTAGTTTACCTGTAGACTTGAACATAAATATGAATATCTCTCAGTCCTGTAGAATGGAGAAGATTGTTCTGGGAGGTATTGAAAAACACCTGAAAGACAGCACAGTCATTGGTCACAGCCAGCACGGCTTCATGAGAGGAAAGTCCTGCTTATCAAACCTGGTTTCCTTTTATGACAAGGTAACCCACCTAGCTGATCAAGGGAAGAGAGTTGATGTAATCTTTTTGGATTTCAGTAAAGCTTTTGATAATGTCTCTCACAGGATCCTCCTGGACAAAATGTCCAGCACTCAGCTGGATAAACACATCGTGTGGTGGGTGAGCAGTTGGCTCACAGGTCGAGCACAGAGGGTGATAGTGAATGATGTGACATCAGACTGGTGACCTGTCACTAGTAGGGTTCCACAGGGCTCCATCTGAGGCCCTGTGCTCTTCAACATCTTCATAAATGACTTGGATGCAGGACTGGAAGGGATACTGAGCAAGTTTGCAGACGACACAAAACTGGAAGGAACTGTTGACTCCCTTGAAGGCAGGGAGGCCCTGCAGAGAGACCTGAGAAGTTAGAGGACTGGGCAGTCACCATCTGTAGGAACTTCAGCAGGGGAAAGTGCCTGATTCTGCACCTGGGATGGGGCAACCCTGGATATATGTACAGACTGGGGAATGAGATGCTGGAAAGCAGTGCCACAGAAAGGGACCGGGGGGATTGATGGCAAGTTGAATCTTATTCAGCAGTGCCCTGGCAACCAGAAGGGCCAACCATGTCCTGGGGAACGGAGAGGAGGAGACTAAGGGGACAGTCTACAACTTCCTCATGAGAAGAAGTGGAGGAGCAGCACTGATCTCCTCTCTGTGGTGACCAGTGGCAGAACCCGAGGGAATGGCCTGAAGTTGTGTCAAGGGAGGTTTAGGTTGGATATTAGAAAAAGGTTCTTCACCCAGAGAGTGTTTGAGCACTGGAACAGGCTCCCCAGGGAAGTGGTCACAGCACCAACCTTGACAGTTTAAGAGGTGTTTGGATGAGACTCTCAGACACATGGTGTGACTCTTGGGGATGGTCCTATGCAGGGCTAAGAGTTGAACTCAGTGATCCTTGTGAGTATCTTCCAAGTCAGCAGATTCTATGATTCTGTAGGATAAGGTGTGGTAATGTCCGTAGACCAAACCTACTGAAGTAAGTCCTGCAGAAGAAGTAGAAATTGTTTTACTTGGATTTCGAAAATTCTGTTATTACATTGAATTTGTCATACTCTGCAGAAGGAGATATTTTTGTGCGTTTTTCTCAAAAAATGCATGTCTGAGGTAAGTAGAGGAAATTTGAGAAGGCCTTGTCCTGGTCCATCCAGCTGAAGGAAACATTGTAAGGGATGTGTAAATGTTCTTACTTTACTAAAGAAATTTCCACATAACCAATACCTATATGTTGGTTGATGTATACCTATTGGTTGATGTATTTTGGAAAAGTCAATGGGTAAATGTAAATTCCTGACAGAAAGTGCTCATTTTTTGAAGAAAACTGTAGTGAACTATCTGTAGGTTGTGGGAAAACAGCAGTGAAGCTTAGGATTTCCCCATGAAAGTGGTATAAAAGATCATATTATTCTTGTTGTCTCTTGCATTCAGACCTTATTAAATATGTCATCACATGCCTTTTAAGACATTCCACCCTTGCTGAATGGATCAGCCCTTTGTATGATTGGTCAGAGATTCCAAATTCAGCTTTTTGTGGCCATATACCAGCTTTAGGAGGTCGTATCCTCTGTTTAGGCTGTCTTGACACAGCATGAGAAGCAATATCTAACCAGAAGGGCAGAGGGGACAGTAGCTGGCCGATCCATCTTAGCTTGCACATGGTCAAGGAGCTGCTTGTCTGCAGCAGTTGTATCTGGGTACCAGACTCGACACACAGTCTGGAGGTGTTCAGCATTTAGGAAGGCACATGCTGACTAAGCAGCCATTCCTCATCTCCTCTGGAAAAGCCATAATTTTGGTCCTTACCATTTTCCCATCTTGATTACTGTGAGATTCACCTCTTGTTTGGTTTTTGATGGCACATCTTGACAAGCATATATTGAGACAGTCTTTCATTCACCTTTTTTCTCTGTTTTTTTCCCTGTCGTGCTATCTGCAGGTTTCTAAACAAAACAACCTCACTGCCCGTAAATTACAGCTTCTCACCTGCAAGCTCTCCTGTGTCTTGCACATCTGCCTTTCACATTTCCAGAGATACCAACTGTGAATTAGCTTTTGTATCTCTGTCCTATGAACATACCTACCTCCCTTCTCTCCCTACTGACTTTTCACTGTAATTTTCAGCTGTTTAAGGGTTTTGCTGAAAACTATGGTAATGTTTGAATCAAAATTGCCTTGGTTCAAGGGGCCTCTAAATGCTGGTGTGATACTGTGTCCTAATGGAAATGGTATTTGCAGAGTGATGTGCTGAACTACCCTTCTGGTCCTCCCCATTTTTGTCTGGGAACAATTTTTGAACTGGCAGCAACTTGTTGGTTTGTTTTCATGTGTTGTCATGGTGTTTTTATTCTACAGAATAGAGGAAATTTTTGCAGTTCTTTTACCTTGTTTATGGCTTGAACCTGAATAGCCAGGCTGGAATCTGGCTAACTGGAGCAGAGAAGAGGGGTCTGCTGGGGTGCAGATTTACAGTTAGGGAAATAATCACATCACTGGTGTGAGGGAGGCTTAATTAATTAATTTACATGTCTGCAAAGAGCTAACTTCAGCTCCCGTGTCTGCCGCTCAGAGCTTTTTGAGTCGAGCTGCATCCTGTCATTTTAAAAAGTTTTGAGTGTTACCCAGAGAAAAAGGCTTAGTTGGTACCTAACATTTTCCTCTCTAGGGATGTGAAGTTTTATCCTGAGTAGAATTGACTAACTTCAGGCCTTCTATGTTAATTTTTTTACTTAACTGACATTTTGTTTATAGCCATTACTATTTTCTTTTAGCTGTCAGGAAATATTTTCAGTGCAATTTTTGGTGGCTGAATAGTTTTCCCTCAAATTTGGGTTTACAAAAACATACAAGCGCACACATGTATTTACTACCACAATGCCATATTAGTGAAGATTTTGGCAGTAACCTAACAAACTGTGAGACAGTACTGGTAAGACAGGAGAATGCTTCACTTCTTGAGCAGTCTCTTAAGTAGGTTTTTTTCATCATAGTTGCTTGACTGTTTATACCACTGTGGTTTTCAGAGATTTCATTATCGTTATTAGTTGTAAACTCTTTATCTCTCTCACACACACCTTTTTTGTAGATTACTGATAGCAGGTTGAAGAAAATGCCTTTTTTTTAAAAATGCTGTATGATATGTTTAGAGAACAAGAGTTTCCAGAATCTTGCCAATATTTTTCAATGCAAGAGCATTATCCCCTAAAAAAAG
This sequence comes from Corapipo altera, assembly GCF_003945725.1. Lineage (NCBI taxonomy): Eukaryota > Metazoa > Chordata > Aves > Passeriformes > Pipridae > Corapipo > Corapipo altera. The sequence goes on along the minus strand of NW_020884872.1, from coordinate 81,440,030 downwards.
CATTTTGTTGGCATTTTTTGATTTTGGATTAGTGTGTCTCCGATTGTTTCTATGCAGTACAGACTGTACCGCTTGGCATCATTGATTATTTTATCTGTGGAGAAATCCCAAAAAAGGTTTTCCTTTGTTAACCTGTGCTCTGGCCAAGAGCTTGACCAGTTGCACCAGAGTAGAACAGAAATAGATAGGATCAGCCTCATAGTGGGACAAAAGTTATTTATTGCTGAAAGCTTTTAATAAGAGAACTGGCAGAACTGGCTTTTTGTTTGCTGCGGGAGTACTGACGTTCTCCTGAAGTGGTGAAGTGAAAAGACTAAAGTTCCTGGTGGTGTGGCTCTCACCAACTGGAAAGGCAGATTCACAGCCATATGTGCAGCCTTTCAACGTTATAAATGCTATTCAGTAGAGTTATATACAGGAAATGGAAAATGTCTTTTACCTTTCTTATAGAAAATATGAGTTGTCTGCTGATTTCAGTGTTATATCGGGATTACCCTAAGTTTAGACTTCTTTACACAAGGATGGGACAATGCCAAAGGACATTATTGTCAGAAAAATTTACTTTACCTAAGAATTGGATATCAGGACTATTAGATTTTCAAGGGAACACAGAAATTTTTAAGGAAAAGTAAAACATGAAGAAGTTAACCAGAAAACCAATCAATGTGTGATGATCAGTATGAGCAGGGAAGGGTATGTAATATCTTGACTCACTATCATCAAAAATTGTTATTGTGGGATTCGGCATGTTAGCATATGTAACTGAAAATGAAATTTGAACTTCTTTCATGCAAACAGAAATAAGTTCCTGCCTTATTTCTTTCTCATTAAAAAATGCAATCGAAATATTGAGAGAGAAGTTTGAAACATATTGATTTCATTTTGAAGGCATATTATTAAATCTCTTGAGGGCTTGTTGATCTTGAATCATTTCATTTTCATGGTGTTTCGGATTGCAAACTATTAGTAATTCTGTTTAAGTTGCAGCTAAATTGCTAATTAACTTTCATCTCAAAGATTTTATTTCTTACATGTTTCTGGCAGCACAGTGCACTCTTTACAAAATGCAGCAGAATTTTTTTGTTGCCTGCCTCTCTGCGCTCCTTACAATCATATAAAGCAGGTTTGGAATTAATGAGCTGTCACATCTCAGATAATGAATGAAAAGAACTGACAGAAATTCTTTTGTTGTTTAAGAAATTCCAAATAATTAATGGGAAAAAAAGTGACAGAGGTTCTTTTAGGATTTAAGAAGAAATACATCTTTCAAATTCTTTCCATGACTGAAGAAACTTTAAAATATGTTTGCAAAAAAAGCAGGTGTCATGCTTAATGGGTTAATTCCAGTTCTTCCTTCTGAGATAGACTTGCAGGATTTGACATATATGTTTTGAGAATAGCTTCCTGGAGTGCACGTTCCCCATTCCAGATTCATGTCAAAAGTAAGAAATTTTCTGGATTCCTGGATTTGCTATTATACAAATTTGAATTAAGCACTTAGGACATTTATAGTGAGCATGTCTCACGTACACAGAAGATTTTGTAAACTGCAGTGCAGGTTAGATTTGGGGAGGGCAACATTTCCTTATGGTTTATGTTTTTTTCCGATTTATGAAGTCCTGTTGTAAGCTATTCAGAATAACCTCTAATGCTGTTTTTCAGGTAACTGTCTCAGATGGGGGCACATCTCCCAAGCAGTCCTCCGTTTGGGTGGTGGTCCAGGTTCTGGATGAGAATGATAACAAACCACAGTTTCCAGAGAAAGTCTATCAGATCAAGCTGCCAGAGCGGGACCGTAAGAAAAGAGGGGAACCAATCTACAGAGCTTTTGCTTTTGACAAAGACGAAGGTCCTAATGCAGAAATCTCATACAGCATTGTGGATGGAAATGATGATGGGAAGTTCTTTATTGATCCCAAAACAGGGATGGTTTCTTCCAGAAAGCAGTTCACAGCAGGGAGTTATGACATCTTAACAGTAAGTGCTTTTTCATTGACATACAAACCCATGATTTGACTGAGTTTTTTTTTTTTAGAAATAGGCCCTCCTGTATAAAGAGTGATATATGACTGTTTTTACTGTATGACCTATATGTAAGATCTGACTGTATTAAGAAATCTAGTATTCATATACAACTACTGTGAAAAAATTGAGTCTGAGATCATTCATACTATTACAGGTAGTGAACTGCTCTCAGAGTATTAAGACAACTTGTTGACATAAGCCATTTCCTTGAATACACAGAAATAAAGACCAAGCACTTGTCTACTTGCGAAGTTATATCATGTTGGACTGGGCAGATACAGTGATGAATGGGTGTTAACTTTTTTTGTGAACACAATTGTACTGTCTCGGTTAGGTGACCTCACTCAAGAGAGGAGTACTCTGTACTCTGTGTTTTGGTACCCTTCTCAACATATTAAAGAGTTTAAGTGTGGTGGCAATTTCAGTTAAAAGACATCTTCATCAAAGTTCTTTCAGAACTCAAACTATGTAGTCAAAGTCAAAGAAAGGGAGAATACAATATGGTGGGGTTGATAAAAAGCAATATAAGACTGGAATGAGCACTCTTCATCTACAGAAATAAGCCAGGAAGTTGTACTTAAGGAGTTGGAAAAAATTGTCAGAGGTCCATGGTCTGACCCATAGTAAAGGAAGTGATGTCTCTTACAGTAGCAGGTCTCTGCTGAAATATCTTCATAATATTGGAAACTGTGATAGGAAAATGAGTAAATAACAAAATATTGAGAAATACTTAGTATCAGGGTAGAATATCCTTCGAGTGAGTGAGTACTTTTCCCTGTGGAGAGCTTGAAGTCATATCTGAGATCTGACCCTTATTATAATGCAAAAAGTGAAGATTTTCTACTTGAAACTTCTCATCACACCCTCAGCATCTTTTTCCTAAGGGTCTACGTGCCTAGAATGGAGCAGGGTGTTGAGTGTTAGGAGAGGAAGACACAGGGTGAAGTATTTCAGAAAAAAAAATTATTTCTCATTTTTAACAGGTATAGTAACAGCATATTTACACCAGTGGTCCTATATAGCCAGAAACATTTCCTTTAGTTTTAAAAGAAAATCCCTTTGATTAATATTGATGTTATCCTCCTAAGCACCCATTTTGTAACCTGCATTCACCCTTCTCTTAAGCCCAGTGTTTGTTGCTGCTCATCTTGTCTTTGCTGTGCTAAATCCATAAAGCATGCCATGCAAATATCAAGTCTTTCATCTTTCTAGAGGACTTTATAATAAAAAGAATTAACACCAAGCAGAGCAACTCTAATGAACATGACAGAGAGGAGAAATAATATAAAATAAAATATGGCAGTATTTTAATTTAGATTTGTTATGAAGAATGGGGGAAATGACCTGAAACTTATTTAACTCAATTAAAGATCCTGAGGAAAGCAATATAAGGAATACCAGTCTTATCTGCAACACAGATGCCATTTAAAAGCAATCAAACATGCTCTGGATGAGCATGTTTTGCAAATGCATGGTCTCACAAAGGGTCATTATAAAGCTTCCAGCTTTGATGCAAGAAGGAGCTGGGTGTAAGATGAAATTGGAGAGGGAAACTGATTCTGGAGAGGAGGAGCTGTGTCAGAAGTGCTTGATTGCATCCCCAGGAGGCCATACACCAGCATTTTTGAAACAAAACATTTCCATTTAAAATCATTTCAGTTAAAGCATAATGGAAAAAAAAAAAAAAGTAAGACTAGAGAAATAAGTGCTTATCTTCCTCCTTTATTTATGGGATTTTACATATAGGATTACAAAGACCATTTTCCAAGAAGTTATCATCATACAGTAGAATTAGGTGTGAACTGCCAAGCTGGGATGCTCAGCCTGAGCCCTCTTTTCTTTGTACCTGCCAGATAAAAGCAGTGGACAATGGCCGGCCCCAAAAATCTTCAACTGCACGTCTCCATATTGAGTGGATAAAAAAACCTGCGCCCTCACCCATGCCCCTGACTTTTGATGAACCCTTTTACAACTTCACCATCATGGAAAGCGATAAAGTGACAGAGATTGTCGGGGTGGTCTCTGTGCAGCCATCTAACATCCCTCTCTGGTTTGATATTGTCGGTAAGTTGGGTGTGAGGAGAATGCCTCAGAAGTAAAGCATATGGACATGTGGTTTTGAGAGCAAGAAAACTAACCATGAAATGGTCCCCCCATATTAAATCCACTTTTATAATGGTGAAATGAAAATGCTATTTTAATATAGTAATAACAATAATTATAATATTCCTGCTTTTGTTATGACTCCTTAGCTAAGCTGAAAAAAGAGCGCTGTATGGCTGAATTGTTTTTTTTCATACTATGTTATTTACTGCAATCTTAATGTTGTCTGTCATTTAAATTCTATTGTCATACTTTGCTAATCTCATTTCTAAATGTATTTATGGTACTTAGACTTGCTGTCCCTCATTTCTCTCTTTCTTCACCTTTTTTTCTGCATTCTGTTCTTTTTTTTCTGCTTCCGACTGCCCTGCTTCAAGGTGGCAAGCATGCTCGAGAGATGTTCTATATTCTACAGACAGCTTGTGGGCAGAACTGTTCAACAGAAGGTACCCTTAGTGCAAACACATTTGCTAAAATACAGCTATCCAGGCTGCCTTTTATTTTTGCAAGTTTTTTGAGACAATTTATATTACATCTTTCATAAGTGCCTGTGACAGGATGTGATGCGACACATGGTTGTGCTGCATTTCTTTCTATGACAGCTTTTACCATATTTGTGTCCAATTATTATTTTATTCACGGATTTTCCACAGTTTATCACAAATAATTAATTCAAACTTTTCACAGTCCAGTGCCATCCATTTAACTGTGAAACAGAATGGAATGCCTCAACATATGGGTTACAAATGGAGCCACCAAAAGTTTGTCTTGAATGCAAGCTGAAACAGAGAAATGTGTTTTGATGTGAGATTTCAACCACAAAATTGCCTTACATCAAATTCCTTATAAAAATAGGGAGGGATAAATATCCTTAGCAAAATGGAGGAGAAGCCATAGAAGTCTTAAAATCACAGGAAAATGCCAGTAGCTACCAAAATGACAGGGGAGTAAAGGGTCTCGGTTGGTTGCAGTAGAGAAATGTGAGTTAGTGTTCCTAAGCATTTCTTTCCCACTTCTGCTACTGATTTGGTTATATCATTTAAAGTAACTCATTTAACATCTCCAAAGTGAGAATTTCCCTTGCTAAATTATTTTGCTTCTTAATATTTGCAGATGGTTGTATGTAATGTTTGTATACCCTTGGATGTAAAAGAGCGCCTGTGCACAAAGTGGTGTTATTTAAATGAGGGGTTATAAAGCAAATACTATATGAAAGATTAGAGAAACAAAAAGCTATTCCCACAGATTTAGCGGAAAGTGTGCATCAGCAGTCTTTATTTACAGGGATTGAGCCTGGCTCTCATTTCAGCAGAGCTATTTGCAAATGGGTTTAGCCAACAGGAAGGACAGGGACCACAAGAGAAAGGGTCTTTCAGAGTTGTTTTCATCCACCCTTTATTGCCATTTTGTGCAGATGAAAGACAGAAACAGCAACATTTCCTCTTTGAATTTGTAGCACGATTTCTGATGTGCCAACCATATTAAAATTAAACTCAAAGCTATTATCGTGTTCTAGGGTTCCTGCTAGTCCCTGGGGAAAGACAGCATATGTTTCCTATAGTTTTCCTTCCATTCCCTCGGTTGCTTCAGTATCCTACATGCAATCTATTAGCTAATGTTTACATTTCCATTCCCTTCTCACTGACCCTAATTTTCATCCCAGGAGAAATACATCTTTTTTGATGTTATTGACATCTTTTTTTGTGTTTAAACCTTTTGCTGGACTTCTTTTGGTCCTTTCCATGGCAACTTCACCAACTCTCATTAAAATGCTGTATCTGTTAAGCCCTTAGAGAAGCCCCTGCTCTACCACTGCATTCTTTTACATCATTAGAATCACTTGCAATCAAGCAACACCTTTTAATAATAATAATATTTCATTTTTGCCTAAAAAACAGAGATTATAGGGAGAGCATTATAAAATTTAAACCTTTAGTTTGTCATTTAATAGGAATAGCCAACAATCCTGGGCATGCAGAAGACCTTGCTGTTCCAGACACTTGGCATACAAGGTGCAAAGACAAAACTTACCCTGAGAGTTTTACAGAACAGAACATTGTGTATTTAGATTATCTTTGCTACCATTACTTAGTGTCAGTATCAAAAACCACTTTTTCTCATTTTTCCCCAGTATCAACATGTGGGGGAAAAAATGTTGACACTTTTCCTTTTTGGGGAACATTGAGGTCTAGTTCTGAAAAGCCCAATGAAAGACATGGGATATTAGTAGAATTTAATTGCCATGTATGGAAAGCTGTATGGGACTGCTGATGCAAGAGATGGTTTCTGTGCTGCTGTAAAATCTAGACCTGATCCTGCTCCATCTGGTATTTTGTGATTCAGAACCTCCGTGCATAGTTCACAGTAATGTCAACAAAAACCCTGAAGGCTTTTGTAGAGGCACTGTTTAATATAGAGTTTGCAGCTTGACCTTTATCTTTATGACCTTTTCAAACTCAATGGGCATTGGAATTCCAGAGGATCTCTTTTTTTAATGCGTAATGTGCACTTTCTCCCATCTAAAAAAAAAAGAGGAGGGAGGGCAGATGAAGTTTGGCTATATAGTATTCTGTCTGCCTAACTTTGCACCTAAATTATATACACTTCAAGTAACTGTTTTTGAGTTAATCAGCTCCAGGAGAGGAAGGTGCCTTGTAGTCAGGGAGATCATCTTCCCTTTATGGACTAGAGAGGGACAGGATGCTTAGCTGTTTTTTTGTTTGTTTAATTGGGAATAGTTGAGATGTCGCACCTGCTTTCTGTTTTTAGACTGCATTCAACACCAGTCTCAGTTCATGCAGATCCCACAATGCGAAAGCCATAAAGATAGGTTGTTTCAGTTGTGTTAAATTTATTCAGTCATTTATGAGAAACTAATTTTCAGTGGGAACTCCAAGATAAGTCAGAGACCTTTATTTCTCCCACATAAATTGATCCTTTTCTGTCTTTCCCTTTGTTAGTGGTGGGAACAGTGTAATGACTACTTTGACACTGGAGCTAAACTGCATGGTGCTAGTTTTTGCTTAAGTAGCATGTTGCACAACATCTCTCTGGTTTTCCAAACAGTCCTCCCTCTATGTTTCCTTCTTCCCCCAGCCTGTGCCTTTGTAAGGGCAGCCAAACTTTGAAAGCACATCAGAACTTTTTACCAACGGTGCTTAAATGGCGATAATTTCAATATCTATTAATTTTAGTTAATCGTCCATTTAATTCAAAGTGTTGCAAATTTTCATTAATGTCAAAAACATGTATCTCCCTAGCTTCCTTTGAACAATCTTCTCTGGGAACTATCTAAAATACCTTTCTGCTTTTTTTTCTGCTTTTTATGCCCTTGCTTTCAGCTTCTTAGCAGCAAACTCAAGGCTTTGATTCTCTTTACAATAGTTTTATCTGAAAATTCAGTCTGCATTGCTTTCTTCTTCTTAGCATGATATAGTACATAGAAGAATAATATTTGCATGTCATATTACTAATATTTACTGTTATGATTAACAAAATCTGTAGATGAATTTTTATTTCTTGAGACAGTTATTAAGTTTATTGCATCATCTTTGAAAACAAAAGAAATGGAAATTTTGGCTTTGCAGATTTTTCTGAAAATCCTAGAAGTACTTTAGACTCACCTCTGATTTCAGGGTGAATTAGTCTTCTGTGTTTTTGCTCTAATACTCTACTCTGAGCAATGTGAGAATTGTAGCAATTGGCCCAATTTATCATCACTGTTCTTGCTGTTAGCTTACTTTGGGACAAGACAAGTAAGAATCTTCTCTGCCCTGAGAAAAGGTGGTTTAGGCGACTATTCTCTAAATTAAATCATGTCCTGTATTTCTTTTCTTGTCCACTTGTCCATTGTGGCCTGGTAGGCCAAATGAGACTTGTGTGAGGATCTCAGTATATTCTTGCTCTATTAAGTTTGAACATGAAGTATGTATGTTGTTTGCTATCTACCAATGAAGGAAGACTCTTGCGAGGTTTTAGCTTGTATTTGATTTGGGGATGTCCTTCAGAGTTCAGTGTGATCCATCTTCGCATCTAAGACTGAACAAGTCATTCTCCACAGTCATCAGATATGTCTGAGATGTGTATTCAATCCCACTCTTCTGGATCATTCCACTGGAAAAATGGAAAAAAGTCCTCACATGGGACTCATTTGCCCACAAGTCCTCCATGTTTTCTTCTCAGAGGTGAAAATAATTTCTCACAGAAACATGATCCCATCTTAAACTGCATATCAGCAGCTGATAGAAATATAGGGAGGCTCAGCATCTTCCCACAAACAATCTACATCTAGGAAAAGTACTACCAAAAAAACTAATTGCTTGCAGCAAAATACAGTATAAGAGGAATATGTCTGAAAATTAAAAGCCCCCAGCACTGAAATTCGAAAGGACAGAGATGCAGAGCCCACGTTCTGTGGGAATGTAAGATTTGCACTGTATCTTGCCTTAGGCAAATTCTCCAGCTGACCTCTAGAAACCCCTTGTAACAGGTCAGGACGTTTTCCTTGGCCTGTCCATTGCACCTCTCTTGTTAGTTTTGCAAGGTACAATGGTTTGGGGATTTTTAGATATCTTTTTTATTAAAAGGAAAATTAATTCTTTCCAAAGCACACGGGACTTTTGTCAGAAGAAAAAAATATGCTCACAGTGACTATGAAGCCAAGAAATAAGCTAAGAACAAACACTCCAGACTCAGCCAGAAAATATAACCACCTCTGTACCAAGAACCCAACCTGTAGTCTGTTGGCTCAGAGCTGTCTCGGTTCAATTTTAAGAGATCTTCTTAAGTGTACTATACTATCTGTTAAATTGAAAATTGGAGCTGTTCTAAAAATCTGTAGTTGAGGGCCAGCTAATAAGATCTTTTGTACCAGGGACTGTTTCTACAGCTGTCCGGATAACAGCTGGAATTGGAAAATCCTATATGAACTATAACATGCTTTCAGATAACATAAAAAATTACTAGTTCTAAAAATTTAATACTTCCAGGGCTTATGCAAGAGCATTGAGATCAATGTCAAGAAAGTAAGGGTGCAAATCATCTCACGTAACTTTAGGTGTCCAAAGTGTAGACATAACTATCTGTACTAGGTGACTTTGGGAATCTTAACAGTCAATTAGAGAGAAAAAGTGCTTTCTGCATGAATTTTTATCATCCCGCCATGATAAGTCTTCTCATCCAAAGATGGCATTGCAAGTAAATGTGGAATTTTCATGAAGCCCTACTCTAATCACTTCAGTCTAATCAGAGTATCTTAAGGAAAGCCTTTAATCGTATTGAAGATATATCAGCATTACATTTTAGCCTGCAGTGGTATTACAGACAACAGCTAATCCACATCTCTCTGAGGTTATTCAGTGTTAAAATGCTTTCTCAGGACATCCTGTCTAGCAAACTTGCCGGTTCCATCATCTTGCCTTTGTCACTGATTTTCCAAAAGTGCCTGAGGAATTCTTGATGTATTATCTTCATTTGAAATATTTCTTTCCTAATGCAATTGCAAGCACATTAGCAAAGACAACTTCTACATGTTTTGTATCTGAAAGCAGGGTTTAGTGGACAATAAAAAGGAAAACGTGCCATATTTTGGAAAATGGAATAAGTAATGAAAATTCACATTAATAAAATTGAGCAGCTGAACAAAATGCCATCATCCTTAGCCCTCTTTCATCCAAAGATTGTGATCAAAGAAAATGTTAAATGGCCAGTAGTAAAATTGATACTGTGGGAGCTTATGGCACTGCAGTCGAGCTCACTTCAAAAGAGTGGTAGAGACATGGCAACATGCTTCCAAAACCAACTTCAAGTACTCCAAAAACCAACACCTTCTCAGCTATTACCTCGCAGGGGCTCAGCCCTTCAACCTCAACGTGGGCAGCTTTGTAAGGAAGTGGTTTTACGATTTCCCAGCTGCAAGAGTTTTTAAGATAAGATTCCTATTTGGTTTTACACAAGAATTTTATCTGTCTCTTCGTGCAACTCTAGCACCCATACATCTTTTAAAGATGATTGTGATGGATGCTTCTCTGGGTGCTTCACAGTAGGCCTTGCGTACACATCTGAGGACCTATTTTGATTATATATGAAAGCTGAGGAGCAGTACAAACTTTTTCCAGACTGCCTCTAATACTGCAGATGAGAGGCAGGACCCAGTATCTCAGACATTATTCCTAGAAGTTCAACCATCTGCGTGGTTTTTCATCTAACCATGGTGTGTTAAAATGTACCATACTGAATCATTAATAAATCAAGGTTTCACTCTAAAATAGATTGTAATCACAAATCTCACAGCAGGATGCTCTCTGATCCATCTCTGCCTCAGTGTTTGATGCACTTTCTGCCTTGTCTAATAGAAAACAATTCAATGTAAAATGAAGTGCATTGCCTGGTTAGTTACAGGTGTAGACTGGGGTGGCTGGCAACCAAGATTAATTTGTCACTAGACCGTTTTGGAAGATGTGACAAATGTATAAAAAATTCACATGGTGGATTCAATTCTTATGCTGGGGAAGAATATACTTCACTTAATGAAAACAACTTGACGAAGTTGGTGTATTTGCAATAGACTGCAATAGCTATTTGCAATAGCTCTAAGCCAACAGATGTTTAAAACATCTATTGCTAATCCCTCTGTGTTACTTTCTGGAAGTTTTAAAGGCAGGGGGTTTTTTTGGAATTGTAAGCCAGTTGATAGCATATAATTTTTGATTGCTCATTAAGATGGTTATTAAGCATCTTGAAGTACAGACTTCCACTTTGTTTTCATGATTATCAGTATGAAACATGCTCTTTGTAAAGAGCCTACTGTCCCAAGGCTAGCTTCATTTCAGCAGAGATTTCCTTGCATGAATCTCAAACTCTTTTCTTCAAAGGAGGTTTTCATGGTGCGATTTTTCTCAAGTAAATCAATTTAAAACACTAATTGGGAGAGAAACTTTTTCTTCTAGACTAACTTTTTTTTTCTTTTTTTAAAGAACACTGAAGATATGATCAATGTCCAAATACCTTGCTATTGCTTAAATGTCAAGGGCAATTATGTTTGTTTTTTTCTAGTATCAGTAGTGTTTATATATATATATATAAATTGAGAAAACCGTGAAATTTGGGCTTGCAGAAGGAGGGTAGGAAATAAGCAATCTCTCTGTCCAGCATAAATCACAGCAGATCCAGTGTCAGTGTTTTCCTGGAGAACCATAACTGCATCTATTAGGCTTAGATCTGTATATACATATATACATATATTCAGCACAGGGAACTCTGGTGGCATGTCTGAAACTACTGCATTTGGATGATTTCAGTGGGCACAAGTTCACCAATTCTGCCTTTCCTCTGCAGTGGTTACCTGCACTTTTATTCCTCCTCCCTCATTCTTCTCCCAATGCCTGAATGGCTTCCAAGGCAAATACAGACAGAGCAGTGGTTTTTCCATCTTACTCTTTCTTTGCAATAGCCGGTGCAAGAGGTAGTAGTGAGGGTTTCTTCACATTAAGGAATTCAGAGGCTGTGATTTTGCTGTAGTTCCTCCTCATCTTCAACTTCTTTGAATGCCAAAACCTTTTTCCTCTCACTAAATTCATGACTGCTTCTGAGAATAAGACCACTTTTTAGTCGGCAAACCATGCAGATGGGAGAGTAGAAGAGACTCTCCTCTTCTATTCTCTGTCCCCAGCCATAAAATGAGAGCCATTCTGTGATAATATCAACCATTCACATATATATCTCTATACATATTGCATCACAGCGAAGTCAATGGAATGAGTGTTTTTCTATCTGTGGACCTCATCTTGAGGTCTGAGAAGCTTACATAAGTTTTATAGACAGTGTGATTTGAAAGGCTTTTCCTCTTTGTAGAACTGGGTTGTCAGGGAATGTAGCTAGTGACATTGCATTTGCTGTGTGATGAATATACCTCAAGAGTTTGTTTGTCAGCAGTGTTGTGTTCCACCTTTCCTTGTCCCCAGCTTCCAAAAATTTCATACGCAACTAATAGTAAATTACACTTTATAGATGAGTGAGTAAGAAACAGCTTAGCAGCAGGGAATGTGTGCTTTCTTTTGAAAATAATGAGTGGTTCTAATTTATAAACTGTAACTGGGGGTGAGAAATCTTGTAAGTCTTAAATCTCAAATTATTTATAGCTTTCTTTTCCTTTTTAATAGACTTTTTTTTTTGGTCTTCCACCTCAGACTCAGGAGAGTTTTCCCACTGCTGCATCATTCAGTGTGTAACAGGAAAAGGAGATATTAGTATTAGAACAGTGCTTTTTAAGGTTTTTTTAATGGAAAGGAATTTAGGATGTGTATCCTGTCAGATCTATTGAATAATTCCTAAAAGACTAGTAAAATTTGACCTTTGCTGCCAGCAATTATCATTTTCCTTGATATTAACTTAACAAATCTCTATTTGCATTTTAAAAATTTATTATAATTGCAATTTTTAAAAACTCAGATGATGATCTTTGCACCTAGAAGCATCAGTGAGAATTTCCTAAAAATAAAAGTTGTAGAATAAAACCCCCTTGAATGATTTTTATACAAAAAGATAATTTTTCGTGTTCGTTATCCAAACTACAAGGACACACATCTTATGGACTTATGGCCATTTGATTCTTTTTATAGACTTGACTATGGTTTACTTAAATATACTGCTAGATTTTTTTTTTTGGCAATGTATTTTAGTGATATCTGCTTTCCAATATACAAACTGTGCTTTGAAATATAAATGAGTTATGAACAAAGAAGTATCACTAGATGTACTGTGTATGCTAAGGCAAACCATTAAGATGGATGCCAGTAAACAGATATGTCCACTTTTCAATGGAAATTTTCCAGAGATAGCTAATCTAACTGTATTTTTGTGCAACAATTAGGAGGGAATTACGATAGTTCTTTCGACGCGGAGAAGGGAGTGGGCACTATTGTCGTTGCAAAGCCCTTGGATGCAGAACAGAGGTCGATGTATAATATGACTGTGGAGGTCACCGATGGAACAAACATTGCCACGACTCAGGTAGAATACCACATTCCTTTCTTGGCAAGTTATTAATTTTTTAGTGGAATATATATGCTATAAAAATTAATAATTTTTCCATTCAAGTAAAACCTCATCCTTTGAGACCACCGATAACTATTGGAGGGGATATCTTTCAGAGCCTTTCCATCTGGCTGCAAAGAATCGGCTGTTGAAGGTTTCAAAGCGTTACTTCTCCTTTTGTTCTCTTCATGCTCACATGAAAGTAATTTGCCTTCCTCCAGCTGAGGGAGTCCCTATCACAGCCAGCAAAGCATAAATTTTGACAATTGTGTCACCCCATAATGGTCCAAAATACAATAGTGCTTCTATGGTGTTGGGGAATATTGCTATTGATTGTATAAATGGAGTTTATACCTCTCATCCTCCCAAGACCCAAATGTGGGACACAGGATCAATTGTTCAGAGAAGAAATTGTTCAGAGGCGAAACTTAAAATTCAAAGGATCTCTCCTTTAGTGTCACTGCCTGCAATTACATTGTCTTCTGTGAAACAGCCCCACTGAACCTTTTAAAACCAGGCTTGCTTATCAGGCTCGGTGCCTTTCATCAATTAAAGAGTCAGGTCAGATAAACATGAAGGGCTGGGGTAATGCTGGCTCTGACACATCCTTGATGGAGAGACCCTGACACAGCGTCTGGGTATCTGTTCAGTGGAAACCAGTCTGGAGTTGGGTCATGGTCAGGGTCATGGCACAGGGACAGGGACTCTCAGATCCAGGTGACACCAGGCAGATTTCAAACAGCAAAATCCTTCAATATGAGTTGGAGTTGTGGGGTATGGATTTCTAAGGGCCTGAAATTCTACATCTGAGTTACTGCTCAAGTGTAAATGGAAAAAAAATAGGTTTGTGATGTTCTTTGCCTCTTTATAATGCAGAAGGAAGACCTGAACATTTTTTATATTTACGTATATGCATATATGCAGAGATGCTTCTGTTTTACCTTGGCTTCTTGTTCAAATAGTTCAAATGTAAATCTGTACTCACCGAGGCACAACACCAGCTTTCCTAAGAGATTGTTAAATCATTGAGTACTTTCTCAATGATTTCCTATTTATAACCAACCCTAAAATATCTGATAATTTCTCCTGATAATCCTCCCTTGTTAAGAAAACATCAGTTGATAGTAAGTTAGGTGGTGGGAAATCCACTGTTTTACCTGTTAGTTTCAGAATTAATTGCATCTCTGCTAAAAACATCCCTTATTGATGTTTGATTATATCTGGCCATATTCCCTGTTATGCCTTTCTCTGCTTAATTAAAGAACTCCTTAAAAACCACTATTTTCTCCCCAGGAAGAATTTACTCACAATGCTCAAATCACCTTCCAGTCTTCTGGTAGACAAGTGAAGGAGAATGACTGACCTCTTTTTGTTCCTGTTCCATAAGGCATTTTCTGCAACTCTTGAGTAGTCGTTTTGTTATTCTTTGTTTTTTAGTCTTGGCGACACTCTCAGTCCACATTTCAGATGGTGTTGAATTCCTAACATGACCTTTTTTGTTTCTTGTAAACATTTCAGCAGAAGAAATATTAAAAGGCATAGGGAATTTCAAACATGCTAGATACAAGTAATTTCTCATGGATATTATGTTTATTGTTTCTGCTGCTTTTGATTTAATAAATTGACCCATATAACAGTCCTCAAAACCTATTTGGATGAAACCCCTATATTTTTAATTAAAACATATGGTAAAAACATATTTCAGTAAAGCTGTTGCATTCTAAAAGAAGCCTCAGCATTCTTTGTAACAGTGATGTGACCTACTTAGGAATGTAAGATTGTCATTTCAGACTGAAATAGTATAGCATTAGATAATCACTAGCGGGTACAGACCCTTCTTTCCTCCACCTCCTTTTCTCAATGTGGATACTGCTTAATTGTTTAATTATGGTCAGGGTGTCTGTGAATGTGTTTTTTTTGGTCTTCACAACAGAGATTTCAAAAGCAACTCTTATCTCAAAACTGACGGAATTATGGCCTGCCTATTTATCACTCCATTTTATAAAACTTTCCTGCTGTATTTTTGGCTGTACTTAGGAGCCTTTGGTTACCTTCCTCATCTTTATTTCCTTCTGAAACAATCATTTTAAAAAAAAGTCAAACTGATAGGTTTAAGTAAAATATGTCATAGAAAAAAATAGCATATACTGATGGTTCTCAGTGGCCTTATTCTGAGTTTTGATAAAACAACATTGTAAATATTTTGTCCCATGCACATACATGCATTTTTAACTGTAGCTGCAGGAAGATATGGTAGAAGAAGAAGTGGGTAGAAAACAATTACATAAATTCATCCCCTTGTTTAACAATGAAATGGTATAAAGCTCCCCACAAACTGTGATGGTGTATTATGAAACAGCTGATCATCACCATGTGAAATTGAACAGTCTTTTTATTCCACCCCACCTGTTTTCCTTTATCTCCTCCTGGCCTTTTGTCTATTATATAGTGGGAGGTAGTAAAATACAGCATAAAAATGCCAAAGATTTTTGTTTTGGTAACATAATCCCTGGTATGGACTTGGGGAAGTTTCTTCAGCAATGTTCCTGCATGCCTTAAACTCCGCTAAACTGCTCGCTTCCTTCATGCCTTACTGTGCACATGGTTCATTACTGTACCATGAGAGGAAGGAGATCATTTTAATTTAAAAGTTACATCTGTTTTAATAATAGTTCACTGTTGTGAAAAGAGGTAAGAGGAATATTTAAAAAAAAAAAGTTACAAACTTCCTGTGTAACAGAAAGCCTGATTGATTTGGGGATGATCAAGGTTTCCAAAAAGAATACAGTCTCCAAAGTGAGAACCAAAGTACCAGGACTTGTTGAGCCGCTGCCATTTATTATGCTGCCTGTTCAGCTGAGCGCCAGCTGTGCCGGCAGCACGGTTGGGATAGAAGGGGATGGAGGAGGGATATATATGAACAAATGTTGACTTGTTTGATTTATGTATTTGGAGTGTGGGTGTAAAACTTCTGTCATGGGAATTAACTTCTAGGATGGCTAAGTCTTCTGACTTAGCCAGGGAGAGCTTTTGGTTTTTTCCCTTTCCTTTTTCCTATGATTGCTTGAGGCCATGCTGTCATTTGTTAAAGGCTGAAGGTGTGTGTTTGTTCTAAATCCTCGGGAAGCACAATTCCTGCAGCTGCCAGGCAAGCTGTTGGCCTTTGGGAGGGGGGTCAGGGCTTCTGCATCCCCTGTGCTAGAGAAAGAGCCAGGAGAGCAGCTCTGCACAGAGACTCTATTCCTTGCCACTGCCATCACCTCCCTTTGGGCTGCACAGTGGTTTTTTGCCCTTGCTTGAGCAGAGAGAGGACTCTCCCAGCAAGAAATCAGTGTAGTGGCACCTAGATGCCTGCTCCTGCCACAATTTTTACTAACTTTGTCTGTGCAATGTTAGAAATTCTCCTGGTCACGAGTCAGGTTTATCCCAAATCCTTCTTTTTACTGAGCAATTCAAATCTTTTACCTACAAGCACAACAGAGGAATGACATTTATTTACTTATTTGTAGTACATACTGTTGAGTTTTGCTAAAATACCCACAGGAGTACAGTGGGGAACAATTGAACAATCGTCTAAGTTATGATAATGTTTCACTTTTACTGAGAATGTTGTCCTAGCAGATTGTTATCTCTTTTGAGAACAGCCTCTTGGAGTGATGGTATTATATGAAAAAGACAGCTTTTACTTCTTGTTTATTTTCCTACCTTTTCCTTCTTTCTCATCATCCTAACTGGTATAGCAAAGATGCTTTAGAGAATGAAGGCTGTTACTTCCAAGCTAGGAGGCAAAAAGCACCTTAGTTCCGCTTACTGCAAAACCATCTCACTATTTACCAGTAGAGTGGACACTCAGAGAATAACACGCATCTCCCTCTAAAAAGTTTTTGCAGATCAAAACTTAGGCCACTTATAATACCTTCAGCTGGACCCAACCAGACTGAAAGAGCAGATGAAAAAAGGTACTGCTTATTGCCCCTTTCTATCTCTCTCCCCTTGCAGGAGATTGTGGACTTTTATTTATTTTTGTGCTGAGGATTGACCTTCAACTGTGAGTTTCAGTCTCACCCTTCAGAGAACACCTTTTCTTTATAAAATTTTCTTAATAGAGAGGAGCTGATCAATCACTCTGAGTGAGGGTGGTTCTTTTAACTGAATAGTGAAAAGCTCGTCTTAGAGGAACATGGCCAAAATGTAGATAAGACATCAGAGCCTTCCAGAAGCAGTTCTGGGCTGTGGATTCTCCTACGGCAGAGAAGGAGACATGAGGTTTCAATTCAGTTTTTCAGCTTTGCTCAGTTGAATGTTTCCTCCAAACCAGAACTGACCCATCCTTGACTTTTTTTTCTGTCACATCCAGCAATCTCGGAACTGCCTTGCCTGTGGAAGAAAGATTTTTCTTTCTGTTTTAACATAACACAAAGGGCAGAGTAAAATATAAATAACTGGCCACTGAGGGTGGTAGGGAAACTGCATTTTTATGTTAAGATTGAGGTTTGTGGGAGTGAACAACTTGTCAGAAAGTAGAAAATAAAGCTGTATGGTAACACTATTGAAAGCAGTATTAAATCAAAATAGGTTTCAAAACCTGTACAGAAGTGCAACCTGAGTTTAAATAATTCAGGCACTTAATAGGTTGTACTACAACATGATGCCCAGACCAAACAATTAGCCAACAGATTCTTACAGCTTCAAATGTCTCTAAAGCAGCTGCTGGCATTTACCCAGTTTTCACTCAAATACATTTGTGCCTAAACCAAATTTGTTTGTTATGGGCAACGTTAAAAACAGCTTTGGAGAGACTTCCTGCATTAGGTTTTGTCCTGCTTTAATTTGATTGTATTTCTCTAGGTCTTTCACTTACCATTTTGAGTACAAAGTCTTTGCTAATGTTCTGAGTGTTACTTTGCCTAATTTGTAAGCTTGGAGGCCCGTGAATCCTTTATTTGAAACTCTCCTTAACTGTGGGAAATAGGAAGTGAGCAGGGAGAAGCAAATCTTTTATAGCGAGGTGCTTGTTCAGACTGTAAATTAGGCTTCACACAAAGGAAGCAGAAGGAGGCAAGCCTGCCTTTCTGAAGCCCAAGGTGAACTGGAAAATATATGGGCTTTCAAGGAGAACCAGGCAGAGACTGCTTTGGTGCATGTTTGCTTTATGAGCGTGGAAAAAAGACTTGAAGCTAATGTTTGTCAATGAAAAGTACAGTCAGTAGTCTTGCACAGCCCTCCGCAGAGAGGAATCCCTACTTGGCGGCAAACCAATAGTAAACATTTCCATTCATCTCTTTTCGGGGATGTGTTGGAAAACTTTTAAAGCCTGTCTTTGATTCTATGCAATGGGTGTTGTCACCACTTAACACCCCAGGCACCTACACAGTAATAAAGGTTATTTATGCAACACAGCTCATTCTTGCCATGTCTTCCATTTGGAAATAAGTCTGTAGAAAGTATTGAATTACACAGATACTGTGAGTCATTGAGTCACTTCAGTAGTATAACACTTGATTTGGGGTGAAAGATGTGCTACCAGCTGGCTAAAGCTTAAGACTTCAGAGAGCAGACTGCTGACCCTTCTGAAGCCATTGGAAATTTGCCAGTAGTACCAAGATTTTACGCCTAAATTTGGCATCCATTAAGTGAATTTGAGAAACTTTCCTCATATTAACAATCTGGTGGCATTCAGTTTACTCAGCTTCACATATGTTTGTAGGATAAGGTTTTCTATGAGCCTGGTGTTCCTGTCAGTGTCACATTTGTCCATTATTAAAGGAAAATGTTGCCCCCTCTTTTTAAGTAACACCTTACTAGAAGTAATCCTGCTGGAGCAAGAAATCTGCATGACAAAGGTGGCATTTTATGGTGACCTAATAAAAGGGGTGTGGATCAAAAATAAACCTAAAACACCTTCCCTTGCTTTGCTGCTGCACTTCCGTGGCTTTGATAAGTCATTTAACCTTGCTGCAACATAGTCTTTTCCTGGACAAAGTATGGGGATAATGGTCACTTACTCCTCAAAAATGTTGTACGGACTGAGGGACTAATATCTATTTAAAGTGGGACTTAAATTCCATTTTATCTTACCTGATTTTGTTTCAAGTGACTCCCAAGACAGTTCAGTTTTTAAGAACATTAAAGAGTTCCATTTTTGGGTTTAACAGAGCTTGAATAATCAGTATTCCCATACATAATCTAACTTTCTTTTGTTGAAAGGAAAACCCACCCCCTTCTATTAAAGGAGAGACTGTAATGATAAAATTACATTTGAGTTTTGGGGATTTTAAGGGACAGCTGACAAAAATTAGAAATATTCTTAACTGCTTCAATAGAAGAAATTGTCATCAATAACGACTACTTTATTGATTAGCATCTCTAACGCCTCGCTTTCCATCTCCAAATGGAACTGGCTGTTGAAGTGCAGAATAACTAATAAATAATGTGTATTTTGATGTGGATCACTTGACAAATCGTTAAAATACTGTCGTCTCTGGGGAGGAAGGTGCCTGCCACTTAAACAGGCACTTGATCAGTTTTACAGTAGATGTGAAGTGAAAGAGAGAAAAGGGGAAAAAAAAGGAAAAATAAGTTCTTTTCTGGAAATGATCAAAGCAATTTTAAGTGCATAGCTCTCTGCAAGTTTAATAACCACAGTGAATGAGGACCTTAATTTTTTAATCTTTTCCCCTTTCCATGCCTTGCACTCCCTAAGCACAATCATGTGTGTCAGGGCATTAGATTAGACCTTTTTCAGTGGGAAGAAATGTTGCTTTGTGAATCCACACTGTAATTTCCGTAGTCTCATAGGTTACCCTTAGCCTCTGATGCAGATCCAGTTCCACCCTGTTTAGTTTGTGCAGTCTAGTGAAGGCATAAATCATGGAGCTGTGGCTTGCACAGTCATAGTGCAAGCTTTGAGATGGATAAATCTTTCTGCTCTCCTCTGCTTTCTCAATTTACCAGTGATCTCAAAATGCATTAGATATAATGGGAAGTGAGCCCCTGCACTGGGATGATCAGACACCACACAAATAAAATAGCATGTCACTTCTGTACCAATAACTTTAAGACACATTGGTGTACATCTGTAAGTTGTGGGGTTTTTTTCTTCCAGAATAGCCTGAGCTTGCACACACCAATATTAAAAACATTGCTAAAAAACCTTAAAAATTTTAAAACTTCACAGATGCGAGCCTGTCCCTTACATGGAAGCTTGCTTGTTCAAGATAGGCTGTACTGTGCTAGCCACAGCAGAATCAAACACTTGGTATTTTCAGTCCATTTGAAAAGATTTTACTTCTCTGTTAGACTATCTAAAATGATACATGACAAAGTTTTTGTCCATGAGTTAAAAGAAAAATAAATTATCTGAGTTAACAGTGCAGCAGTAAAATAATCCAGACATAGATTATTATAGTGGTACCTGTCAAGGACTGAGGGTATCAAAATTGCTTGAGAAGATGTCTGTAAGTATTAAACAGAGGTAATCAGATTACCCCCAACTCATATTGCTTCAGTGTCTCTTCCTTACACTAACAAAACTGGTTTCAGCACTGGCTCTATGTCCCATTAGAGTTGAAATCTTTAATTTTTTCCTCAGGCTTTCTTTCACATTACAACTAATTTCTTGACATATTTTTATAATGTAGGTTTGTGGTTTGGGGTTTTTTTCCTCAGTCAGGTCAGAAACACACCTTGATATATTATATAACAATAAAGAAAGTATAAAAAGCTAAGTAAGTCTTCATCATTATTATAGGCCCAGCAATGTATATTTCCCCCAAAGTTTATTGCTATCTGTCCAAGATTGAAGCATCACTTAATATAAGTTTTGCCCCGCTTCACTCTGGTGTACCATAATCTGATGAAAATTAAATTGTATGGAATACGCAGTTGAAGTCTTATGCCATTTAACTTACAGAGCATTTTGTTTCAGCTGTCTTTTAAACAGTTCCCAGGCTAGTTCATTATGACTGCTGCTTACAATTGCTCTTGTTCCTTGTGGTAATGTATTCTGCAAACCCTTTCACATATCATGCAAATCTAAAGTTTCATTTCTCTCTGAGGCCAACATCTGTGCAATATTGCAGTAAAAGTATAGCTGTATTTTTCTTCTGTTAAGAACATATGGGTGAACAGGGCTTAATCAAGCAAAATAGTAAAATAATTGCTTAAAAAGTTCCAAGTACTTTTCAAAGCAACAAAGAAAATATCTTGATGGCTCAAGTCTCCTAGTCTAAAGGAAGAGTCCTGTGGATGGCCTTTCCCATATCATTCATTGGACTATTTCTTATTTCAAAGCCTTTGAATAAAAAGATTGTTCCATTTCACTTACTGTAAAATTAGACGTGTGCTTTCACAGGCGTATTCTGCTAAAGATACTTCTTGTTTCCAGCACTGGAAAACAGTCAGCCCTTTGCATTTCAACTTTCAGTATTATGCAGTTTGTCAAGGGTTTTGCTGCCACACTGCCCAAAGCAATAATGGCATACAAAGTCTGGAAAGCATATTTCTTCAGGGAGTGACTTCTTCAGTGGTGAAAACTACAAAATGTCTTCAGAGCCAAACATGCATAACATAACTTGTGAAAGGCAAAGCTTGCAAAATAGTGATTATTATTAGTTACCAGAGTCAGCTTGTAATATACAGAAATGGGTGGAACAGGCAACAACAGCATCACCCTGGGCTGTTTTCCCCCTCTCCAGGTTTCTTTAAGGGTCAATACCAAGGTTCTACAGAAGACATGAAGGAAATAGCACAGTGTTCATTCACCTTTTTAGCACTTATACCATTAATAAACTGCAACAGAAAGAAGGCAGATATGTGTTGGAGGGGAAAGTGAATTAGTTGGCAATAAGGAGAGCCATCACTGGCAAAGGCAAAGTAAGAATGAAACAAAAAAATAATCCTTCCTTGTCATCAACGCCCTGTGATTACCTGTCCTTGGTGGAGGTTACCTGTCTGTGGTGGTATGTACTGAACTGTGTGGGGTGGGCTTGCATGGTAGTGAGGTGGTATGTCCTGTTTCCATCTCATGAAGTGTCACTGTTTCTAACACAGTCTAAGGTATAACAGCAACTTGAAGTCTCCACTGCTGTCTTAATTTGACATTGCTAGTAAGTCCCAATGCAATATGTTGGGAAGAAAACAACACGGGATTCAGCTGAATCTTGTTTGTATAAAAAGTGGATTTAAGTAACATGAAAGGGATTCTTTTAAAGCCTTATTAATACTGGAGGGGAAAGGAAGTTCCATAATAGCTCTAGAAGTCTCTTGTAACCACAGCAGTTACAGGGAAGGACAAAGCCTTTCCTATGACCATTGTAGAAATATTTTCCAACCTATAGATACTGCAAATACGGACTTGTCAGACTTTGAGTAGGTCTTACAATTAGGACTCTTTTACCTCCAAAGTCAAATCTTTACTATGTCTTTTGATCCGAACAATAAGCATTTAATATTAAATAATGTTTCTCAGTCCCACCATACAGCAGCATAACATCATCAACCATCTAAAGTAAATTGTATTTCTTTAGATATTATTCAGTAGTCTGACTAGACTTCAATAACTTTGAATGCTTTTCTTTTATTAACTGTAGGTTCTTATCAAAGTGTTGGATAACAATGATAATGGCCCAGAATTCTCTCAGCCAAGTTACGATGTCACCATTTCAGAGGACATCCTCCCTGATACTGAAATTCTGCAAATTGAAGCTATAGACAGAGATGAGAAGCATAAGTTGAGCTACACTATTCACAGCAGCATTGATACAGTCAGCATGAGAAAATTCAGAATTGATCCCAGCACTGGGGTGCTCTATACGGCTGAGAGATTAGACCACGAAGCTCAAGATAAGCACATCCTTAATGTCATGGTAAGAATGCAATATTCACTTGGGTCAGGACACAATCACTGCTGCTTCGGGTGCATACATTCCTTAGTCTTTGCATCAGCAAAGGACTCTTAGAGCAGTAAGTAGTCAGTAATTTCATCTTACCTGCCCTGCTGTGTATTTATTTTACAGTTTTTATTTCAGCTTTTTGGGAAACTTTATTGTGAATTCATTGTATAGAATGTTATTTGCTATCTTAAGGGAGAGCAAGCAGGAAATTATTTAATCTCTTGGCATCTGGTCCTCTCCCTCAAGGTAATTTTCAGAGTTTCTGAAGTGAGGCTTAACATTATTTGAGAAGTTATTCACAGGGAGATAACTGCTTTCTTGCCATGGAGAACGCTACAGCCTTTCTGAATACAACCCTCCTTTATAGCTTACTTTTATGGACTTATTTCAGTACATAAACTGTTGATATACAAAATAGCTTTCTTTTATCTACATTACCATATCTTTGGGTATGCAGAAAAAAGATAATTACCAATTTTTGCTTGGTGTGCCTAAGGTACAGAACATAAGTCTGCCTGTTTTAAAGTGAAGATTGTATATTATGGAGATATATTTTATTTTTTATTCTTTAATTTAAAAAAATCAGTGTTAGTTTAAGTATTGTACTCTGCTATTTGCTTTAACCACTTAACTCATGGAACAACTCATGATGTGTTAAGTACAGGGGCATCTTGCCAGGGGACCTTAGAAAGCAGACGCTGCTGTGAGATGCAGCAAGCAGGAGCTGAGTGTGGTCTCAGCTCACAGAGTAAAAAGCTCCAAGTCCTTTGGCGAGCAGACTAAGAAATTGCTATAAACTGAATCACAAAGAGACAGGGCTGACAGAGGTAGTTTCCTGATGCTTGGTTTTGATCTCCACCCGATAGGTTTTTTGCTCTATTTAAGGTGAACCAAACTTTTGGGGATAGTGGTGGCAGGATTATCAGTGAAGCAGTGCTGAGGTATTTTGTATGGGGTTGAGACAGCTGTGATAAATTATACCTCTTTTGTCAATTATCAGGACTTCGTAAGGTAATTCCTACTCTTTTTACTATTGGTGCCATCATCTTCAAAAAGATATGTACGTATATAATAATGAAGAAGTTCATTGGCAGCCACAAGCACTAGACTGACATGCCTCTCTGATGTAAAGCAGGCAATGGCAAGGCACATGCATTACTATTTATGATGTATTAAAAAAAAAAGTATCTCTTGCAAACCTAAACCCAAATTTAAGATGTCATGTGGTTACCACTTCAAAAATTCACGTCATGATGGTTAATTGCCATGCATTTTTTCATAAGTGAAAAAAGAAATACCTAAGCTCTTTCCTTGTCCTTTAATTTTACTGTCTGCCATCTTGTGTGGAAATATATTTTAGGCTGTTCTTTGGGACAAATGGATTTTTTATTACTTTGTGTTAAATAGAACTGTAGTGGTATCCACACTCAGATGAGTAATATTTGTGAAGTTTTACTATAATAATATCAAGTTGTGTGTTATACACTTGTTCTATAGGTCCGAGATCAAGAATTCCCTTATAGAAGAAACCTGGCCAGAGTCATTATAAATGTGGAAGACTCCAATGACCACAGTCCATACTTTACCAGTCCATTGTATGAAGCCTCAGTGTTTGAATCAGCAGCAGTTGGATCAGCAGTCTTGCAGGTTACAGCTTTGGACAAAGACAAAGGAGAAAATGCAGAGCTTATCTACACTATTGAAGCAGGTTAGAACAGAGGCTGAAACTGAAGCGTCATGATTCATGCCATATGCAGAGCAGTGCTTTGACAGTGGTCCGCCTTAATGCACAAACTTCTTTGGTCTACCTTCTCCCCTACAGCTGGGGAAAGGAGACACCTTCTCTGTTGTTTGTTTGGGTTTTCTTATTATGAAACTACTATACCCAAAACCTGGCAGAACAGAATCTCATTCTGGAACAGGCTGCCCAAAGAGGTTATGGAGTCTCCTTTTCCGGAGATATTCAAAACCTGCCTGGGTGGGATCTTGGGCAACCTGCTATAGGTGAACATGCTTTATCAGGAGGGTTGGACTAGCTGTCCTCCAGTGGTCCCTTCCATCCCCAACCATTCTGTGATTCTGTGACTGATTCATGTTCACTAGATGGCTACAGAGCCTGTTACCTCTAAGTCATTGATTCAAAGCCATCACAGAACATAGTTATTCAAAATTGCAGCCAGTGACTTGTTTTCAGGGTGCTGGCTTCAGACTAGTACACAGTGGATGCTCAATAAAAATATGTCACAACAGCTGGTATCTCCTGGTGTCTTTGCCAGTATTTGGATCAGAGGAGCACAGAGACTAAGACGAGGGCTATGCTGAAAACTTCTGTCAGCACAGTCATAGCATTTTAATGGCACAAGGTCTCTTGAAACTAAGGGAGGGTGTGATGACACCAGATTGAAATTGCTTTTGCTGTTAAACTGGATATTTACATTCGCCATGTAATCTGTACCAGCAAAAGAAATTCCTCTGCTGGTGCAACAGCATAATAAAACATTTGCATTATCTCTAACACATATGCAAGTGACTATAAGTTTCTCTGGCTCACATGAATCTGAAGTTAAGAATTATCTCTGAGATAAACCATTAAGAGATATACATGAAGGATACCTGGAAAAAGAAAGAAGGAAGTAGAAATTTGTAACCTTTGAGATCTTTAATGTTTAATTTCTACTTTTGAAGGGTTTTATTAGTAATGTGAATCTTTCCACTGTAATAAAAGCAAAACTTGAAACTTATATTTCCCTAAAAAGAGGTCACAAATACTTTAGATTGTCCCTATATTAAGCAGATCACAAGCCTTTCCCAGTATTAGGCTCTGATCCTACTGGATCACTATTTGTCCCTATATTATTGTAAAGACTTTTCTTTACAGTTACAATGGCTTACATCAGTTAGGAACAGGCTAAATGAAAAAAAAAAAGTAATGAAATAAGAATATCTAATATTTAAGAATGTCATACTGATTTAACTTCATATAATTGAAGCTCACACCTTAAAATAAGCTGATACAACCTGAGGCTTAGAGAAGACCCAAGCAACTTTTTTTCTGTAGTTTTCCTGTATGCTCTGTGGAAGGAGAGTACATTCAGCAAACCAGAAAGTGAAGTCTTTTGCAACTATAAATGTTGAAATTAGACCAACAAAGATGTTAGCACTCCAAAACAAGTATTTCCTTTATGCACTGCATTTGGTCTTACCAGTTATTTCTCAGTATCTTAGATCAGGGGAAGTTTTACACATGCCCAGGCAGGACAACACTGTACCTTTATAGAACAAACTCAGAGCAGACCGGATTAGGTTCCTGGGGCAATGTTTTTCAAGGCTATTCCCAGCTTTTTCTTGATATCCTATTACTATTATGGGCTCCAAACCAAATCATATAGAGGTGCTACCACAATGGTAAAGAGCAACCTGACATGTTAGGAGTATGATTCCAATTACAGTGGTAATAGAATCATACATAATGCAGACAAAAAAATATTATGATTAGAAAAGATGTTTTAGCTATTAGATGGTTTCTAGAGACTCTGGTTTTCATTACAGGCTATTTCTGTTTCGTCATGAGCTCTCCCTGCAGTGTCAGACTTGGAACCTCTGTTTACTGTGATCCCCACAATCCTCCAGTTTCATTGTCCATGGATGTCCAAATCTCAGATATATCAAAATTCAGTCTTCTGCTGCTGTAGTTTCTATGATCAATAAAATCTGCTGTTGATAATTTTGATTTTAACTGCAGAATTCAGATTGTACACAGCCCTGTCATTCAGGGGAATTACCTCATCTTACATCTGAAGAGAGTAATTGGTAAAGAAAGTAGTTTTTGTATAATTTCATAAGAAATTCTTAAAGGAGAAGAACCAACTCTGACCTTACAGAGGCAGTCAGGGGCTAAAAATTATTTGTATTAGCAAGCACTAACAAAATAACTGCAGCATCATTTGTGGTGTCTGTAAATGTGACAGATACTGTGGGTTTTATGAGAATTTGTAGCTCTGGAAGAATTTCAGCTCCTCAGTGAATAGCACAATTTTTGTTATAGCCAGTAGAGTAAACTTTACTGATCAGAAAGGCTGGATATAAATAGAAAGCCACTACCAGTATTGAACTACGTACAGTAATATGTAGCTTAAATTAGCCTCCTTACCCCAGAATTACAACAGATAGTGAATCACATCTTAAAAATAGTTCACACTACCTCACTTCATTCAGGATTCCATGTATTTGGCATTCCAGCTACAGTTTTCACATTTACTGCTCTGTGTACAGCACCTGTACCAATCACAGTTAAAAGAAAATCTCTTGTTTATCACCTGAGATATATTTCTCTCCAGGTCATGGATGGATGCTTGATTGTAGATTAGAAGCAGTTCTAGATTTTAAGATGTGAATTGCAATAGAGGGAACATATTATAATTATTGGAATCACTGTAACTCAATATGCTGTTTGTATTTAGAATCAAATTCAGAAAAAGAGTCCGTGTGCTTATACATACACAGCATCCTCTACTTTAAACAGGCACTCAAAGGGCCAACAAACATGGTTCGCCTAATGAAGATGATCTTTTATTATAGCGTAAGGATACATATAAAAAGTTTTGAGTCTGTATTGCTGAAGAAGAGGTTGGCAAAAAGACCTGAAAGAAATAAGGACCCCAAAGAAGGTCATTGATCCAAACTCACTGTTTTCACCTTTATACAGTCAGTGATATCCTTGGTTTCATGTTATAATAAGTATTTCATGACATTTTCTGCTAAATCTCATTCATCTGAATTCATCCTCCTCAGAGATCACATGATAAACCTTTGTGCCACAAGGCACTTGAATCTCTTTTGTATGGTATTTGCTCAGTTTTATTTTTTCTAAATGCCACTTTAACCTTCTTATGTTCAGTTCTTTGAGTCTTGAACTACTGTAATCTCCTCTATGGTTGCTTAATATCGCATTCAATTAAGAGCCTGAGTTGTTATCCATTAGTCATGTAATTGGCTTGTTAGCCTCTGATCTCATTTCTTTGCCTTAGGTGTACATGTATTTGACTAATTCCTATAATTTAGGGATGCTTTTCCTTCCTTTAGTAGGAGTAATGTACATGCAGCTCTTGCTCAGATTTTAATACTCAGAATCAAGATATAGATAGCAACACCTGAGTTTCTGATGCTTTGAATGCATTTACTGTCTACTGAATATCCGATCTTCAGAAGGAAAGTCTGGAAGTGCCTTTAGAATTCTTTTATGTTGGGCCTGTTGGATCTTTTTAGTAACTGCCTTTAACAAATGCAGCTAATTGTTCCTGGTTTAAGTTATCATTAAATGTTTCATATTTCATTTCTAATCTGATTCCAATATTTGTGTTTTAGGAAATACGGGAAACACATTCAAGATTGAACCAGTTCTAGGCATCATTACATTACTCAAGGAGCCAGACTTAACCACAATGGGACAGTTTGTTTTGTCAGTCAAAGTGACTGATCAAGGTTCTCCAGCACTGTCTGCAACAGCAATTGTGCGGATATCTGTGACGATGGCAGATAACTCCCACCCTAAATTCACTCTAAAAGAATACCAAGCAGAGGTTAATGAAAATGTGGATATTGGTACTTCTGTCATCTCTCTCTCTGCAATCAGTCAGTCCACATTAGTTTATGAGGTTAAAGATGGCAATGTTGATGGAGCCTTCACCATAAACCCATATTCTGGAGTGATCACCAGTCAAAAGGCCCTTGATTATGAACGTGCTTCCTCCTATCAGCTCATCGTACAAGCAACAAATATGGCAGGCATGGCATCAAATGCCACAGTGAACATTCAGATTGTTGATGAAAATGATAACCCACCAGTTTTTCTCTTCTCTCAGTACTCAGGAAGCATAAGCGAAGCTGCTCCTGTAAATAGCATAGTCCGGAGTGCTAATAACAGTCCCCTCGTGATACGTGCCACTGATGCTGATAGCAACCAGAATGCTTTGCTTGTCTACCAGATTGTTGAATCTACTGCAAAAAAGTATTTCACAGTAGATTCCAGCACAGGTGCAATCAGAACAATTGCAAATTTAGATCATGAAACAGTAGCCCACTTCCATTTCCACGTTCATGTTAGAGACAGTGGGAATCCCCAGCTTACAGCAGAGAGCCCAGTTGAAGTGACCATTGAGGTAACTGATGTCAATGACAACCCACCAGTCTTCAGCCAGGCCGTATTTGAGACAGTTTTGCTCCTACCCACATATGTGGGTGTTGAGGTTCTCAAAGTCAAGGCTGCAGACCCAGATTCAGAGATCCCTCCTGAACTAACATTTAGTATAATTGAAGGCAATATGGACCATTTTTTAATTGATTCAAGCACAGGGGTACTCACCATTAAAAACAGTAGTCTCTCCAAAGACCATTATATGCTAATAGTAAGAGTATCAGATGGGAAATTTTATAGCACTGCTATGGTGACAATATTGGTAAGAGAAGCCATGGATAGTGGACTCCATTTCACACAAAATTTTTATTCCACTTCTATCTCAGAAAACAGCACCAATATCACAAAGATCGCTGTGGTGAATGCTGTTGGTAACCGCCTCAATGAGCCTTTGAAATACAGCATATTAAACCCAGGAAACAAATTTAAAATCAAATCCACCTCAGGTGTCATTCAGACAACTGGCATCCCCTTTGACCGAGAGGAACAGGAGCTGTATGAGCTGGTGGTGGAAGCAAGTCGTGAACTAGATCACCTTCGCGTCGCTCGAGTAGTGGTGAGAGTTTACATTGAGGACATAAATGACAACGCCCCAGTGTTTGTAGGGCTTCCATACTATGCTGCTGTGCAAGTTGATGCTGAACCTGGTACCCTGATATATCGAGTGACAGCTATTGATAAAGACAAGGGTGAAAATGGTGACGTGTCATACCTTCTGAAGGAAGACTATGGACATTTTGAAATTGATAGAGCATCTGGTAGCGTCACTTTAAAAGAAGCCTTCAATTCTGATTTGTCTAATATAGAGTACTTGGTTGTCATTCTTGCAAAAGACGGTGGTAACCCATCATTATCTGCAATGGTAGAGCTCCCCATTACTATTGTTAACAAAGCAATGCCTGTTTTTGACAAACCCTTCTATACTGCTTCCGTGAATGAAGATGTAGAAATGCACACGCCAATTTTAAGCATAAACGCAACCAGTCCAGAAGGCCAAGGTATCATTTATATCATTGTTGATGGAGATCCCTATAACCAGTTCAATATCGACTTTGATACTGGAGTTCTGAGTGTCATCAGCCCGCTGGACTATGAAATAAATTCTCTTTTCAAGCTGACAGTGCGAGCCAGTGATGCCCTCACTGGTGCTCGAGCTGAGGTCACTCTGGACTTGATCATTAATGATGTTAACGATAATCCTCCAGTTTTTGATCAGTCGGCTTATAATGCTACTTTGTCCGAAGCTTCTTTGATTGGGACTCCTGTACTGCAGGTTGTTGCTACTGATGCTGACTCCGACAATAACAAGATTGTACAGTATCAGATAGTCCAGGACACCTTTAACAGCACTGACTATTTCCATATAGACAGCAGCAGTGGCCTAATTTTGACAGCACGGATGCTGGATCATGAACTCATACAGCAGTGCAGCTTGAAAGTCAGAGCAACCGATAACGGGTTCCCACCACTAAGCAGTGAGGTTCTTGTTAGTATCTCAATAACAGATATGAATGACAACCCTCCAGTTTTTAACCAGTTAATATATGAATCATATGTGAGTGAACTGGCACCTCGCGGTCATTTTGTGACTTGTGTCCAAGCTTCTGATGCTGACAGCTCTGATTTTGACAGACTGGATTACAGCATCCTATCAGGAAATGATCGAACCAGTTTTATTATGGACAGCAAGAGTGGTGTTATCACCCTCTCCAACCATCGCAAACAGAGAATGGAGCCCATGTACAGCCTAAATGTCTCTGTGTCAGACGGGCTGTTCACCAGCACAGCTCAGGTGCACATTCAGATACTTGGGGCCAACCTCTACAGCCCTGTGTTTTCGCAGAGTGTTTATGTTGCAGAGGTTAGAGAAAATGCTCCTCCTGGAACTAAGGTAATCCATGTGAAGGCAACAGATGGGGATTCAGGTATATATGGCCAGATCAGCTACTCCATAATAAATGACTTTGCCAAGGACCGATTTTTGATTGATAGCAATGGGCAGATTCTGACAACTGAGAGGTTAGACCGTGAGAGCCCACTGGAAAGTGATATCGGTATATTTTTGAGAGCCCTCGATGGAGGTGGCAGGACTACGTTTTGCACTGTGAGAGTGATAGTAGTGGATGAGAATGACAATGCTCCTCAATTTATGACGGTCGAATACAGAGCAAGTGTCAAAGCAGATGTCGGGAAAGGTTACTTGGTGACCCAAGTACAAGCAGTAGATCCAGATGATGGAGCCAATTCCAGAATTACCTATTCTCTCTATAGTGAAGCTTCCGTTTCGGTAGCTGATCTGCTTGAAATAGATCCAGATAACGGATGGATGGTCACCAAGGGTAGCTTTAATCAGCTTAAAAACACAGTTCTGTCATTCTTTGTCAAAGCAGTGGATGGTGGTATTCCTGTAAAGCATTCCCTCATTCCTGTCTACATCCATGTTTTACCCCCAGAGACTATTTTGCCTTCTTTTTCTCAACCCCAGTATTCTTTTACAGTAGCAGAAGACACCCTCATAGGTAGTACTATTGACATTCTACATGTTTTGCCCAATCAGGGTGCTTTGTATAGCACAGTTAATGGTGAGTTACCTGAAAACAACAAAGACGGGGTTTTCATCATAGAGCAAGACACAGGGCTCATAAAATTGGATAAGAGACTTGACCACGAAATAAATCCTGCTTTTCACTTCAAAGTTGCAGCCACAATTCAGTTAGATAGAGTAGACATTGTGTTGACTGTGGATGTGGAGGTGAAGGTGTTGGATGTAAATGACAACAAGCCTGTGTTTGAAGCAGCTAGCTATGATGCTATAATAATGGAAGGGATGCCTATAGGAACAAAACTTATGCAAGTTAAAGCGGTTGATGCAGACTCAAGTGCAAATGGGCAGGTCACCTATACGCTTGCGGTGGAATCGGAGCTGGAGAAGATCACAGAAGCATTCACCATTGATAGCAACAGTGGCTGGATCAGTACACTGAAGGATTTGGACCATGAAAAAGATTCTGCTTTCACCTTTGCAGTGGTGGCCTCAGATCTGGGGGAAGCTTTGTCCTTATCATCAACCACCTTGGTCTCAGTTACTGTGACAGATATAAATGATAATGCACCTGTCTTTGAGCACGAGGTGTACAGAGGGTCAGTGAAGGAGAGTGACCCTCCAGGGGAAGTTGTGGCTGTTCTTAGCACCTGGGATGAAGACACATCTGATGTCAATCGGCAGGTTAGCTACCATATTACAGGTAAGAAACAACTTAAATGCTTTCTTCCCATAATCAGCCTTACTGAAGAACTGTGCGTGTATCCAGTTTTAGGTGAATGTTAGCTAAATTATCTATGAATGAGACAATTACGTTTTTCTTTGGTTTTGAATTTTCTTTTTTTATTTTGGACAGAATTTGCAGCAAAACTGAAAAGAGAGAAAGGGAGTGTGTGTGTCTCTCTGTTTTATTCTCTCTAAGATTTCCAAGATTAATGCTTAATGATTTGCTGCAGAGCAATGTAGTGTGACCCATCAACCAATCATAATTGATATGTCAGCTTGAAAACCATCATAATTTAATTTTTTGACAAAGGGAAGAGGAAAATTTTATTCTTAGAGAGAAAATCCTTATATTTCCAAGCATTTTTTTTTCTTTTGGAATGGCATTTGTCTTTTTGAGATAGGAAAGTGCATGCAGGAGCCACTTTGAAACATCATTCTTTGGGGCTGGGAGCAGTAGGGGTATGAATGACTTTTACGTTATTGGGTGAGGGGATGCCATTTCTTATCAGCATAGATTCCTGGCCAGGGAAATAGTAATATACTTAGAAGCGCTGGTTAGCTGACGTGTATTGTTATATACAGCATAAGGCAATTTTGATTACATTACTAACACATTTTTCAAAGTAGGTAATATTGCTCTCTTCCGTTATACTTATTATCATTCTTTTCTCCTAGATTCAGCCTGGCTTTTGTGTGAGTATGTTATGAGTGATGGGGTACTGCAGTTATTTTTCTGTCTCCATCTTTCATTGTCCAATAGATTTTGTTAGAAAACAACTTTGTCACTGCCCCCCTTAGCAATTCAAGAGCTAATATTAACTACCTAGTAATAACCAAACTATTGGATAAATTCACATTTCTCTCACTGAATGGGATTAGACCTACACAAGACTGCATGTAGGAAGCACCCTGTGGCAAAAATTACTTAACTAATGGGAAGTTAGTATGTTTTGCTGTGGAGCATAAAGCTCCTCCTACCCCTTTGTTAGCTGTCAAATTGAAAATGGCTGTGGAATGGTGTGTAGGGAGAGCCATGATACTCCAGTTAGCCATAGATTGCCTGATGTTACAAATCAGAAGTAACATCATTTTCAAAGCAACCAGAAATTCATTCTGACCATTTACATGAAAATTTGGATTTGCTTTAAAGGTTTGCAAAGACTATGTGTTCATAATGTGATGTGCTGTAGGATATTAGAAGTAGGGGCAAAGGTAGTCTTATGGGTAGGTGTCAGGATTGAGAGGCCTGGAGCAAGGTGCATTAGTTGCCAGTGCCCCAGTTTCCGCATATGTAAAAGTAAATAAGTAGTTCCTCATCCTAGAAATTTTGGGATATTTGTAGGAGTTTGGGGATCCCAGTGCAGAAAGTACTATGGGAAAAGAAAACCCTTATGTTCGTAACAAAGATATGTTAGTGCAGCATGATTATTAGCTTTGTTCTGAAGTCTTCCAGTCATCTCTTATAGTTAATTATGCCTTTACTTACATAATGATGTTTTTCTTCACATCCCTATGCTGTTAATTTGGCAAAAACTGGACTTTTGAATAACAACTGTCACATGTGACTCAAAAATTATAGATCATTCTGTACCCTAATTTCTGTCGTAGTTCAAAATATGTCAGATATTTTGCTGTTTTATTAGCTTCTGAAAAAGCCCCAAACTTCCTTTAAGTCCTACTGTACAATTACTAAAGTGTATAGGCTCAGAAATTCCACTACCTTTGAATATATGATTTGAGGTTGGAAAATGCACAAGGGGAAATTATGTTCTTTTTATTTAAATGTCAAAACATATTAAAGTATAGTATTACTAATAAAATAGTGTATTCATACTTTACCTCAAGTTGATCTCAGGAACTGCATTTGAATGTTTCATGGAATCAGATTAGCTAGACGATTGTTCAAATGCTTTGGCTTTCTAGAGGTGTTTTGAGCCATAGAAACTTCTGTGAATACAATAAACAAACTCTGGGGAAAACCAAGACATTAACAAAAAGAAAGAATAAAAATTATGAGAATGACGTGGATCCATCAAAAACAGCTTTGTGAAAATGCACCAGCAGAAAAGTAGCGCATAGAAGATAGATGGAAAAAATCATCCTTTAGAAGATGATAGAAATAAACATTCTGTGTCAGATGCAATCACTGAAGAGTCCTTTATGCTCTTTTGAGAATTACAAATGCTTATTGCAGTCTTCTGGTCGACTTTGAAAAGGGATTTATACACTCTGGTGAACAAATATATATTCTGTTTTGGATTCTTTCAGCTTAGGATTGTTTTCCATGATTACTGGCTAGTAATTGCCATTTTCAAAACCAGTTTCATTTGCATTTGATGGGGGGGGAAATTTTGCACTTACTCTTTGTTACTTGTAGTTTGATAGCAGCTGGAGATGTTCACAAAGAAAAAGTACTATATATAAATCTTAATAGAAAATCAATAGGAAGCACAGATTACACAGATGCACTTAGGGAGCACAGTAGTTTATTTTGTTTTCTTTTGAAAGTTCATTTGAGGTCATTGCCTATATCATTTGAGGTAGTTTGCCTAAAACTAGGGCTCTTCTGATGTCTAGCCAACCAAGAACCAGCCAGATATTACTGAGACTTAACAGTGGCAAACTAGGAAAAGCCATCTGAAAAATGTTAGTTGCCAAAACTTTGG
Source organism: Corapipo altera (assembly GCF_003945725.1). Lineage (NCBI taxonomy): Eukaryota > Metazoa > Chordata > Aves > Passeriformes > Pipridae > Corapipo > Corapipo altera. The sequence goes on along the minus strand of NW_020884872.1, from coordinate 81,404,849 downwards.
TAAAGTGTTTTATGTTCCTCAGTGATGTTAATTAGGCTTCATCAGGAACATAGATCTAAGGACAGTCAATAGTCTTTAAGCTTGTTTCAGCTTATACAAGGGAGATGGACAATGTGTTTTGGAAGAAAGAACTGGTATTGTACACAGGCTTTTTGCTGGATTGCCCAGTATGAGCAAAGTGATGGGATTTGTTTGTTTTTATCTTATATTTGTGATACTGGAGTTCTGGAGAAATGGATGTTTCTGTGTTTGGGTAGGCCTTATGCTGCAGGCTGAAGAACAGCGTCTGCAATTTTATGATAGTAAAGCTAAGAGGATTGGGTTTATCATTTCAGAAGCTCAGGAAACACACATCTTAAACTGGGAGTAAAGGATAAACCTATTGATTTTGTGTGATGCAAATGCCTAGAGTTCTAACTGGGAATTGAAAATATCAAAATAAATGCATAAATGTAAGACAGAAACTAAATAAATAGGTTAGTAAATATTCAGTTCCCCCTCCCAGATGGGGACATTGCAGTGAAAACTGATACTGTTGGCTTCTAGTTTTTCATTCCCTTTTAACTGCTATAATGGCCTCTGTGTGTGCTTTAGTAATGATGTGTGTCAGGATTTGTTTATTTTGGATCACTGTCTCTCTGCATTTCATTTGTATCTGGCTGTTTTCTTTCTTTACTTAAACTTGAGCTTGATTTGGCTTTGTACTATTTGCTGACTAGGGAGGGAGGGAGGGAGACAGAGCATTATTTAAACTTCAAGTAACAAAAGATAAAAGATACTGCTGATTCTTTTAGCCTCAAAGCCTTTCTAAAAAGTTATTGGAGTGTTTTGTGTAGCTAGCACTTCACTGTTGTGACATTCAAAGTAGAACATAAGAAAACTGCCAAAAGATTTTAAAGAATACATTAATACACATAGTCAGGAGGCTTCCGTTTAGAAAAGCTACATTATTCAGAGCGAAAAACTAATTAATTAGAATGCCCCTAGGAAACTGAATCTGCTTGCATATATTAGTGAAAAAGTTAATTAATCACTGCAGAATGAGATCTGCATCAAGACATATGTATAAGTACTAGGAAATGTTTCCTGGGCCACAGTGTGGATTTTTTTGCCTTTCCATTTTTAAGAATATTTCCTTGACAGTATTTTAGTGCTTACATGTCATTATTTCTGTTGCACTTTTCAGTGCACCTTTACTTTCCATCAACAAAGTATAGAGCCAGTCCTAAGAAGCAAAAAAGAAAGATGAACACGCTAATAAAAAAGCCATGCAGATAAACTGTTACACGTTTGCTGCTTATTGCACAGGTTTCTTGGTCATTCAAATTGATACTTTTCGAATGGAGTAAAGGGGAATAAAAGAGATCCCAAGAACCATTTTTTAATGCATATTCCCCAAATTCCTGGTTGTGATTTAAAAGCCATTCTATCAGCAACAAAGCAAAAGTGATTTTAAAATTGCTCCAAGGTGGTGTTACTGCTAGCTGTAAAAACCACCAGCTGATTTTAATTAGATTTTACCTTTCCTCTTTTCTCAGCAATGGGATACCCATACCTTGAGTGTATTGCTTCCTAGTTGGTCAGGACAGTTAATTATTTCTTTTACATAAGGACTAGTGTGCAGGAAAGCCTGATTAATATCATGAAGCAAAATTAGAACATTGAAGACCATTTTTATTAATGGTTTGCAATGTTAAACTCACTGTGACAAGATTACAGCCTTTAATAAAGGAGAGTTAAGCTTTTTTTTTGCTGATGTTGAACAGAATAGAGGGAATTAAACGTCAATCAGCAGGGGTCTGCCTTCTTTGAAGTTACATTCAGACTCAAACCTGTGGACAAATTCTCATTTCCTTGGATTGTATTCAGATCTGGACTGTTGTATACATCAACACTGTGTGTAACCCCCTTTAGGAGAAATGTAGGTTTATATGACACAACAGATTAAACAATGTGTTCTCTGGTGGTTATTCCAGACTGTCATAGAAATCAGTGGGAAAACTGCTTGGTTTTGTGATCAAAAAGGGTGGTTTTCTGTCAACAGAAAATATCTGGTTTTGATATATCAGTTTAGTGCTCTGTGTGATTTCAGGAGTTTTTATAATTATAATGCCTGTCTGACTACTTTTCTGGAAATCTTATTGATTACAACTTGCTTTCTTTGGCACAGTCATAGCTAGCACAAATGGTGACACTTAACAAGAAAGATCTGCTCAGCCTGACTCAGCTGACTTAGTTTTCATATTAAATAGAAACCAGTCTATCTTGTCACTGGTAGCTAATGAAGGAAGCATAGATTACAGCCTCTGATCTCTTTTCTGCTTTTTATGTAGAAAGTAGGTATGAAATGGACATTAGACTTTTTCTGCTTTGTTTTAAGCTCAGCTTCAAGTTCAGACCTTCTCTGCTTTGTTATTTTGCTAAAAAGGTTGCTGAGAACTGACTTAATTGTGACAGCAAAAGCAACATCAGAGACAGCCTGACAGCAAAGTCAATGCAAATAAGTTCAGCCTTGCTTTTTTTTTATTTTTTTTTTGGTCTAATAGTTATGCAATCATTTCATGCAAGTAACTACAGGGGAAGAGGGGAAGGTTTAAAAACCTGGTCTTTCTATTGAGTTTGGACAGATCCCATGACACATGTCAGAACCTAGAGTAGTTTGTAAGCAAATGTATGCTAGCATGTTTGACATTTTTGAACTTGTTACGAGAAAGAATAAGCATTCATTCCCTTAATAGTTTTATACCACTTTTAAACATGAGCAACATGGACAATAGTTCTCAGATTGCATTCCAGCATGGAGAGCACATGAGAAAACTTAATATGGTGAGGAAAGAGCTAGTAGCAGGTTAGCTGCAATTAAAGTGCATCCAGTGGAGCAGCATGATGCTTTTTAATATGTCCTTGCTGAGTTTCTGTAGTGCATGAGTTTGCTATGACTAGAGCGATCTATCCTAAATTATTAAATTTTCAGATATGTTTTTACAGACCAAGGTTGTGTTAGACACTGGGCACAGAAGACTGAGTAGTTGGCTCTACTGGCTTTGGCTGCGGTAGAATTACTTTTCTGAATAGCACCTGCTATGTGGCTATGATTTGGATTTGTGCTGGAAACAGTGTTTCTACCACAGAGATATTTTAGTTACTGCTGAGCGGTGCTTACACAGAGTCAAGGACTTTTCTACTCTTCACCCCACCCCACCAGTGAGGAGGCCAGGGGTTCACAAGGAGTTGGGAGGGGACACAGCCAGGACAGCTGACCCCAGCTGACCCAAGGGTATTCCAGACCATGTGACATCATGCTCAGCAATAAAAGCTGAGGGAAGAAGGAGGAAGGGAGGTTGTCCAGAGTTATGGCATTTGTCTTCCCAAGTAACTGTCAGGGCGACAGAGCCCTGCTTTCCTGAAGATATCTGAACACCTGCCCTGAATTCCTTTTTATGCTTATACACACAGATTTGCTTTTCCAGATACACTGTCTTTGTCTCAACTCATATATTTTCTCAATTTTACCCTTGACATTCTCTTCCCCTTCCCACTGAGGAAGAAATGAGCGAGCGGTTGTGTGGGGCTGAGCTGACTAGTGGAGTTAAGTCATAACATTGGTTTAAAGGATTTCACTGTCTTGTGTGACAGAAAATTTGGATCAGACTCAGAGAAGGGTGGTTGAAGGTGGTTCTTCATGGACCATGCAGGAGGCTGTACCATTTCAGATAAAAGAGTAAATAACTGTTGGAAAATTAATGACTGTGCCTGCCTTAATTATTGTACACTTCTGCACATGACGTCCTTCCTTCCTTCCTTCCTTCCTGAGGATAATGTGGACCAAAACTTTCCCTCTCCCAACCTACTTTTGTCAGCAGGCAGTTTAATGATGTGGAAGAGCAACATTGCCAGGTTCAGTGTCAGAGTTAGGGCACAGCAAAAAACTCTTGTGCTTTATCTCCTATACTCCTTTCATCATCTTCCAGTCTTGGATACATTTGATCTAATTCTACTGCTTATCTTCCAACTGTTCCTCAAATGACCTCTTGTTAGGACTATTTAATACTTATGTGTCTTCCTGTGTCATGTAAACTTTTTCAAAAACTAGCATTTTAATAAGCACAAGAATGGCACAGTTGTATGATAAAGCTTTCATTAGAGGATTCCTTAATAGAACCCTCTTCCAGTCCTTGATTGCATAATCAACAGCTAATGAAATTGTCTTGGTAACAAGAGCTACGGTGTATTACATCCTCTCCCGAGACTAAGTGGAAAGACAATTGTACCAACCCGAGAGGACTATTGATTGTTCACAGTTTGAATTTGATTACCCTTATGGGGAACTAAACAAGAGATCATCTTCAGCTCTGCTAAATGGATTTTGTTTCCACTGAAAGTTATTGGTTCGCTTTCATACAGGGCATTCGGGGGGGCAATAAACAAAGAGAGCATAATCTCATTGCAGATCTTCTGAGTCTGCAAGTTTGGAAGCACCAATCACTGTGAAACAAATGGTGGCTGCTTAGTTCAGCTCTTCTGCAATGTGTCTGTGTGTTTACACCAGCTGGGAGCTCTGAAGGGACACTCCAATGCACTGTATGTTGCTTGTCTTTTTGCAGGAGGGAATCCCAAAGGGAAGTTCGCTCTGGGACTGGTTCAGAATGAGTGGAAGGTTTATGTTAAAAGGCCTCTAGATCGGGAAGAGCAAGACATTTATTATCTGAACATCACTGCCACAGATGGCCTCTTTGTAACCCAAGCTGCTGTGGAAGTGAGCGTCACTGATGTTAATGACAATAATCCAGTTTGCGAACAGGTGAGTTAGCAACACCCACAGAAATGGACCACTGTGTTGAAAGCGATGGGTTCCCTGCAGGTGTTCCTTGCTATTTACAGGTATTCACAGATGATGCTGATTTTCCTCCTAATGGTCTTAGTTGAAGAATCTGGAATGATCTGGGAGAGTAGCAGGATAGAGCATTCCTGTGAAACCAAGATTCAAGGATAATGGTCTCATAAAGCTAGCAAAGGAGCAATGTATATGTTGGCCTTTAGTTGGCTTTAGAACAAATGATGTGTTGTGAGGTGTCATTGGGAAGCCACTCCTCCCCTTCAGAAAAAAATATGCTCCCCTTTCACAACCCACATTGAAATGCCTTCAGTCCAGTTTAACTTCAGCTTTCCTGAACCTTCCAGATGCCAGAGATGCAGTGGAAAAGGCAGAAGAATGTAGCTTGCTCTCATGTTGTTGGGAATGCATGCAGTATGGCCTGACCACAGCTTTCAGAGTGCTAGCTGTCTTTTATTCTGTGGAAAGGCAATACAGGGAACGAATTTTAGCACAATATAAAGATCTGTGTGAAAGAAAAGGCATAGTAAAACCCAGAGTTCCTTAATGGTGCTGCTTTCAGAATATACATATATATATATATGTGTGTGTGTGTGTGTGTGCATGTGTGTGTATGTATGTATGTATATACTCATATAATTCCCATCCTTGCATTTTCACTGATGGACTACTGTCATTGCAAGAACCACTCTGGGGAATCACAGTCTGAATTTCCCTCAAAACTGCTTGATGAAGTGATAAAAACAGTTGTTTCTGTTAGCACACTCATCAAAATTTTCTTTTCATGGATGTCAATGGAATAAACAGAAGGTAAAAAATGGTATTGCGTTAAACACCTAAGATGAGCCCTATTCAGAGTCATAATTTGGCGTTGTTTATTGTGACACCTCAAAGCTTAAGAGTTACTTGAATTGCTGGAAATGTGTTGCATAAAGGAAGTGCATAAAAGATGCACTACAAATTGTTTAAAAAATGGCTGTGCAAAGACTGTGAAATACTGTCACAGCATAGCTTACATTTCTGTTTTTGACTCTAGGTTGCATACACAGCACTGTTTCCTGAAGACATTCCATCAAACAAAGTCATTCTTAAAATCAGTGCTAAAGATGCTGACATCGGGTCCAATGGTGAAATTCGCTACTCTCTTTATGGTGCTGGGAACAATAAATTTTTCTTAGATCCAGAAAATGGTAAGATGACAACGAAATGTTTCTTAATAGCTTTAATTCTTTGATATCAGTGGGTGCTTGTTTCCTTAACAAGAGTTAGGTTACATTTGGCTATAAGCCAGTTGTTCCAGTTATGGCAGGTGTGGATGACCACTTAAAGTGGTGGTGGTAGGAGGGAGAAAGAGAGACATCTCAGAACAGTTGATATCAATCCTCTTGTTTCCCTGCAGACTTCAAGTTAGGTCAGAGATGTATCATAGAACCGTAGAACAGTTTGGGTTGGAAGAGAACTTTAAAGGTCATCTAGTCCAACTCCCCTGCCATACACACGGTAATCTTTAACTAGATCGTGTTGCTCAGAGACTCATCCAGTTAATGTTTCCAGGGCAACCTGTGCCAGTGTTTAACCATCCTCTTAAAAAAAAAATTCTTCCTTATATCTAGTCTAAATCTACCCGCTTTTTTAGCTTAAAACCATGACACTTTGTCCTGTCGCAACAGGCCCTGCTAAAAGGATGTCTTTCTGCATCTAGATGTCTATAAATCTTGAGAGTAACAGAAAGACAAACTTGGGAAAACATGGTGGGCTTCATATGGGTGAAGCTGTAGGCTGTTGAAGGCCACCATGAGTGGTTTAACATCCCTGCACTCATATCAGCAGCTCTCTTTTTTGGGTGCAGAGCAGAGGGAAGTGACACTGCTGTGAGTTTTTAATCCATTCATTGGAATAAGAGAGGTTGATTTTGTTTTCTCTTTCCTATTCCTGTGAAACACATGTTTTTGAGACACTTAAGCTATCTAGAATCAGTGATGGTGCTACAATAATAACAATAGGTGCTGTTTTTGATCAATTTTAGGTGAGCTGAAATCTTTGGCCCCTCTTGACCGAGAAAAAATCCCTGCATACAACTTGGTTGCCCGAGCCACTGATGGTGGTGGCAGGTTTTGCCAATCAGAAATCCATCTTATTTTAGAAGATGTTAATGATAATCCACCAGTGTTTTCATCTGATCACTACACTGCATGTGTCTATGAGAATACAGCCACTAAAGCTTTGTTAACAAGAGTCCAAGCCACTGATCCTGATGTCGGTAAGTGGGAAACATTGCAAGCAATAATTAACATTCAGGAAGACTCTGTGGATTGGTGGAATTGCAATACAGATTAATTTTTCTATAGCTACTTCTCTTCATGTCTCCCTCCTTTATCTTCTTTATGCTCCCCATTTCTTTCTCTTCTATTTCTTTACATCAAAATGCTTGTGGTTGAGCTTGAAATAATGATATTACAAACAGAAAAGCGTTGCAGCAGCCACAGAAGCATGTAGTTTTTTATTTTCTTGATCAGCAATAGCTGTGTTCAGGGGTAAATGATCGTTTTGGGGGTAAATTCCAGCTTTTTTCCTCCAGTGGTCTCACCTCTTTTCTTGAGCTGTGATTTTGAATTCCCATGCCACTATTTATGCAAATAATATAGTTACATGCCATACACCTATACCTGATTAATCATAGCTTTTCTAGAGTTTCATATTGCTCTAGCTCCCATTTGTTCCAGCTGGTTACTTTAGCATAAAATTATTGTTCACTGTGAATGTACATTATAAGTGTTTTGGTTATTTAACTGCACATTCTTTGAAAGTGTAAGAGTTTATTATATGAAGACCTTAACCTTGAAATCAGAGACCAAATATAAATATTTAAAGGGGGTCTTTTTGCATAACACAGTGGTAAAACCTACTGAATATCAGAATTTTTTAGGTCACTCACTTGAGTCGAAATAAATAAATCCCTTAGTTTATTTTTTTCTTCCTGTGTTTGCAGATGTTTTGTAAAAACTGTGGCCTGAGTAGTTTCACATAAAAAGATCTTTCATTCAGTGAAAAAATACTTCATGTCAATTTTTTTTTTTTTTAAGTACACTGCATGCTGTTAGTCTCCGCTGTTACTGAGGCTGATAGTGTAAATACACAGGAATCCATAAAGGAGCAGCAAACATTCATTAATGTATCTATGAAGAGCTGCATTATATGCCTTGGTTGAAAAGTGACAATTAAAATTATGATACTGTTCTGCAGTGAAAAGCCAATTATGGTAGTAAAATACTGAACCATCTGAAGAGACAGTGTTGTCATTTTCCACTGTTGTCTTAATTACCATTTTTCTTGTAGGTGAGATGACATTCAAGGAGAGAGGGGACATAAAAATAATTAGAATAAAAATTTGTCAATGAAAGTTCTTGCTAGCACCAACTTTACAGAATAAAATGGTTAGCAGTGAAAAAAATCCCAAACCATGAGCTACCTTTCCTCTGAAACTAGAAAAGTTTAAGGGGAGGGATACATGTAATGAATAAGAAGGGACTATGTACTTCCTTAATTATTAGACCTGTAAATTAAACCATACATTGTATCATATGAAAGTGACTAAAAAAAAACTCCCTAAAACTGGATTTTGTTTTAATTACTGTTCTGTTAGTCCCTGCTAAAATCACTAATTCCCTATTGCTGCATAATGAATGAGTTCAGGTGGTGTAACATTCCCACGAGAGAAAAATTTATTATTGATATTCCTGATGGGCTATGATATTCCTGTAAGGTTCTGTGAAGTGTTATCCTGAAAGCATCATTGGAGCCAGTAATCATCATACAAAACAATTTTTAACATTCAGGTCACATTTTGTGATCAGTCTTAGAATTTGCCCGTTCTCCTGTTTTGGCCTTTGAAGAGCCATGTAGTGTAAGGATAGGGGTGTGAATATTGAAGCCATTGAGGTAAAACTTGAGATAAGTCCATTTGTGGGCTGCAACTAAACACAGCTTAACAGAAACCTGAAAATACTATGGGCAGACACTGCTAGATAATTAAGACAATTTCCAGTTAACAGGAAAACAGTGTTATGTCTGCCTTGTGCCTTCGGTGTCCCTTGAATTTCCTGATTGCACTGGACCATAAGTTGTTGTTTAATATATTTTTAATTTAGTTACATACTTAGCAACCAGCTGGACACAGTGAAGAAGAGATGTGATTCTTCTTCACAATATTCAGCAGAAGAAAATGGCTTTAACTGTTTAACTGTAGTAGCACACAAGCTCATTTTCCATAACCTCTGCATATAGCTATGGATCTTAAATTAAATGATCACTTGGAGAGAGAATATACATAAGTCCATTTGCTAAGGCATTTTAGTTATTTTAATCTAAAACAATTCTTTCTCCCGTCCTGCTGTAATTGAAAATTTTTAATATTTCCACAATATGGTATTTGCTATTTAGTCACCACCATCAGGTTTGGAAATGTTCAAAGATATGAAAGAGAAATGCTGGGTTTACATTTTTTTAGAGACATTCAGAGAGAGCAGTGAATTTTCTACCTCCCGCTGTCTCCAAATCAAAGTACCAAATGACTCCATTCTGTTCAAATTAAGACACAAGAAGAGCTGGAGTAAATCTAGAGGTGTAATTATCTGAGCAAAGCTATCAGACAACTACAGTATTAACCTGTTTCAAAGGAATTAGGGTCATGCTAGAGCAGCAACACTGAGGAAAACTACATGGGACTTCGTGGCAAGCATGATGTTAAAAAATTAATAAACTTCAGAATAAACCTGAAGCCCAAACCTGATCTACAGGTGCATATTCATTTCCAGTGCTGCTTGTCTTTTCTACATGCACACAGCGTTACGGCCTTGCTTGCACAGTATAAGAATGAATGACAATATCGTCCAAACTCAGCTGTGCTTTAAGTGATGGTTAAATCCTGCCTTACTCACAGCTGCTTTACTTTGTGAAGGAACTCCGTGCTCAGGCCTGTTTCCATGATGAGTGATGGTGTAGTCTGCCAAAGGCAGAAGGACTTACTGTACTAAAAACGAACAGTGCATTTATCCATCCATCTGCAATCTTCATCACCACTGGGCCATCAGCCATCCAGATCTGTAGTCAGTTTAGTGATTTCACTGACCAATTGATTTTTTCCTGAATTTATGATGACTACAGGTTTCCAATTTTGCTCAAAATGGGAACAGCCTTGTCAGCCAGCTCTGTCTTACCTGCCACTGCTGCCTTTCAGCCTCTGCATTAGCCTATGGTTAAGGACATGGATGGTGGTCATCAAACAGGTCCTCCCCCATTCCCTGCACAACCAGCCAGTACAGATAGACTAGCAGGAAAATACTGATGTGTAAGTAAAAAGTTGTTAGGTGTGGCCTTTATTTGGTTGCAGAGTTCTCTGCATTGTGCAGACTGCCCTTCTCTGTTCTCAGCTGTCCCTCTAACTAAGAAAAATAATAAGCAGTGTGCTACTTTATTCAAAGCATTTTCTCACTTTTATGCATAGAGTTTCAGATGTGTCCCAGCTTCTGCAGGGCTTGTAGCCTCACAGACAGAATGATCTGAGGTTTATTCATCAATTCTGAAAAAAACCCAACTATTTTGGGGGTGGAGAGATTTGAATGATGAGCCTGGATTTCTGGTCATTGTTTCTGTAGTTGAAACTTTCATACTTGGGTGGGTGTGAGGAAAAAAATGGGTGTTGAAAACCTAATTCAGGGAGCCAGGAAAGATTCGAGATGCTCACAGAGTATGTTTATACAGCTAGGTTATAAAGGTCAATTGCGGCTGAATTTGGTTGCGTTCTTTAAACTGTTGTATAGAGTTAAATATTATTTGGATGAGGATTTATGAGAAAGATTCTGTCATTGTCTGATTAGTGCATTTGTGTTTAATCTGGAGAGTTTAAATCAATCCAGTCTCTAATCAGTTTGATTCTTTATGTGGGGAACTAATTATTCACCTCTTCACACAAAGTGGAAGAGCTGTAGCAGAAGAGACTCAACCCTTCTTAGGGAAGCTGTTTGACCTTCTAATTAGGAGACATGAGATTCATAAACCCAGTCTTCTCCACCAAGAAGTATAGGCGTGAGCAGCAGGGGAAACTGGCAAACTGAGGGAAGCAGTACCATTTTCTTTCAGCTTCTGATGGGAAATTTTAACTTGGATTTCAAAGAAATCTGTGACAAAACTGATATTTTTCTTTCAAGGTTTGACCTCACTGATTTTGATATTTCAGTAAAGACTTGGTTTGTCCTAAAAAAGCCGAAACCCAGTCCCTTCCCGTATGTACTCACAAGGCAGATGCACAGGAAATAAGAATGTCTTTTCCAGGGAAGAATGGTAATATGACTCCTCCTTTAGGTTTCAGTCAATCCAGTCTAGAGAGTACCGACCTCCAAAAGGGTGAGGAAGCAAGCATTTTTTATCTTCTTTTTCTTCCTGTCCTTTCCTTGTGAAAATGAAAAAAATTAAGAAACCATTAAAACTATACAAATTAAATATCTATCAGAAATAGCAACCAAGGAACATAGATAGTTCTCTGAGGTTTATCACTGGTAGAAAAGTGATGTAAAACGAAAGTGGTATAAAAATGCTGGTGAGCCCACCACATGAAACTGAAAAAAGTCAGTTGGTAAGGTTGTTCTGTGAGTCACCACTTTTGAGAATACATGCATGGAAGTAGAGTACAGACTTCAACCTTATCAACAGTGGGCTTTGCTCTTGGAGGAATTAGGGCAACTGAGCCTGATGCACACAGAACTGGGCTTGGGAAGGGGTGAAATGCTGCCAGGTGAGATTGCAGAAGTGTCAGAGAGAAGTGCAAGACAGTCACAGCTTGATTAGAGAGCAGTTCTCTGAATTATGTGTAATGGTGAGTAACAAAATAGTAGAAATGCTTAAGTAGATACTGATTTTGGCATTTTGTGGAAAAACTAGTATACAGCAAACTTCTGCTTGGCATGTTTGTTTATGTTGGGCATGTCACCTGAAATGGGTCTAGAAACTTCTGGGGCATTCAGGATCTGAGAAAGAAGAAAGCAGGAATTGAAACATGAATAAGAAGAATAACAGAGATAAAAGGACAGAAGATTAACTAAAATCCAATAGCTAATATGTAGTTAACTTTGGCAATTTATGCAAGCTAGATGGCATTTCTGGATGTCGTCTGAGTTTTTGTATAATAAATATTACAAAATACTTTCCATAGGATGACTTATTCTCTTTAAAACATACATCCTGCTGCCTGTATCTTTACCCACATCTTTGCTTCACTGACTTTTAAAATAGTACTGAGGTTACTGCACTAATACAGGATATGGAAGACCTGAATCATTAATTTCTTTTTCTCTTACAATTTAAAACAGCATTAAATAAGTAGGGAGTATAGTTTAAGTAGGGGAGCCTTTCCACTGTCATTGAAGTTGTTTTCAAAAAGAATTCAGGAATCTGCCATGGAAGAAAAAAAGAAAAGGAAAAGGAAAAGGAAAAGGAAAAGGAAAAGGAA